>NC_073727.1:84453479-84809312 GCF_023634155.1 Falco peregrinus
ATATTTAGGGGTTTCCTCTATTTGTTACAGTCTTGCTGTGCAACACTAAAAAGGTCACTCAAAGCCAGTGTTTGAAAGCCTCCAAGCACCTAGAGATACAGACAGACATTGGGGCTTGGCACAGATGCTCAAACACAGGAATCTCGTGCCATCCGAAACACTCAAGGGTATCCACGGCACCAGCACAGAGCTGACAGATGTGATTGAGGATGTGTGAGACAACTATGGTACCTGGACCAGCAGCTGGAGGCCAGACAGGGTGTGACACTGGACCCCTATGTTTAGGCAACTGGATTGTGCCCAGGAGGACACTTAGATCCAGTTTTGTCATCCGTTGCTTTAGTTCTCACATATAAAAGGGGAAATATTTTACTCTGCAACAGCTTTAAGGACTATAAAGAGGCCAGACTGATGGAGAATGCAGTAAAAGACACTGTCTATGTTTATTATACTGAAATGACATGGAAAAAGTCTTTAAGCAGGATGTTCCTGACACAGAAGATACTTCATTTAAGGTACTCTGTATTATTTTTAAATGGATCATACTTACTGATACTGATAATGTATACAACTCCAGAATTCAGTTCTAACATGCTTTTGGATCCCAGTCCCAAATCCCTGGCTGACAGTTCATATCACAAGGTTTGCACAGGATACGGTTAAATACTTGCATTTTCTAAGTCAGCGTTTAAATTCACAGTTAAGCACCAAAAAAAGATGTATCCTGATTTTCAGAAGTGTCATATGTCTACACTTCGGTAGGCTATATTGCTATGTAAGGACATATGGATTACTACTGCAGATTCTAGGACAGACAGGGAAACCACTGAAGTTTCCATCGCAATTTCCTGGGAAGACTGTACAAAAACTTGTTTGTGAGCCCTTGATTCCAGCAAGTGCTCTGTCTCGCAACAATCTCAAGGAGCATGGATAATAAAATTCTGGGAATACTGTAATTTGTCAAATCTGAGAGTACAGTTGTTTGCCTAATGCCCGATTGCTTACAAGAAAAAACTTTGATACTCGGGTATGAAAAGATCTGAAATAATTTACTTCAGTTCTAGGATATACACTGAAGATCCATGGCAACGTATCTATTCTCTCACGCTAGATTTGGTTTAAAAAGGGTACAACTACAGTGTAAAACAGTATAAAAATACAGTTATACAACCATTTGCAAGTACCTGACATATCAAACAGTGAGCCATGATAGGAAAGGTAACAAATGCCGCTTAGAATGAAATAAATATTTGATATAAGCATATATGCACTGTACATTAGTATATGTAATCAGAGACAAATGATACACAAACACCACAGTAGCATCCGTAATCTAAAAGCATACTACATGAAAAATATGAGGTGTTGATACTATCCTCTGTTTTTGTGAGGCTCAGGACAGAAATGGATGAGGGAAAGGTCTGTGCTGAGTTGGGGCTACCCATGTGCTGGTGACAGAATAAATTCCCCTCCATGTCACCTCCTGCTGCAGACACTACCATGGAATAAAGTTCCTTGGGGACATTTCCTCAACACCCAAGGACACTGCCCCCTGCCCCAGCCAAGTACAGCTGGGATGCAAGATGTTAGTAAAAGAGGTCCTTGCCTCCAGCTACAGATCCTTAACCCATGTCAAAAGGTTTAAAAAATAGTAGATAACATATTGGTATCAGAACATTTACAGTGTTACTATACTCCTTTTCCGCTTATTGTATTATCTGAACATTTTAGTGTCACTGATGTTGTCCACCATTAATGTCAACAGCACGGATGCAGGTTTACTCAGTCAAACCGCAAAGGAACTGGGCAGGTATCACAGATTCTCTACTGGGAACAAACCGAGTGAGACAGTCTTTTGGTAGAGCAGGTGTTGGCCTGTTACTGTTCCAGGTGCAAGTCATAAGGGATCATTTAAAAATAACTAAGAACAACATATATTTCTACGCTCTATGTAAGTTCTAAACAAAAAAACCCCAGAAAGTAGGTAATAGACCATGTTATATAAAAATTCCATTTTCAAAACCGCCTGCTGATTTACAGTTTTCTAGCACTTCTATTCAGAATCAGGGCCAAACAAACAGAGCCTCTGAAGACGCAATTCCTTAAGGAAGACTGAGGCCAGTCACCTCTAATAACTTCCCTCTACCACACTCATACATTTGTTCTAAATTCTTTGTCAGGTGTATGGATTTTTACATTTTTAGCTTAGTCCAGTCAAATAATTTAAGACAGTGATGTCTTAATAAATGAAAATAAAAAATCTGTTTTATTGCCAGTGGCAAAACAAGTTAGTGATACCCAAATGATGAACAGGTTATATCAGTGATATTTATTAACAACTTATTATTTGTAGGCAACTGGGCACCAACAACGTTTATAATCCACAGCAGAAATAAAACAAGGGAACAGCCCTCATTGATACATGTCACAACTGCATCACCCCAGACAACAACCAACACTTGGGTGGTGGTGTGTACAGGGTTTGCATGGCCAGGTTTTGGTAGCAGGGTGCTACAGGGTTGGCTTCTGTGGGAAACTCCTCGAAGCTCCCCTCACGTCTGATGGAACCAAAGCCAGCCAGCTCTAAGATGGACCCACTGTTTGCCAAGGCCGAGCCCATCAGCAACAGTGGTAGTGCCTCTGGGATAGCGTATTTGAGAAAAGGGGGAAAAACACCTCTGCAACAAATTGCAACGGAAGAGAGGAGTGAGACTATGTGAGAGCAACAACCCTGCAGACCCCCAGGCCAGTGCAGAAGGAGGGGGAGCAGCTGCTCCAGGCGCTGGAGCAGAGATTCCCCTGCAGCCCGTGGTGCAGCCCACGGTGAGGCAGGCTGTGCCCTGCAGCCCGTGGAGATCCATGGTGGAGCAGATTTCCACCTGCAGCCCGTGGAGGACCCCACTCTGGGGCAGGGCAGAGTGTGAGGACCCTCCCCCTGAGGAGGAAGGAGCAGCAGAGACAGCATGTGAGGGACTGACCCCAGCCCCCATTGCTGCTCGGTAGAGAAATCAGCAGTGAAGCTGAGCCCGGGAAGAAGGGAGGGGTGGGGGAAAGGTGCTTTCAAGTTTTGGTTTTATTTCCCATTATCCTGCTCTGATCTGAATTACAGTACAGTAATTTCTCCACATCAAGCGTGTTTTGCCTGTGACGGTAATAGTTGAGCGATCTCCCTGTCCTCATCTCGACCCACGAGCCTTTCATTATATTTTCTCTCCCCTGTCCAGCTGAGAAGGGGACTGACAGAGCAGCTTTGGTGGGCACCTGGCATCCAGCCAGGGTCAACCCACCACATGGTGTTTTTTACATCCCACTAAACCCAAGGTGAAGCTCTTAGATGTTCTGGATCTGGTCAAGTAATGTGCCATCCTAAGCAGTGGACCTGTTGTGCTTAACTAAAACCCAGCAGCCCCACCAGTCCCTGGGTCTGCAGCAAGGACTCCACTATATCCTCTTAAACATTTCATATTCTTTATTTTACATTTTATCTGATAAATGCTGTTTCCTTTAAAAAGAGAACTGACCTAGACCCTGACATCAATGTTATGCATTACAGAAAGTGCACTGCCTGGAACGTTTCTCTATCATGAAGCAGAACGGACGAAAACATCTGTAGTCTCAGAAGCCTGGGCAGGATTGTAATAGTCAAGTTTCCTTCTTACCCCTGTGACACTTACTCTGAGACAGTAACAAGCAGTTTTAACTCTAAAAGTCCTACTCAAGCAATAGACCAGGAAATTCAGAGTATCAGCTCTTTGATCTATGTCATCTACCCAGGGCAGTCAACAAGCCATATGTTAAAACTTCTTGTAACTGGCACATATGCCTCAGAGGCTGCAAAGAAACAGGAGATCTAAGTCCTTCCTAGATGGGAGATGACCACGGCAGTTGGTCAGGCCCTCTCATGCAGGGCAGGGTTGGTTTGGGCAGGGTAAGGACATCTAGGTCAGTCCAGGAGGACACCACTGACTCTGGCTTCGGCAGGATCTGCTGCCTTCTGCCCTCCCACAGCAGGGCTTTATTTCACCAGCAAACCTGAGGCTACCAAAGTCCAGCTGCTGTTGGCATCCTGCAGCCCCAGCCTGGGCTGAGCTGCTGCAGAGGCACCCGTGGGCTTGGCCTGAGCCGCTGCCACGATCGGCAATCTCAGGTGGTAGCAGGTGCAGTCTGGGTGAGCCACTGAGTAACGCACGGCAGTGTCACTGTCTGGCATTGGGGTACCCAATCCCATTAGCCAAACTGAGAGCTGAAACGTAGGTAGAAATAATTCTTGACTTGTAATGGGAGAGACACAGAGCTGGGATTAGAGGGACAGATATCTTATTACATTCTAATGTGAACTGCAGCCAAAAATTTGATATTTTACTTTACTAGAGTTTCCAAAGGAAAAAAATAAATGAAGAAACTGCTGCTTCTGATGGCCTGGAAAACTACTATACTTCAGTGACAACAATATAAACCTTGTTAAAATGTTACACTCACACAAATTATTCAAATAAAGCAACATTCGCTCCGTTTACAACACCATTACACCAGCTAGCTTCTGTTGAGAATCCTGTCCACCATTTGCTGGAGCTATAAAAGAGGAAGGAAAGTAACTGAGATCACCCAGGCCTTTTCCATTTGAAAAATCCCTTCTTAAAATAGTTTGGAGAAGAAAAGCCTGAGAACTGTGTGTTCTTCACTTGTTGGGTTTTGAATGACTGCAGCAAGTCTGGGACATAGCTGAGCAATTCTGGAACATGGACACATCCAATTCTGAGCTCCGGAATCAGTTTTGGTACAAGAGGCACATTAAAAGTACTAAAAATATTCCCACACTCTATCTTGTCTCACAAAAACAAAACAATAGCCTTCCCCCTCAATACTGTGTTTGATGGTCTCATTACTCTTTGTTTTCTTTAAGGGATGAATGACGTTTTATTTCTTCAAGGCTTCTCTGCTGATCTTTGCTAAGAATTTCTCTAACGTCTCGCATTACAAACAATAATAGGGCTCTTTCTACAAATAATCTTGATGTGATTAGGGTCTGTCTATCCTGCTGTGATTTTGCTTCACTGACAGATTCACTTTTCCTTATGCCACTTACTGTATCCGAAAGGTTTGTAAAAGATACACTGGTGACATTTCCAGCAATCAAATATAATTTAACCACCAAATCAGCCAGCAGGAAAGGGAAGAAGAGGGGTACCAGGCACCAAATAACAAAAAAAAAAAAAAAGATTGCTTGCCTATATTCTTCTTTCTGTGACGTATTGTTTATAAGGATATTAGTATCGCGGGTGAGTTTACTAACCTGCTCCCCATTACCTAATGGAATATACAGAAGTAGATACCTTCTACGCAGTCCTCCTTCCTCCAGCTCTGAGTCCCCTGGATCTGGCAACCAAAGCAGCACCAAGTGCGTACACAAGCCTCCCATCTCAGAAAACATCCCACAGCTAAGTTACTTCTCTTTTTCTCCTGCCTAGACAGGCTATGACAATTCCAGGCAGGGTACCCCACTAAGCACCACCGCCTGGGGAAAGGTTCAGGGTTCCTTAACAAACTTCCTAGAGGTGGCATCATCTGCTGCCACTTTAAATGTTGCAAGTGACAGTAGCTGCAAGTCATCATGGCTAATCACAAAATTTGAAGATTCAAGAATTTGAAGATTTTCCTCATCGCAGCTGCTTGAACTAGGATAAAAAAAATAAACCCTGCTTATCAAACTGCTTGAGTTTTTCTCTTCCACAACAGTCTCCACTGTCCAAAGCAATCATCCCTGTTTTAAAACCACAATGTTTTTGAGTCTGAGGGCCTTTTTAATAAGTCTCAGCAAGAAGCAAAAAAAGACAAAATGAGTCTGATAGGCAAACAATCTACAGATCCTCCTGAATGGTTTTACCCTGTCAGTATAAAAAGCAAAGTCCACCTGGGAGCCTAGGTGGGCATGAACTCTGAGCTCAGGCAGTTTCAGGAAGAACACAAACCCATCAATGACTGGAAATGAACTTCAGGTGTAACCACAGGAAGGAACGGAGGGAAGGTTCAAAGAGCAATTGTAACTGCGGCCAAGGCAGTGTATGGGCTTCTGCCTAAGGACCCACCTTTCTCTCATCCTGCTGTCTACAGTGAATTTATAATATATTACATTCTATACATATACATAGAATATTACAGGGACAATAGAATTACCTACTATGAAGGTAATTCACTGAACGGTGGAAGCAGCAGGTAGTCATAGACTTGAAACATTTGCCACAAAGTGTCCCAGTCCCACCGAGGGACAAAATCTGCAAACAGATAAATCTTTACCACATTGGCCATAGGAGGGAGTTGTTGCAGCAGTATTTCTTCCTGCGCACTTTAACTTGAACAATATGGGAATGTATAGGCACGATATAAGTCTTGGTCTTGCACCACTACAGTGCAGAAGAGGGCAGGGGCACCAGTGTTCTTGTATTCGCAACCTGTGCCTGTCAGAACCATTGTGTTGTCCAACCAGCTCCTTAATGACGCACAGCTATAAGCACCTTTTATGTTGACTTCTTGCCCAGTATATTCTCTTGCCAAAACTAAGGGGTGTTTGAATTAAGAGTTGATCGCAAATGTAATTATATTCTAATGTAATCTACTAAATGAAAACATTAATAAAATGCTTACATATTTTTGTGGATGTATTACATTTACAGTTGTCCTCAAAGTTAGATAAACTGTACTTACCACAAAACACTGTTTTAAAGCAACACATGATGTGAAACGAAATTCTGCTACCATCTGTGAATAATGTAATCAGGCAAATGAGGAATAATGACTACATCATGGTAATTTAGGACAGAACATACTGAATTACAATTGTCAGCAGCTTGGTTTATAGCTCACAAACTTGAGAAAAGCACAGCATATAAAAAGTGGGGAAGGATTTCATTAAAATATGATTACAAAAGAGAATATAAATGACACATGATATTACTTTTCAAGGGTCCACCACCATTATTTCCATTTTGAAATTAAACTGAAAACACCATTGCACATGCACAGAAAAATAATTTCAATGACATAGGGTTGCTTTTATGCATCACAAATCCATGGGGTTTAGCCTATAACAGAATAATTCTGCTAAATCCTTCAGGGTTGCGATAGGTGGGCAAGAAATATGGGAATTACAACAGATTCTTTCATTTTTCTACAAGTTTCCTATCTGTTCACAGATCATAGGTGCAAGTCAGTATTGTCCCTCCCCAGTGTACAGTGCCTTCCATTGGGGATGGTCGACAGCAGAAAGCAAACTGGTAGGATGCTGTTCTTGCCTACTCTGGCATTTTTTTGAGGCCTTCAAGGTAGAGTTATCTTTACCAGATTTGTGAAAATGAAGTGTCTTTCAAAATAAGGAAAAAATTTCCAGAGCCTTTAAAGCTACTTCTTGCATCAGACAAGGAAATTCAAGTCCCTCTTAATAAAAAGGTGCTTTTTTTCCTTTCCCTTCATTTCTTGTTCCATCTCCATTCTGCATACTTTCCCCTCCAGCATTTCCATAATCCCTTCACTGTTGTACATGAATACCTTTTGGCCACTGATATATTTCTCTTTGCATCACCACAGGCAAGTAGGGAAGAAATAGGAACTGGAATAAAAAAAAATAGAGTTATTTCCTCTGGTTACACAGGAAGCCTTGGTGGATCCTGGCTACCAAAGTTTTGTTTAGCCGCTCCTCCTCTCAGAGTGTCCTCTGTAAACATAGATATTTAAGAACAACTTTTCATTTGGAAAAATTTACTAGTCTGTATAAAACGTTTTATGACTCATTTCTCCATAGGGCAGAAATTTAACAAACGTTTCCGAATTCCAGTTTGATCTATGTTCCTCAGTGATGAAGATAACTGTCCATTTTTTCTCATGTTATAAAACATTCCTTCTATTTAGAATATTCCTGTTATCCCAAATGACTGCACTGACACAAAAGCAAGAAACACCTGGTAATATCCAGAGAAATTAAAGCACCTTGCCCTCAAAGGGCAGCTGCTGGCACTGGTAATAAATAAATAAACAGATGAATGTATACATACGTAAATAAATAAAAGCTGTTCACTGGATTTATGTCAACAGAAATCCAGATACTTTCCATATGCTTCTGCCTTCTCACATCTGGGAAAAATCACATTGTACTAGTTCCATTCTGCCATAATAGCACACTGGGTACTGTACCAAAATCTTTTTGTAATGTACGGTTTAAGTTGTGGGGGTTTTTAAGATCCTGACTCTTTCATAAATAATTGTTTCATAAGAAGAACTTTTGGGAGATAAACAGGAGAAGAAGCTGAGAAGAAGAAAGTATTGTAGCTGATGAAACTATACCTTCATATGACACACCTTTTTATAAAGTATTTTCTTTATTATACATCATGACATTTATTGTATTAAGGTGATGTTTCAACATGAAACACTATGAATCATGTTGCATCAGCTCATAAAAATACAGATTTTCAAAATTTAACAATAAATCAAGCTGATATACGTGTCTAGGAAGATTCCTTGGAAGCCAATGAAAAACCTGTACAAATTGCAGTGCCCTGTACAGCCGCCTATTGCTGCTTATTCCCAGGCAGGGCTGCTAAAACCTGGCTCCCACTGTTATTAGCATTTGGCTTCACTGAAGAATCATGAGGGTGAAAAAGGTCTGAAAAGTAGGTAGTAACACGGTTTTCCAACTTGAAAACATTTCTCATCACCTTAAAAGCCCACCTTTAAATTTGGCTTATTAAAAATACAGGACAGCTTTGTGGTTTATGATGTTCATGGTTATGCATGGCTTGGAAACACTACCCCATGGTACTAAAAACACGACAACAGATTTCCCTAGAAATCCGCCCATTCTCAGAATTGATTAGGCAGTGCTACATAAAAAAGCCTCTTCTGGAGTACCCTGGCAATAACCAACAATAAATATGACTAGCCTAAAATGTCATAGTGCAAACGTGCATCTAAGATTAGCGAAGCAAACACCTCCTCTGCGAAACAGGCAGCAGGAGGCTAAGAAAAGTGAAAAGAAAAACGTAAGAGAAACTTTCACAAGGAAAAGAACTAGCATTTAACCAAAGTGTACAATTACTTCGATCACCACAGTGGCTGGCAAGGGAAAGTAATACACAATAAAGCAAATAATGACCTGCATCTTTAAGTCAGACCCACCACACCAGAATCAGCTGCAAGCACTGAATCTGCCAGTAGCAGACTAAACAGAAATTTTAAATTAGGACCATATGAAAATATTGAGCAAATAAACTTGATTTTGACTGAACTACATCACTTTTCCCTTCCTTAGCAAATGAGTATCATAATCAGTACGGATGTCACACTGCGGCCAAAACAATTCACAAGTAAACCATGCAAAGTTTGAGTTACGATTTGTAAGTGCTCCACTTTAAACATGAAATAAATGACCCTACTGCAGACCATGAGAGATTTAGCTGAGAACGAACTGATCTTTCACAAGGTCAAGAAAACACAAATTGCTCAAAAATTGCTCAAAATTATAGAGTTTGAAAGACGTTTAAGTAAAAGGAGCATGTCAACCAGACCTTCAAACATTATTGAGATAATCTTCTACTCGACTTTGACAATTTCCTTCAGTATGAAGAATTGTGGTTCATTTTAAATAAAGGGTATGTTAGAGATTCTCAAGATGTGGTCCACCCAGCAATTTCTAATGCTCTGAACATTCTATCAGGAAGATGAAAATGCACCATTTTTATCTGAAAGGGAATACTCAGAAGAGGAGCAAACACATTACAGGGTGGAGCCAAACCAGCAACTTCCATAGCAAGATTATGAACAAGGGAGCGTCAGCCAGCTGGGGGTGATGGGGAAGAGTAGAGTAATGCATGAAGGCGTATATGCTTCAGGGGTGGAAATTAATACTACCTGCCAAGTTTCTTTTGCACAGGAACCAGGGCAGGAAGAGCAGAGGTAGCACACATCCAGGTAATGCTCCAACACAGAGTCAAAACACAGGTGTGTCACAAGCCAAGACCGAGGAGCTGGAAAGTATTTCCAGGTCCCTCAGCTCAGCCCCAGTGCGGGGTACAGATGCAGCAAACACATTCTGCTAAGAATCCTGGCACTTGGGCTATTTTAGGTATACACATTGAATACAGGGCTAGAATTCCAAATATTTTTAAAAAACAAGGAAAATACGAGTAAACATGTTATTTGACATGTGAGAAGAACTACTTTATGCATCATGGTCTAATAATAAACTTAACTACTTTCTGTATAGGAAAAAAGAAGCAAGAGAGAGAGCTGACTTGGTATAGAGACCACATCTGAAAACAACACATTGCAAGGTTAGTCCTGTCGTGGTGCTGGTGGGGGCAGAGGCAGGCATTGCCACGTGTGATGCTTCTTTCAGGCTGCTGACGTCTCTCATATGAAATCACAGACACAGATAAAATTAGGCAGACACAGCACAAGGCATAGAAAATTACTAGGCAAATACTTAAAAATGCAAATCTCAAAAAAAAAAAAAAGTTTGAAAAAGTAGTTCACTCATACCAAGATGAGTTTGACCACTCATGCAGTGAATTCGTAAAACCGCAATATTGAAGGCAAGTAGTTCAGGCAGCTATAAACTCCTAAAATACTATGCTCGAAATAAAAATCATCAGGAGTCTAACAACCTTGTCTTCCTTTCGTAAGCTACTGATCCTTATTTCTCCCAAAATGAAGGTCATGGTGGAATTCACCAACGAATAGCACAGATAGATCACATACCTTGAAGTCACAGCTTCCATGAATTCATCAAGAAGATCATCGTAGGCTTGACCTCTGATTCTCTTGTGTCTCAACCCAATATACAAAGGATCTTTCAGCAATGCCTGTTAAAAAAAAAAATATGTTTGAACTCTTATATAGGCAAGTTACACTAGTACACTCTAAGTTAATAAGAAAGGGACAATACAGTGTTTGAGGATTAACCCAGGCATATGAAGTACATATCCATTTATCTAACTCTATATAAAGAGTGAAGAAACACACCAAAGAGATTAAAGAAACAGCCTTTTGTATGAAGGAAAAGGGATACCCTAGTCTCAAAGGAAGTGTATTGTTTCCAAGTGAAAAAGTAAAAGTTTATTCTGGGAAGTCAGGTTTCAAAAGTATTTTTTAAAGCTTTAGTTGGTACATTTCTCTTTTTCCTTTACATTCTGAGAGTGCTCTGGTGCTCTGACATTTTTAAAAAGCTAATTTCTTTACTTTTATCATCATGTTTCACAAATCTCTCCTAGAGTCCATCAACTGTGTTGATGAGCTGATATTCAGAAAATGTGCTGCTTTCTAAAATTCAGTATGCCAAAACATAAATAAGTCTTTAACCTTTGTCTTCCAAGCTTTTTAAATTATCAGTTTAGATTCCAGCAGTCTCCATTTCAGTTATGCATGTCCATCAGTTGGGTATGATTTCTGAATTTTTATATGCTTAAATCCTGTACTTTTCTTCCTTTAGATTCACGAGCCAGACTTTCCCCTGGGTCCACAAAAACACCAAGCCTGTAATATTCCATGTCTTCATTACTAGAAGGTCTTGTTTTGGTCTGATGTATTTCCACATTATAACATGAATTACAAAACGTATTCAAAGTGTTTTGCAATTACTTTTGACAATTCTCTCCAGCTACAGCACTTCCCCAGCCTCAACACTTTCACTGGCTCTCCCAGGAACTCTCATATAAAGACACTCTTTGCTATTATTTTTCACAGGCCTCTGAAAATGAATAAGCTAATTTCTCCATTGTACCTAGCGTGCAATCCTCCCACACATGTCATAAACGACTTGCAGCATCACTCAGGAGCTTGACTAAATTTTTTTCTTCCAAAACCAATTTGCAAAACCAACAGGGCTGCAGAAATTTGTGCACCAGCTTCAACTAGGAAAACATAATAAAGAAAAATACAGACCATCTCTCCTTCCAAGACAGAGCCTTCAACTACAACATGAAGCAAAAAGCCTGGAGAGCTTGCTCGGCCTGCTTCAGGCTGGGAAGCAGAAATCTGATTTCTATATTTTAGAAAAGTGTCTAAATTCCCTCCACAGCTTTTCTATGTTGTAGAACCGAAAAATCCTCTGGGTCAAAAGCCCCTGCTAAAGACTAATTTTGTATCAATATGAAACTTAAAAACTTTGGTGTATTCTCTGCCTCCCCTGGGAGTATCCTGAGGCAGACCTACAGATAGAGACGTTTGTCTCTCCCTCAATTTTCTCTCCACTTCCGTAAAATGTAAAGACATCAGATTAGAAGTTTTTTTAAAAACCAAGCAGGACTAAAAGCTGATTTTTCTAAAACTGTTGCTAAATTCACCACCATTTCAAAACAGACTTTCAGAAGTTGTTAGTTCAACTCTTTGGAGAATGAATAAAGCTCAAAATTAAAATTTCTTTCTAAATGAAGATGAAGTCATTACATTATATTTTATTCATTCCCTTCACCAATTCTATGTAGCATTCACATTTAAGTAGCATTCACATTTAAGTAGCATATTCGTTGGCTGAAATAATTTTACCTGTGTATTTACATTATTCTAGGTGTTCTAGCAGCAAAATCAAAATCATAATTATGCACCTATTCTAGATGCTGCAGGAAAAGCTGGCAAGAGCTTGATATCAGTTATCTTCCAAAGTAATTTCCCCTTTTGTATGGTGGTCTTCTTTTATACAATAATTTCCAAATTTGTAGTCAAGAACTATTTCTGGAATTAATTTTTTCATTTCCCTTTTGAGTTTGCGTAGTTATTTAAAATTACCTCAGGAAAATCTGACAAAACAAAGATGATTTTATTTCTCTGGGAGATAAGTTCACAGGAATCACAAACGAACTCTTTAGCAATCTGAAATCTTAAGACAAGTTTGAAAACCCTGTGGGAGTTGCCTTGTGCTTCCCACCAGACTGAGCACACACAAGGTTGGAAAGCAGAACTGCTGAGCAGCCGGAGCTTCTGTCAGGAGCATCGCAGTAGGATTCAGCAATCTCATTTCTAAAATTGAATTGCCGCAGCATTCCATGCCACTAAACTGCGACTGCTCCGTGTCCTGTGCAAGGATACCACATACTCCAAGGTCCAACTCAGCGTAAGTAACTTAACCCCTTTCCAACTACCATAACTCTTCTTCCTAAATTGATCTGTTCTTTTAACATACTCCCACAAGCTTTTTTATTAAAAAACGTCTGTTTTCCCATTTGTAAAACAAAGCTCAAAATGGAGGGGAAAAGAAAAAAAAAATATCTTTGGTCCATTTATTTTTTAAATTCTGAGGACATATTTCCAAAACACGTTGCAGCCACTCTTGAGTCATGCTGGCTGTTTCCTTCAAGAAGCCAGCTTAAGTTGAGCAGTAATTCTGTGAAAGTTCAAGAAAAACAGGCATTTGCACTTACGAGGTTTACAAAGTGCTAAAGAAGCCATGGGTCTGCCTTGAAACACAGGCTCTTACGCTCCTTTTGCCACTTGCGCATCTTTCATTTCTGTGAGCATTTAAATCTATAGGCAACACTCAAACTCAGAACCCTGAAACAGCTCCATTCATAAGATCTCTACATGAATTTATTCACATATCTTCAAGGCTGAAATTTGATGTGGAATATTTAAAACAATTAATACAGTGTTTCTAGGGTATGTTTAAACTTCCAGCCTGGGAAGTCTCACAAGCAGAGACAATTAATTCAGCGACACATCTCTGATGAAAAGCTTGGCCAGCTATACACTGAGAGTTCAAAATTCCTTTACAGCTCAGTGCATTCTGCTTCACAAACGTTACAGTTCGACAAGAAATAGCCCCAAAAAGTTCCTTTATAGTCCTGTTTGGAACAACGTATGAAGAAACCCGGGGCGGAGACAAAAGAATGAAACATTCAGCAAGTGAAAAGAACAGTGGTCATGTCTGAGCCCTGAGTGGCAAACCATTGTGGAGCCGCTCCCTTTCCAAAGGGCACTGAAGAATGAATAAGCTGCTTAAGCACATTATCCCCTTATTCAGGTCAACACCATGCAAACCGGGTCTGTAGTGGTTGTTTTTAGAGGGTTCACACATCTTGAGAGATTAACATTTGCTATCGACTATTTCATGGCTTTCAAAACAGATTACCAAAAAGAATGTTCCATCCTACAATCGAGTATGTCAAGCTGACATGATGATTAGGTACTTTTCCTCAATGACTTGGGTTTCTTTTGTTCCCCAGCTTGTTGTCAAAGCTGAAACTTTGTTTTGTTCTTTTGGAAATCGAACCTCCTTCAAAATATAACTCCGCTTTTTTTCAGGTTAGTGGGTTTGTTATGCGTATTAAATGGTTCTGAAAAAGTTGATGCGAGTTTATTTTTAGACACACTTACCCTAATGCTAAAAAAAAAAAAAAAAAAAAAAAAAGTTCTACAACATCGAGGTTTAGCAATGCGGTACATTCAAGCTTTAACAGAAATAAGGTTTTACAAGAATGAAGGGTTTAATTGAGGTTCTGGTACTGGAAATACCATGTAGATCTACTTAGAATTAGCTGTGTAAAATAACAAAGAGTTCTTTGAAGCACCACCTGAGTGTATTAAAACTGTAATGACCTTTGGGGTTTTAGCAAAAAGGCAAGCCGTTTATACCATCTTACTTGTGCACACTTATAGTAAAGAGATCAGCAAACCATCAAAGCTCAAGCAAGGCTTGAGCTGTGCACCTGGCTCTAATTTAGCTACAAAAGCCAAACCAGCGAGAAACAGAAAATTGCACACTTAAATATTTCATCAGTTGAGAACAAACATGCTGAAATGTCATCTATTCCCAAACTTGGCACTGAGACATTTCTTTGGAACAGATACATATTGTAGTGAACAGCTTCATGGAAAATGGGAGGTGAAGAATTGCAAGACACCGAACCTTTCCACTCACAAAGACGGCAGCAGAAAGCGTGCAGAACCTCCCAGTGGCACCTAGAAACTGGTGTACAGTAATGCTTCAGAGCAGCAAGCCCCCCCATGCCATTAAAATGTCAAAACTCTCCAGCAGTTCTACAATGGGAAATGATTTGCATTAGATCCACAGTTATAAAATTAAAGGAGAACTACATTTGTATGGGACATCAGAAACTTTGGGACAAAGACATGCCACATGCCAGAAGTGAAGCACGTTTCAGAGTATGATTGGTCTAACAGGGGAATGCTGCTTCTTTTTCAAGTGTTAATATTTTCTTGTATTAATACACCGTAAATGCTTTCTCTACACTTCTTGTCTCTATTTTCATAGGCTGGTGAGAACAGGGGAATTTCTGTTCTCCAGGAAGGTTGGGCATTTCAACCTTTCTTTTTTTGGTTCCACACTGACATTTCACTCAATGTGAAACTTTTTCCAATTAAAGTTAGCCAGTCAGAAACAACGTCAACATTTTGGACTTAACTTCAGCTTCTATCAATAATAATTACCCAGTAATCAATCTGTGTTGATTTAAATTTTTGGTTTGTAAGCACTAACATGCTGAATCACAATTTTCTGTCGTGCAAGAACAGCTTACAGCTACAAAATACTTTTTATGGCATTAGGAAGACTACATAAGATTTCAATTTATATTAGACTAGGAAGACATTTTTCTTTGAATAAACTTATTTTGAAGTCTGAAAGACAGGATGATGCCCCTAAAATGTGTAACTGATTCTATGTTTCCAAATGCTAACTGAGTTTTGTATGTGCTGAATGCTGCAAATAACACTGACATTAATTAGTTTTGAGGCTGTAGCAATAATACTTCGCAAAAAGAAGTTTCATAATCAGACAGCTAACGCTTTTTTAAAAAATTTTGTTTTCTTTGAACTACATTGGCCCCATGACATACATACTAAGAAGAGATCACAGCCCCTCCTATTGAAAAGACTAGACCTTTGTCAACACATTTGCAAACGCAAGGGGCCTCTTGCACAAGAAAAAAGGGGACTCATCCTCTGTTTCTCCCCAAAAGAAGGAGACCTCATCTTTGGAAGTCTCAGCTAACACTATAACTGGACATCCCAAACAGACAGGTACTGGCATATAGAGCATCACCTCCCTTCGTACCTCGGTTTCCTCCAGGCGATCCCCCATAGGACAAGATGTCACAGAAGATCCCAAAATAGGAGGCCGAAAAATGGGTATCACAATGGGTCATTCTAGGTATAAATAAAGGAGGAAGAAACCCACACGTTGGACATGAGTTTAAAAATCAAGCCCAACTGTGCTAGACTTTTCAAACCCAAGTGGATGCCAGTACTTGAGAGACAAAGATAACATGTATGTGGACAATAGTTGTACTGCGGACCATAGTTGTACTATAACTAACATTTTCCCCAACTGCAACCCTAAAAGCACCACTGAAAACTGTCTACCGTCTGTCCAGACAAAATTCTAGCGTAGCAGCATGAAGAATTTAAATGATAACACATTCATAATGTTCAGTTGACATCAGTCTTAAATACAGTGCTTGAAGGGAACAATTTCTGTGAAAAAAAAACAACTAATAGCAAAGAATATGATGCATTTTTGAGACAGTTCAAAATAAAAAAAAATTATTAATACTCCGATGATGCTATATCCTAATGCAACAGAAAAGAAGTTACAGTATTTCAAATTATGTTTAAAATAACTTAAGATTGTGCTAAAAAATACAGAGAATATTCTCTTCCATACATGCGTAGTGATCCTGTAGTTTTGCCCAGCTACATTCGACATTTTCAGTTATTTCTCCTTAAAGACAGGCTTGACTTATCCAATCCAACTTGTTTCTTTTCGTAAGTTTGTTTATCTGTCAGTTTCACCTTTTTGCTTGCCTTCTGCTCAGGAAGCTGACTCATTTCTTAACCTGAAGAGGAATTATCAGTTGTAGCTTTGATCGCACCCTGAACCCTGTTGCTTATACTGTAGTTATTTCCATGCATGCAGACTGCTTTACCCAGCTGAAAAATTGTCGGCTCCAGTGAACTTCAGTTTAACAACAAAATAAAGATCACTCTAATGGCTGGAAAGAATGCTTCACGGAGGAATCTCGTAACATTACTATGAAATTACTGCAGCCTGTCCCCAAGCAAGAGACTGCACAAAGCCAGGCTGTGCCAAGGACATTCTGTGGGCTGCATCCAGCACACGTATGTGGCACCACATAAAGGCCCCAGTGTGCGAGGGCTGCGCGCCGAGTGGGCGCCATCCCTCCCGCTCTCTGCACAGCAGCATCCCTCCTGCCCTCCTCATGGGTACCAGAAGGAAGTCAAACTCACTCCCCTGCACGAGTGTGCAAAGCTGAAGACCATTTAGTCCCCTCAGGGTAACATTTACAAACATGCGTAAAACATATGAAATAGAGAGAGCTATGTGGGCTGTCATTAGCAAGGGAGCACCAAGTGCAACACCCGAAGAGAAGGTGCTGCAGCAAGAGGCAAGATGAACTTAATCCTTCAAAGGCTGTTGTTCCATCTGCTCTTCGAGGGCAGTGCATCGGTGTTTGTGTCCACGAGTCGGTTTGTGGAACCAAGTGATGGGTGAAAATCTCAAGGGCTGCTGATGCTGCAGGGGCAGGCAGCAGTGTTGCTTTCTGGTTTGAGTCTGTTAGGTACAGAGACTCATAGAATCACATTATCACAAAGCGGTTTGGGTAAGAAGGGACCTTAAAGATCACCCAGTTCCAACCCCCCTGCCATGGGCAGGGACACCTTCCACTGGACCAGGTTGTTCAAAGCCCCATCAATCCTCTTAGTTTACCTGCAAATACTGGCAATTATAAAATAGTTGTTAGAAATCAAAAGCTTATCTCATGATTTTTAGTTATAATTCAAGATTTCCAAGCTTGAAACTCACAATACCAGCTACAGACAGGTGCCCATCAATGACATTTGACTAAGGAAGTTATTTTCTAGGCTGACTTTTCCATTCTCAACAAGCTGGAATTCACAGGGATATCTGAAGTTCTCTTCTGGATTGGCTCTGAAAATTATAAGCAATACACAGTATAGCTAGGCTAACTGTTTATTTGCACACTTTATATTGAATACTAAAACCCAGGTTTTTTAAAGGCAGTAATACATCAGATGAATTGCACCTTTTTCAGAGCAATTAGGCTTCTGTTCCACCTGCTTACCTTTCCAGTACACAGTCTGGGACATTCATACAAAAATGATAAAGCTTTTCCAGCAAGTCTCTATTGCTATTATAATTTTTCTTGCAGTAAAATTAATTGCAGAATTTAGCAAAAATTGCTCTGCACACCTTGGTTCTTTATATCAGTTTCCAATAAGGAAAGACCTGGGAATACAGCTGAGCAGGGAAGCATACCCCAGACTACATCTTTGCTAGCCAACAGATAAAGCAAAAAATTATGGTCTTTCCCTGAAATTTAAATGCCACTAGAACTTTTTTCAGGTAAACCAGCTTATGTTAATGCTTTTCAACCAGGTTAACTTCTAAAAACTATTAGAAGCAAGTATCACAGAACTACCATCACTGAATGTGCAGCACAAGCCATGTACTGTTCATAAGGAGAAAAACAGGTCTTTTCCTCAGGACTGGATTCGATATTGTTTATGAAAGTACTGTTAACTGGAAAAACAAACAAATCTGCCTTCAAAGTTAGCAAGTTAGTCAGTTTTTCATACTAGAAAACTAAAAACTGAGTTTTTCAGTTGTAAACATACAATTGTGCCAACATCTTCTGTCGACTGACAGTTAGCTTCAAAATTAAAATCATAAAGTCCTTGCTAAGCTGATCTTCATAGCATTAGAGTTCTTTTCCCAGTACCATGCTTGCGTATCACCACCACGTGAATGCATCGGGTCCTTTTTTTAAGTCTACATTTAACTTCTACACCAAGTAGCAGCTATGCCAAGCAGGTCATTACTAAGGCACTTGATTACCAGGAGGAAGGGGAAAAGATTTCTAATCTTGGCATTTCCTTAATTTACACAAAAGAAAAAGTACAGAAATATCGATTTTCTTTGTAACTCGTGCCAACTTGAAAACAATGGCATGCTTTGTGTGAACACAGCACTGTCACCATGGGTGGAATACAGAGGCAGCTGTATTCCGGGTACAAGCACTAAGTGCAGACAAGCAACATATCTACAGTAACACACTTGAACGATCATTTCATTTGCTCTTTACTGCAAAACTCTTAAAAAATGCTGAATTTACATCTTCCAGCAGATGGCTGAAAGTTTCGTAGGGACAGCTAGCACAGAACCTCCCTGAAATTTTTATTTTATGCTTATTTATTGTTTGAAGGACCCTAGATAAATTTAAGTAAACTTCACCAGAGGTTTTCTAACTTTTCTTCAACATCATCATCTGACTATAACCTGTCTTTCTCCATAGATGGAAAATATGTGATCGCACATAAATAGTCACAGGTATTATTTCAGTGCATATTTTCTAGTTGTGCTACTAAGCTAGGAAACTCTCCCAGTTCCTCAGCTTGACAATTACCTTTCGAAAGAGCTTTATAAACAGAGTAAGAGCAAAAACCTCTCATGTCTCATGTAACAGGATAAAGTCACAAGTGGCTGCAGGACACCCTGGGCTGAAGAAGCCCTTCGGCAAAATCGCTAGTGCCAACCAGCCATGAGAAAACTCCATTCTGGGCTTCTCTCACAAGCCCTGAAATGTGCAGTTTCCCACTAACAGAGCTCAGGCAACAGCCTACTGCTCTCCCTACAAATGCTTCTCTCTTCCTTAGACATAACACATTAGTCCCATTGAATGCTGCTTTCTGCCTCTTCCTCAGGAGGTCACAAATGATTTTGAAACAAAAGAGCATCACCACAATGTCTCAGGCAGTACTGCTGCACTAGTTCAGGCTAGCGTGCATCATATCTGCTGCCAGAATTGCATCTAACAGAGTTAGTAAGGAGATCTGAGAGGCCAAATTCATTGTGTATTTTAAGAAAAATAAAATAAACAGCAAGATAAATACTCTGCATTATGTTTAACAGTCTCAGAGAATTCTGATGTTAACATCTGCTTGCAGGAATAGGGACGATGCCAATTCCACAAATGCCTGTAATTTGAGTTGGAACTTGGAAGACACACAGAACCATGGTTTTGGAGCAACATTTCATCAGACACAATTTTAGGATGCATAAGTCTTTTATACAGCAAAACTGAAAACAAATGGTTGTCTGCATGCCAGTGGCATTCCTTGAAAAACTTAATCATTTGCCTATTGAGAAAACAATAGTCCTGAAGAATCCGACACAGTTTAGGACTTCAGCAGATTGTGCTGCATATGATCATTAATATTTTAACATACAAATAATCAGAATGCAAAGAAATCTGAGAAGTCTCTTGTATTTTATTCGTATAATCATCAGACCACCTAATAAGAACCCCCCTGGAAACCCGACATCTACTTTCTATAAAATCTTTTACTGTATCCCAGAAAATGCTCAGACTAACCATTAAGCTCCCTATACAACTGACCTTCAACAGCCCCCATACAGTAAATGATGACTTCTTCATGAACCCCACCAGCTACATGGCTAAAACCTCAATCTGCACGTCCTGTTACACATCAAGAAACATTTAACGATGTTACATGTGCATCAATGTACATGTACAATGTAGATCGATGCTACATTGCTACATTTTGAAATACAGCTGATGGATAACAGGAACTGGAAGCTACAGAAATAATTGCCATGACCAAACTTGTGAAGTTTATTGCTCTCAAAAAACATGAGGGGGGGCGTGATGGACCCTACACGAGGATGTAGCAGTAAGTGCTTATAGTAAATCACAGGAGGTGGCCAAACAGGAATATTTAAGAAGGGCCTGCACAGTTCCCACAGTAGCCTGCATAGTACCCTAAAAACAAATCCAGCCTCAGTGAAACTTTCTATAGAAGTTGGAGATATTTTTCTTTTATTTTTTTTCCTGCAAAGTTACCAGCATTGTAGCTATCTTAATATATTATCTTATTCAGCTTAATAAGAGAGTATGACAAGATAGAGCTGCTTGAGGTGGTTCAAACACTTTTAACACATCAAACATTCCTACACCATTTTTGCAAAGCAACAAACACACATTACTCCCTTTATTTTCATCCACTTACATTTCCAAATTTTGTTTAGGACTGGCAGCTGAAATTTCTGAATGCAAGGAGTCATCCAGCTTTCAACACCATACAAAAAATGAAAAAATAAAATAAAACAATCAAATGACAAACCACCAGCTACAAAGTGAATCAGAGAAAAGCAAAGACATTCTTTTGAGGGCAGTACCAGTAAACTTTTTCTTTTAAGTAATATTAAGAATAGCATCTAAATAATTTTCCTTCACCTAGTAAATGACAAAGTAACAAACTTTTAAAAAAAAGTCTTAAGGATCTCATTTTCATTGATCTTTAATATTCTACTAATAAAAAGGATTTTGCTAGTATTGTATCGGCTCACACATTCTGACAGCACAAAAAGTGTGTCTTGAGTCCGTCCCAAAATTAATGGAACAGAAGTATAAGATCAACAGCTACACCATTTACAAAACCGAAAATATTTTCCCATGTTATCAGTAAATCACATTTCTATATCAACAGTTCTGATATTTTGTTTTGATTTTTTTTTTTAATTCATTCATATGTAACTGTAATTCTCCATCGCTTGTTGCGGCCTCTTCTTAGTTCTATTACAATTAAGTCTCTTTACGTCATTTACTTCCATAAGCTACTCCCACATGGTCCTTCATCAAGATGTCTTTGACCCTGACATCCCTATCTCCTGTGCTGACACTCAGCCACTTTCTTTACTAAAGCCAAATGGGTTGGGCCTCTTCTTACATAAACAAGTCACATCAACAATGTCCCTTTGACTGGCAATTATTAAACAAGTCTGGTGTTACTATTTTGGCACTGGCATCTCAGCTTGCCTATATGTGTGTTCTAGCACCAGAAGAAAAGGGAAAAGTAGTTCTGTGCACAAAGTAGATGTGCTAGTACAAGGCCAGCATTTGTAAGAGCATCTTACGGTCACCAGGTGACGTGTTTTGTCCCAGACACCAGGCCAGCTTCTGTGGAGGCACAACAGATGCATCTTATCCCACCTTCTGTGATTTATGAGCTGTATTTATGGCTCATTCCCTCTCATCTTCTCCATTGCCTGTCAAAGTGCTGAGGACACAGATAGCTAGCAGTTGCTATTTCAGAAAGTATGGAAGACAACCAAAACAAACATTATGTGTTGCCATCTTTGAGTATGAAGAGTTGGAAATGTCTAACGTATCTTGAAATAAAGTCTGCCATCAGTTTGGTCTATGGATATTCATGCATGCTATCCAACATAAACATTTCCAGATATTCATTTCTGCCCTTTTTTATAGATCCCCTTGTGCTGAAAGGTGAAATAAGAAGAAATGAAATGGACTGACAGAACTGCCAGTAACATTGGTGGCCAGCTCATTCTTTCTAATGTCAGCTGAAACTGAGACTTAAATCCCATGTCACCATGTATATTCTTTCTGCTAAAAACTTCCCCTCTTCAACTTCTCTGCTCTTGAAAATTGTTGCAGATATGCTGTTTGGTAAATGTGAAAATCTGAAGCACCACCTGGCTTCGTCACATTTTCCATGGTCTAATGAAACAGAGTATTTCACAAAACAAATATTCATAAATAGCATGTTTCATAAAAACAGATGAACAGTCTCAGACAAAGAATACCATGTATTCCTAGCCAAAATGGCAAACTCTAAAGGACAACAATGGATCAAAAGTAACAATTGCTGAGGTTTTCTCATGCACTAAGCAGTAGGATGGCATTTCTCAAAGGTAGAAAGAGTTTGCTTAAATTAGCTTGACATAAGTTCTGAAACAAGAATTAGTCTCTGTAGAAGCCTCCTGAGCTACAGCAACAGTATATCAGCTGCAGAGAGAAAGTGGAGTGCAAACTGAGTATGAATTCGTGTATCTAACTCAAGCACCTATACGGGGTATTTCAGTACCTAAACTAGTCCAAGCTCTTTTTGCAGCACACAGACAAAAAAGAGACAGCTTTAAAATACAGTTCATCGGATCAATTTGAGACAGCTGCTCTACAAGAAAAAGCATCTGCTCCTTTTCGTAAAACTCATTTAGGATGATTAGCTCAGGTTCAGATGACTCCAGCTCCGCATCCCTTTCTCAGCCATTCTGAGCTTACCTAGTCTGATGATGGGGCGCCAGATTCTCAAGACTAATAATTCAAGACTATAATGGTCCATTCCACTGAACCTGAAGTATGGGAAAGGCAAAAAGAGAACAGGCAGAAATATCGCTGCCTGAGTGGGTATACTATAGAAGTCCAGATTTAGGTTTAGTGCACAGGCAATACAGAAAGGCTGGATGGTTACAAGAAGATTGCAAACACTAATCTCTAGTATTTTATAAAAGTGTAAGAGTATTTTAAGCAGAGGCAACATAGGATGATGGTGGATGTAAGTCTGGCACTGAAATACATGATAGCGTTTTATACTACATGCATGTTAAAAAGATAGTATGATCTTGAAAGTCTACTTAATTTAATTGTACTAGAACAATTAGATGAGTTTTAAAAATTGCAGTAACCTTCTGTTGTACAATGACAACAGTAAGCCCCTGGTGAAAAAAAAATAAGACTTACTCTCTCTTGTTTTTTTTAATTTATTTAAAAAGAAGTGTAAGTATCTTTGCTAATGAAAGGAAATGTAAATCATGGCATTTTTG
This sequence comes from Falco peregrinus, assembly GCF_023634155.1. Taxonomy (NCBI): domain Eukaryota; kingdom Metazoa; phylum Chordata; class Aves; order Falconiformes; family Falconidae; genus Falco; species Falco peregrinus. Next base: position 84,477,169 of record NC_073727.1, read on the forward strand.
ATCCCTGTATTAAGGCAAAAGGAGATGAGCATTATAACATTAGTTATGTAAACGCAGAATGCCTTTCTACTATTAAAGAAAAGAGCACATTACAAGTGAATGCAGCGTTAAACAAAATGCTGTTAGTGTACATCTTATGAAACTGAGAAAAATATTCAAAAAGGATATATGTTTAGAAGTCAAGCCCGTTTAAATTTGAGTTTTATTGGTAAAACTGCTGTTGTTCACAGTTGCTGAGCTATGCCTAAGAAACTATGAGAAAAGCATCTAAATGAAAACAAGGGATGTGATATAATACATTCCCACGGGAAAACCACTGTAAAGAATAGCAAATGATCTACATTTGCAAATAAGTCAAAACAGTTAACAGCTCTAAATATGGTGGGAAATGCTGTTCCCATTTGTGCACAATTATTTCATAAACAGGGTAGGCAGTGTTTTGTATTTCAGCTCTCTTAATACACGATTAGTAGAATGCGTTCCCTAGGAAGCACAACGGGACACTGCCTTCTAATGAAAGTTTCATATAACCAAGGAACTGCACAGTAAGGCAGAAGATACAGTAGAAATAGTAATTTAAAAAAATAAATTGCAGAAGACTATGGACAAAATACAAGACAAACTTAGAGTTTCTTCAAAAGGCAGTCTTTAAAAGACTGAAAGAGATTGGAAACCTCAGTATCTTGGGTGAATTTTGTCTCTCGGGATTCCCTTCCTGGAACCCCATCTCAACAACACGCTGCAGCCACTTCAGGCAAGGGTTCTACACCACAGAGGGTAAAAAAACCTTCCTGACTAAAGCCATATGCAGTTTTGAGGATACACTTGAAAGTATAAATTAGGAAATTTATTACTAGAGTATTCAGCAAAACACCTGATTGTTAAGATTTTTAATTGCAGAAGTGAATTCTGAAATATAGCAACATTCACTATTAAAACCAATGAAAATAATTGTGTAAAACACACCATCAGCAAATTATTTTCTGATTTCTCGCAAGAAAATCATGATGCAAGAGGTCTCCTTGACTGTTACTGAACTGCATTTTTAGGCTACCCTAACAGATAACATTAACTGCTAACAACAGTTTCCTTGGCATTCGCTCGGAGCTCAGGTCCACTCCGCAGGACTCTACCGACTCAGGGAGAAAAGCCAACAGTAAAGAATGAGCCATTTTCCTTTCCTAAGACTTAAGACAGTAACTGCTTGGCTAGTAAGCTTTTATGGCCTTTTCTTTCTTTCTTTCTTTTTATTTCTTGTAGTTATCTGTTACTCAAGATGCCTGATGCATCTTGTCAGTGGGCATGCACACCTGCACACATCACATTGGATATGTTGGGGGGGGGGGGGGGGGGGGAAGAGTCTGTGAAAATTGATTATAGCTCTCATATGGGAACATATGGAGGAAAAAAAAGCACAGACAAGTCAGATGCAAGCTAACATGCAGACTGACACATTTAACAAGATTAAAACAGGAAATGTGGTTTCCAAATAAAACACAGTATTCAAAAAACCAGAATATTCTGTACAATAAAGGTCTTTCTATCCAGTAACAATTTACCATTTCTGTTGCTGACAGAGCTCTGTGAAAATACAGAATATATTAACTCTATGTATGATGTAATGGACATATCTGTGTGTGCACAAACACTTCCACATAAATTAATGCAAAGTCTGAATGTGCACCTATGGTTAGATTGAAATGGGGATTCTCTATTACTTCCTTCCTCCTCTCATCACATTATCAACCACAAGTTACTCAACAAATACTACCTAACTTTGTGCAGCTCAGTACAATGGGATCAAATATAAAAAGTTTTGACTAAAGCCCTGAGTAGAGTGACCTTTGGAAAGTCTTATTGCTCTGATTCATTATTTGTGATGATATTAATGTCTGTACTAGAATAAAATAATCTGATATGTCAAAACTTAAGTTTAACCTTTTTTCCACAAGATTCAGAAAAGCACATAAAAAATGGCAGTTTCTTCCACATCTGTAATGTCAAAGTAAAGTGAAGAAAACTCAGTGCTTGCAAAAAAAACCACAGAAGAAGAATTCTAATATGCTACGGAAGATGATCTTGGATAAGTAGTCATTTAACCACACCTTTCACTACCACCTTGGCAGGAATTTCAGTATTAAATAATACCAGTCACACAGCCCTATTTATTCACTGGAAATGTGGGAATATTCTGAAATTCTGATGGATATTTTCATGTCTGCATTTTTTTTTTCTTACTTCCGTTGTCAGCAATTCATGTATTTCGAAATATTAAATTTCCAAATCAAATCTGTGGGAAAACTGTAGTTGTTAAATATCCCCATGCCTCCTCTTGCTCACTATAGTAATCTGTATGTAAGGCTCTGTGCCAGTCCACACATCCCAGGGTGTACCTCACCAGCTCAGCAACATGGGGGCAATGAAGCTTCATAGGAAACACAATCAAGCAGAAACTCCTGATACACAGAGAAAAAATACTGAGGCATGAAAAATCCAAAAAAAGTGATGGAATCGACTTTAGGATTTAAATTATAACGCCACCTCCACCAAATACATAAAGTAAAACCTCAAACCAGCTTATCACACTATTTATCAGTGGGTTTAGAACATCCCATAGATCTCAATCCTTAAAGTACAAGAGGTTTGGGCTTAAGTTTGTAGTGGATTGTAACAGAGGGAACAGATTTGACATATTACTCTGGGGAAAAAATAAAATAAAGTTTATCATATCCTGTGAAGTACTCACTTCACATCTACAACAAACAGAAAATACTAAGGAGACAAAACCAGCAATAATAACATGTTGCTTACAAAGGACATGAAATTTTAATATACGTGAAGACAATAAAAAGATGCTGCTATGTTTAAAAGTCCAAAGAAGACTCAAGGGACGTTAGCATTTGCCAATGGTATGTTTCTAATATACAGCAGATAAAGCACTAATATCTAGCTAAAACTCCTCTGTAATAATAAAAATGCCACTCCATTTGAATATTGAAATATCATACAGGTGTTTTCCTTCAGGTTTTCATGAATTACCTTAGCAGTATGTATACTGCATGGCCGCATGATTAACTATGTCCTTCACCGAATATACCACGTAGAAACTATTACCTGGAATCTGGAGCAACTTTGGCAGTAACTGAACTTTTAAATTAAAAAGCAGATGCTTAATGAGAAATAAATAAATAAATTTGTCACCATATTACACTCATTTTACAATAGCTGTACTTTCAATAGCATGTATAAAAACTGGTGCAAACTACCCTCTCATTCTGATAAAATTCAATGATTTTGATCAATACTTCCTCCTAAGAGTAGACTGGACTTGTCAAGATATTGCTTTGGATATACAATATTCCACAAGATCACATACCTGAATCTTTAGTTTTCAATTTATTTCAAGTTTCCCTTGAGGCAAGTTTATTACATCTAATTTCTTGTCTGTTGCCTAAAGCTTGTGATTTCATTTACTCTTCCTCACCTGTTTCATTACTTTCTACGTGCTCTATTGAATATGCAACCTGGCAAGCTCACAAGACTCAATACCTGAGAAATAGAAAGCTAGGAATTTGCAGAACAGAATAATGTAAAATAACGTTTGACAGAAAAAGCGATCTACAACTTAGTCAAAAGACTGAGTTCAAAATGTGTTACTAACAAATCAGCAGCATACGGCAGAAACGTATTCAGATGGTAAATCCAGATTATTATTACACCTACAAACTCTCGACACATCTGAGTTAAAATACAAAGTCAAAATAACTTTTGAAACTTTTCAAGTTGTGAACATATCACCAGACATACTGTAACTATTCACTAAGAGCATTCAAGAGTAAGAAAAGGAAAGCTCTCCAAAAAATGCTGAAAAACATCAGCTGTCTGATACTTGTGATCCACTCAAGCATGTCACCCAACAGCCCCTGCACTGAGGACAAATGGTGGCTCTTGTAAGAAACATCCCTTCCCCAGATCATTCTTTAGGTCTGCAAGTATAATATGGAGACTGGCACAGTTTCAGGTGTTCCTGTTGTTTAAATAAAGCATGTTTAGTTGGGATGGGCAATGCCATATTCATTTCAGAGGTGGAATTTTCTGAAACACACTGAAAGATGATTCTAAACCCCCCAGTTTTAGAAGACAGATCTATAAAAACAGATTGTACTCGCCCATTTCCTCCTCTAACACATATTCAGTCCACTCCAAATAACTGAACAAACTTAAAAGGAGTCTACCAATTCCCATAAATTAAATTATATTTTTTCCTTCTGCACAATGGCCTAGACAGAACTGTAATTCAGAAAGTACTTTAATTTTCAGTACTTCTAAACACTGAAAAAAAAAAAAAAAGAAAGAAAAGAAAAAATGGCTTATGACATTGACTCTAGGAAAAGTAATATCCTACCACAACATTTTCTTGCCAACTGGAAGCCAGGAAGGAGGAGGGAAAAGGAATATTAATGTATTTTCTCCTTCGTTCAAGTGTTGGCAGTCTACTACCAGGGAAGGATCTAGCAGCAAGATGTAAGGGGGGGAAAAATTCCACAAGTAATACAGAACTTAACTGGTGAAAGAGATTGCAATTACCTCCTACCAGCACGACACAGACAGATGGTAGCCAAATGATAAAAAAACCACAGAAGATTTACTCCATCAATAGTTTTACAAATGTTCATGCCTGGAATTGAGCACCATTGAGCCACAGCATTACCTTTGAGAACCTTCCCTCGTCTGACTGTTTTGTGGAACGTGGGAAAAAGCCTCTCAGTCAACCACATTAATTTGGTCAGTAACATTTTAACATAGCTAAATGAGAAGCTGTGTATCTAGAAACTTCCTGTTTTGATCACACACAGAGTCATTTTATTTCAGAAATACTCAGAACTACTAGGGAGCACACTAGAGAATATAACCTAGAAGTGAGATTCCCATATATGCACCAGATAAAAAAAGAGATCCTTTTTTTATAGACAGGAGCAACCTCTACTCATAGAATTCAGGAAATACTACTACTATTTTACAGCAAAACTATCACTGAAATGGTGCCTCTAGTTCTAAAAACCATTGTTCAAGGGGAAGGCAAAAGGACATTTTTAAAATCAGAGAGCATAATCATTCCATAACACATTTATTACATAAAAACCTGTGTAAAAGTGCCACTCATCTATATACAAATGCCAACTGTGACTGTCTTGTATTTACAGATCCCTCCAGCTGTACACAATTTACATGATTTGTTTGATACATTTATATCTTTAGAATGATAAGATATGAAATTGCAGGTTTCCTCTATACTCAGCTTTCTTCTGTCCAGGTTTATATTTTGGTTGCAATATGAATAATAACAGCAGGTTTGTTTCTGTTTTCTCAAGAGTTTCTGTTTGCACGTTCATAGGTAGGTATTTTTCAAGAATACGAATTTTGGAAGGCTGGTACCAGTTCTTATGTATGACAAAGTAATTTGGGGAAATGCAGTAAGCTAACTAGCACAAGTTAAAGAACTGAGCTTGAATTTGCACCTCAGCTGTTCTGGATTCAGTCTTCCACCATGGATGCCTGTCATTCCTCCAGAGGAGTCAGAACTGCCAGCCCAGTCATGCTCATTGACCTATTTAGGGCAAGTGTGAGAACTGTTACATTCCTGCATTTAGATACTTGTAGGAAGTTAAGGGAAAAAATATTCCGAAGAAAAGCATGCAGGAAATAACTTGAAATAGCAGCCCACAAGTCCCTGAAGTGTGGCAGACGAAGGAGTAGCTGCCCCGCGTTTCTCTCTTGTGCATTGTTCAATATTTAAATGTCTGTATTTGACAGTTATAGGAATAAAGAATGGCTTCAGAGACACACTTGCAAAAAAGTGAACTGACCGTCACGATTCATCCATACCTTAATGGCATAGATGTATATATATACACACATCTGAGACCAGACAGCTATTTAACCATGTCTACCCAGGGCAACAGGATTGTGTGTCCAGCTGCTTTGAAGCCATCATCACAGCTGTAGCCAGAGTAACTCCTGGCACCTGGGCAATCCTGATGGCTGGTTTGTGGCCACTGTCCTGGTGCTCAGAGCACCAAGATGCCTTCTGCTAAAAGCTGCCTATCTAAAAAGTCCTTTCACTACCAGCTGTCTGGGCTTTTCCGTGTTGTGTGGAAGTACTGTTTGGAAAAGTTGGATGCTTTCTACCTAAGCTGACATATATGGTCAATGGTTTATGTTTAAATGGTAATACACAATTAATCATTCCAAAATCAACACAACTGGCCTTTGCCAGTATTGAATTTGCACATTGCAGTCAGTCCAGGATTGTTCTGGCAGCCCTGAACTTGTCAAAGCCTCTCTTGTAAGGTACCAAATAAACACAGTTCTCATTCCTCTGTTAAGCATCCGTTATTAGATTAAGATTTTTATGGTCAGAAGAAATCCTTTCACCACTGGTTTGACTTCTATATAACATGAGCCATCACTCTTCCTAGATTCCATTCCTGCTCTGGCTGAATAATAGCATTTTAACCAAACCACGTCTCGTCTATGACCCTCGGACACTAAAAGTATTGCCTCGAAATCATCGATAGAGATACTAAACATTGCAGAGCTGAAAAAAAACCCCTGAAATACCATAAAACCACAACTATTTTATTATTCCTCACAGAAATATATGTTTTAAATCACATTTTTTTAGTAACACAGGAGGCCTGCTTTGTTTTTTCATTGGTCCAGTTTCTTAAAAGGAACATTATCAATTCAAATGTGTTACTGAAGGTAAAAAATAAGTCAGCCAAAAATCTGCAAACTCGCTTTAACATTAGATTACATTTGTTTTTAATAAGCCCATTCCAAGCAATAGCTATTTTACCCTCAATTCTTGATGAGTCAAACTTTCTGATTTTACTTAACTCTTTATCTAAGGTTACAGCACCAGGACCATTGTATTTTAAATAACAGTCTTAACTTTAATCCATTCTTCCTGAACCTCTCAGTTCATCCCAGATATAATAAAAACCCCAGTATTTACTCCCCAGCCAGCTCAGCATGGTCCAGAAAGCTTTTACCAGAGTTTTTTTTTAAAAAGAACTGGCCAAAGCTTTATTTTGACATTCTGATTTAAGGATCTTGACAAATTTTTAAAGCTTTGGTTTAACATATTAATTTGCTGTTAACAAAATGGAAAAAAAAGACTTCTTGCCATGATAGATAAAACTGACATTTTAAAAATATCTACCACGTTTATACTGACAATCTATTACTTCCACAGTATTATAAGTACTACCATTAAGGTAAAGCATCAGGAACAACAGAAAATCTCATTCTTACTGTTCACAATTAATACGGATTAAGTTTCTTTTCTTTAGTGTCTTTTGCTTTTTTATTGCCTGTAAACCCAGTTTTTTAACTTGGTTTCTATTATTGGGTTTTGCTGTTCGGTTGGGGTTTTTAAACTGACAGTTTTCACATCCCTGTAAGCTAGGGTGATTTTTAACCAACAGGCTTGCCTCAATGTTGTTTATTTTGTGAGAGTTTAATAGCATGTTTTAAGTAGCAAACAATCATTATTCATATTGTAACATTTAAACATTTTCCCTTGACTTGGCTTAAGTATTTCCATTCCTTAAACCATCCTGCTTACAGTGCTGAGTACATGTGTTTCGGGTAGGTCTCCATTAAGTTGTAGCTGCCTGTACCTTGACAACCATTTCTTTTTCTTCTGCAGTTTGTATCTTTAACCATTTCAAGGTGATTAACCTTTACCTCTATAATGCTAGATGAATGCCCAGAATACAGAGATTGCATCACCTCAGGATTTCCTACAACACTTTCATACTGAGACTAGTGCCTGAGGATGTTTTACTTGGGTTGAAATGCCACCTAAGAAGCACCATCCTCACACTTGAAACATGCACGGCTACTGGGTAAGGCATTTTTAGTGAGACTGTGACTGTCTGTAGTAAATAACTAATGGTACTCCAAATAACATTTTAAATGCTTTGGATAAAAACGTCCTATCAGCAATTACTTGCCTCCAATGTGCCAATGCCTTACAAAACAGGTATGTTATTTTTGGCAGTAGTCAACAGCACTTCTCTGGACTCTCAGTCTCACACTGATTACATGGAGTAATTTACTAGTTTAGTCACGCAAGTCTTTCTACTAAGTCCATTCTTACCCATAAACAATTAGTTTCCATTTCTCTTGCTTATTATCTAGGCAACTGTACAAAAATGCTTTGCTTCTCTTCTCTTTCCTTTGTTTTATAAGTAGCAGGATAATACGCCAGCTAATAATCCCTCTGCTAACACTAATGGTAATAAGGCTTTTAATAATCATCAGAAATCAAGTGAGTTGCTCCTCAGAGTTTCTGTTTTGAGTCCTGTATACAGCAAAACAACACAGGATGAGAATTTGTGAAGGTTTTTTTGCAATCTGCTTTAGAGTAAGACTTAATTTTCTAGAGAATTTGCAGGTTGTGCACAACTGTATTATAGTTGCCAAAAATACGTTTTAAAACTTATTTTAAAGAGGCCCCCACAGAATGGGAGAAGGAACTAATCTAAATGGAAAACATCTGCACATTTAAAAAAACACGTTCAGCATAATTACTATTTATATGTGCTCAAGATATGAGTGATTTCTATTGTATCTTATTATGGAAAACCCTGGTCAGAGTAAGAAAATCTAGCATAAAAATACAGTTATTTGTCCAAGAGGTTTAGATTTTAAGATAAGGAATTGCAGTGCAATTCCACAGCAGCTTGACCTAATACATCAGCTTAGCCAGAAAAATGTGATTGCTTTTCAGTCGTTTCAGTTTTCTGCAGTGGCTCACCACCTGGTTACATGAACACCAGCATTAGGGAGGGGACACAGGTATGCTGCTGGGTGACCGGGAGGGTGTTAGAAGGCAGAAATTAAGAGAGCTGGTGCCCTAGGATCCCTGACTTTGAAGTAGCCAGGGAACTACACCCACAGTCCCATTAATTAACACTATCAGGCCCATGTAATCTCTTCAGTCAAGGGGTACAGCAATAAAGTCCCACCTGTTCATAACCCAGCAGCAGAATTCAGAGGTCTCATTCCCAGTTACAGCTGTTGAATAAATGCTTAAGCATCTGAGCAACCAGTTCCTACTGGAAAAAAAGCCACCAAACATCTACGTTTCGAAATGTAGTCTAGCACAACCCTGCAAGAGCAATTGTGCTGCCTCTGGACTCGACCATAACCTAACCATGATGCACAGCCTTGATTTCTCTCATGCTGCCGACTCCTCCTCACCCCTGCAAAAACCAAGATGAGCATAAACGGCACTGATACGTAAGCTAATATAATTCCTTGCATCTGCTACAGCACTGGAAAAAAACAACAAAAATAACTCTTTACTCAACCCCCCATTCATTCAAACTTAGTTTAAGGTCTCTGGTACCAGTAAATTTAGCTGGGTATTTTAGGCTGTTGGCCAGCACACGTATGTCTGAGCTCGATACGCGCCAGGGCAGACACAAAAAGCAGCCCGGCAGAAGCAGTCCTGTGCTGCCCTGCTAACTGCCGTGCTGCCTGGGGACTCAAACAGGCTCAGCCTCTAACTGCACTGTACAACTGAACTGAAGCAGTTCGTAATACGGTTGTAAAATCAGAAGTCATATTCTAAAGTGAAACAACAAAAAGGCATTCTCCTGATCCGAAGGCAGGTGTTTCAGAGCATCAACAAACCCCAGCTCACATGATTTTTATGCATCTTGTAATACTTTAGGTTTGCCGCTCTTTCATACGCATTGAACTCATTGCTTAGTCACAAGAAGAGTGACATGAGAGTTGAGCTACTGGTATGGGTAAGCTTGTTTAGCTATTTGTGTGTGTAAGATATCTTTCCAGAAAATAACGTGCTATGAAAAACTGAAAATTACAATTAAATTCAAGCAAAAAAGCAAAATTTAAAGCCTACTGCAGTATCAGAATACAATTACCTGCCTAGAAACATTCAGTAACAGATTAAAGAACCAGCCCAGCTGCTCAAACCAGAAATAAAAACACTTTATAGCTAATGAGACTTGTATGTGATTTGGTATGGCTACGCGCTACAGTGGTCAGATACATCTCACAAAGAAGTTTGCTTTCGGAAGCGGGGTCTTGGGGGATAAAGAGAGGGTAGCAGGCTATTCCGCCGTTCATTAATGCTTTCATGATGTATTGTCTAAGCTATCCCGGCTGGGCAGGGGTGGAGGTGTGTGTATAAAGCTGAAGATGCACACACCCAACCCAACAATCCAGAAGTCCCAGCTAAATTTACTGGTACAGGAATGCTTTATTTACTTATAATACACATAAACCTCTGATACATTTGTCATGCACAAAGTTTAATACTTGCATCATTTATAATATAACATTTGTTTACTTCTGCTAAAGCACAATGATATTGCTGGTGATAGTTAATTTGACATCATTCAGAGTCACTAATTCAAGTATTCTTTCAGAAAAAAAAGAAGGAAGAACAGGGGCCAAGTAATTAACTAGTAATCCCGGGAGCCCTGGAAACAACAGAGCCAATGTTCAACAACTTTAAATCTCTGCACTTCACACAAATGGGAAGCCAAGTTAAAGAGGGCAAGGTCCACTTACTTGAAGCACTAGGACCTCATTTGGGGAAAACTCATAACATTGCAGTGCTTTCTATAGCTAAAGTCAACGTACAACTGAAGTACATAGACTCACATTCCCAGCACAGATCAGGCTATAGCTTCAAGCTGTTCACCAAAATGAGGGGCACAGTCAGAATTCCCATCTGAAGTCACTGCAGAGGAATTCTGCAGCAGAAGTGGAGAAAGAATGCTGCCTTAAATTGAACTTTTAACTCTACTGTCCCCATCTTCTTGAAATCTAATTTCCCTTACCGCTTTTTAATGTGTACAATTATGCAGCACGTTTTTACAGACAACTGCGTCCTTAAATTACTTGAGCCTTACCAATCTACACTGTGCATTAGGATGAGTGTATTTGTACTGTCCATTAGGCTGATACCTTTTGCATAGGAGTTTTCAGTTTGCACATAACCAAAGGCGGTACCATAACACAGAAAAACAACCTTTTACTATTCAACTTTTATGTACTTCCCTTCAAAAAGCTAACGCTCACTACACCCCAGAAAAGTATTTACCTCGTTATCTGTTCCCACATCCAACATCACTGGTAGACACTCATTAGGTTTTACTCCTCCACATGCCGTATAAAGTGCCAGTTTACCAACAGGAATGCCCATTCCATAACAGCCAAGGTCTCCCAGACCAAGAATACGCTCTCCATCTGTCACCACAATAGCCTGGAGAAAGAAACAAAAGCACTGTAAAAATCACTTCTTTCTTTCTATGTACTAAGTATTCCTTTCTATGTACTAAGTATTCCATTATCTTCTTACCATCATTTTTTTGATTTTTTAATATGAGTTTTAACAGGTACCAAAAAAAATCAATAGGACAACAAAGGCCCAGAACAGTTTTATTGTATTTTGTGGCAGTTGTTACACTCTTTTAGACCCTTGCTTCATTGGAAAAGGGACTTTCATATAAGTTTTTTAAGAATACACAGGAGAAATATTTAGTATTACATTACAAGGGAACTGGCATTGTTCCCTCTTACATTTTTCTGTCAACAGTATGAGAACAGAATAGGAAGGGAAAGGAAGTTATCCACAAAAAAAGAAGAACCCCAGACTCCTGGGTTTTGTCATGGCTGTTTTCAGCAGAACCTGAGCCAGCCACTCCTGCTGGCCTTTGACAGGGCCGTCTACAGCCACCTCGTTCTTACCCTTCAAAGATGTATTTCTTCTTCCCTTGAGCAAATAACACACTCCATCATACTTATACATACGAGGAAGTATGTGTTTTCATTGACAGAAATACAACAACTCAGCAAACCCCACAAAACTGTCTGTGCTATAAAGGAAGGGTTTTCGTAGTACAGGATAGAAGTGGTCAGTATGGCAAGCAGCTGACAACACACTAATCTCCTTGTCAAACTCTGTGAAAAACCATTTTAGTTGGAAATTTAGTATTTTTTGTGAGAAAGCCCATCAGGTATCATGCGTGGAGAACTATTAACCCAAACGCTAGAAGGGGTCGCCAAGAGATCTCGTGGAGTGTCCGCCCTTGGAAATCAAAACCCACAGGCTGGACAGAGCCCTGAGCAACCTGCCCTGGCTGACCTTGCTTGAGCAGGAAGGATGGACTAGATGATCTCCAGAGGTGCCTTCCTACCTCAACCACTCTGTGATTCCCCGAAACGCAGAAAAACAATCAGGGTTTTTTTTCAAAGGATAATATTCAATGTAATTGACGGATTAATCAGTATAGGATGCCTATACCTAAACAAACAAGGTTTTAAAGCCCTCAAAGTTTGGCTGCAATGGCGTTTCTTTAAAAAATGAGCTAAGAAATCACCAAAATCTAATTGATAAAAAGCTTATAAAAACATCTTAACCAAGTTGCCTTGGGTGCAGAAAGATGTCAGCTTTGTCATGCAACTAAAACTGAACTTACCTTGATAATATTTTCTGGCCAGGACTTAAGCAATGTAGCAATGTGTCCTCGGTCATGGATAGTAATAAAAAGACCTCTGCAAATAAAAAAATACTTTTCATATAAGCAGGCAATTAAATATTTCAGTATAAATCTATTAAATAATAAATTAACTCTACGCAAATGTTTGCAAAGTACATAGATTCAGTTCAATAGTAAGTGCTCGATTTTGTGTGAATGAGTAAATTAAACGTCTGCATTTAGTATTAGTCAGAGAACATGTCACTCAGTAAAGCTCCACTGACCAGCAAGAGCCTGTAAGAGTCATTTCTGAAAATTGCCAAGTTTGATTTTAAAGCTTACTGAGCACTTGATGTGTTCAAATGTGTTTGTTAATTGTCCCAGACCACAAAACATGTTCATCGTATGACAGTGATCACTAGTGCCCCAGCCATCCTAACTTTCACAGACAAGAACAGGCCTAAGTTTTAATCTATGAGCAAAACCGTCCTTTGTCATTAGATAAAATAATTTAAGAGCATTCAGTGTCAGAAAACAGTCCATTACTTCTCTCTTTGATTTGAAAGCATGCAGCACATGCTACAGTGATGAGCCTACCAAATTTTTACTTTGAAGAGCGTTTGTAAGTTGGCCTTTAGTTCCATCAGTACAGAAGAGTATAAAACAAAATGACAGAAAAGTATAATTCTCATTTCATTTTTTATTTATTATAGAAGAAAAATCAATACAGTATCTTATCCTACTCTTCAGCATTTCATTCTTCATTTATTTTACTTGACATGCAGACATACATCCAGGTCCACTCAGACTGAATTCCATTTCTTATCTACGTTGCTCATGCAAGATAGTGGGAAAATATTCTCCCACTACATTCACTCTCAAAAACCATGAAGAAAACATCAATGAAGAAGTGCATGCCAAAGATGCTTTCCTGTCATTAAACTATGCATTAGTAAGTATAAGGAGTTGTCATCTGGAATTATTCTAAAGGATTTCATCCATGTATTATAAAAATTATAACGTAAAAATCAGAGAAGAATACTGAAAATTAAATTAAATCTAAGTCTATTATAATATATCCCATCTCACAGAAGTGGGTACATGACCATGTGCACCTAAATAAAACTAGTAACTCAGGGAAATGCTTATCAGATATGACCACAATTATTCCAAGTCAAGCAAAAAATATCCTGCAGCCTTAAAAAGTATATTAGTCAAGACACCAAAATTACTCCAAACATTGTATTTCATTTCATATGTTTATATATTTCATACATATTAGATTATATATGTATTTGTACATATAAATTATCACATATTCTATATTGTTAATGTTGAATTTTATAGTGAATGCCACATTTAAGTGTCTTCCTCCCCTCTTTCATGTCAAAAATAGACAACATAAATTATTATTTTGGACAAAAGGCAGTGTAAGAGACACTGCAATTAACCAAAGTATTTCTTAATCTTAAAGCTAATGATTCAGAAAGAGAAACCACAACCTCAGGTAGCTAATTAAATAAAAACTGGCATGCTCTAAAAGGGAACATACATATGCACTGTATAAAGGAAAAAAAAAATAATCAGCCATTTCTGGTCAGATATTTTTAACTGTTCAAATTTCATTTTATGCATTTCCCCCTAGAACTGGGAATTCTCTGATCCTGCCATTCCCAATTAATTCCTCTTCTGTGCCTATTCCCCTTGCTCAGAACAAACATACCAGATGATTACATCAGTTGTTTCTTAATAAGTAATGCCTGTCAGCAGACTAATTCTTACACCCCAGCGGAAATGACCATCCTCAGGGGCAGGAGGGTTAATATTTACAGCACTTTTCAGAAGTTGTGGTATTTACAACATAGAAGCATTTCTATTTGTGAGCCAGCTACCTGAAAAAAGATGGCCCTAACAGTGAAACGCCATAAAGCAGCAAAGCAAAATAAATGTGGATGCTTCCTTTCTCATGTGTTGTACAGTAAGACACTTTATAAAACATTGTGTAAACTGTCAAATCATAAAATACAGCTTAGCAAAATTGCTAGCCTCGGAGACAGTCAGTTGTGAGAGACGAGCATGTGAAAGGAAAGGAAGAAACGAAGAGCGCAGGAGGAAAGCCACCTAGAGCCATCACCCCTCTCCTTGCCCCCACCCTCCAATTCACACTGGCCTAATAGATTTGTGTTAAATGAAGCAAGATTTTGTATTGATTTTCTGAAGAGCTGGAGCTCAGCCCAGCGTGGTTAAATGACCTCTTCCTTGCAAGCTAAGGAGAGAGGTCTCCATGAATAAAATCCCCGGCAGAGAAAAATAAAGGCAGGGTGGCTACTCCAGAAGGAATTTTTGTTAAAACATTTGTAAGGACCTTTGAATAAGCTTTGAGAGCGCATTTCAGAAATCTGTCCAAGCAGGATCACATTCAAACTACAATGAAAAATAGGGGCTGAAGTGTAAACACTCATGTCAAAAGCATTTCACTCCCCTCCTTCGCCCCTTCCCTCCATTCTTCCTGTAGATTAATGACACGTTTCTGGACAAATGGCCCTGAGTGAGAAGAAAACCCTAGATTTAAGGGCACAGAATAAGAGGTAAGAATCTTTTATTCTTTTATCTGGATCTATTTTCATCATCTCTCATTCCCTTAGTTAAAGCACTTTTCTCCTTTAAGGTGTCCTCCGCGAGAAGCTGCACCAAGTTGCAAGAGGAACCCCAGCTTGCAACGGCGTCAGCCACAAGAATATTCAACCTACGTTACTAAGACTGAACTTGCTGGCAATTCTACCTGCAGACAACCACCAAAAGGCAGCATTATGTATTTTTAATTTTTCATGAGGTCATGCTATGTTCAGGAAAGGCACCAACCCATGAGGTTATTACAAGTGGGACAGGGTGACACAAGCTGACAAGGTAGCCAACCATTAGCTACCTAGCAGACATTATAGTTCTTTTTGGCTGGCATAGCACAGCCGTGAGAAGCGTCAAGAAAGAGGCAAGCTACACAATTTCATTTGGATTATGTATTTCAGTCCAGAAATAAGACAAAATTATACACTTGAGTATAATCTTAGTAATAATTGCTGTCATGGCAGTGACGCAGACCCTGCTCTGCTGGATGCAGAGCAAGAGACAGCCCATGTGATGTGCATCTTGTCTGACACAGTGCTTCAGGATGGGGCTGCTACTGCACATGGGCAAGTAACATTTCAGCACATGGAGAAAGAAGCAAGATACAGAAAATATTGCTTAAATATAGGGTTTTGTTTAAAAATAATAATAAAAAAAAAGATGAGGAAAAATATGGTGCTTGTTTTTCAGCATGCACATATTCAAATATCTGACAAAGCCATCTCATGGGAAAGTGGGCTTAAGTTCTCCTGTACACACTTGCAGAGCAGCCCAGCTTGGCAAGCTCACTGTAAAAGCAAGCATAGGTTTTTACGACATGGTACCGTCCTTTCTATTTAAACTGACAACTCTGTTACACATATCTTTTCTTAAAAGCCAACAAAATGAGACCTGCTGAGGCTTAAAAGGCCAATAAGCAAAATGTGACTTGAAAATTACTTGAAGCTTGCAGCAGCAGATTAGTCTTCAAATTAATGTGTTCATTTTGAACCTAGCACAATGCAGATCAACGTGGAACCTGCCTGAGCACATAATGCAGAAGGGCTCATCTTCAGTCACTTTGGCCCGTCAGCCTCCAGTTCAGCACTGGTTTATACCCGTCTAGCCAAAGGGATCACTTCTACCTATGCCCACTTGAAACAGTCAGACAATATATGAAACTTCAGCAGAGGAATAATTATGTAAAGAATTAACTATGCCACCTTTCTTGTCCCACCACCAGTAAGACCAGAGCCCTGAAGAGTGAGGGGGAACCCAACACTAGGGCACCGAGACCCACCCAACAAAGGGTGGATCTATTTTGTGTCACTGAGCTCACTACATTCTAGCAGATTTTACCAGCTATGTGGAGGTCATTTTGCATCACATAATTTGGCTCTGGTTTATTAGATCACTGATCTATGAAAACAAAGTAAACAGAATTAAATGGCATGCTTGTTTATTATCCTTCAAGGAACTAAAGTCCCACCAACAATGTATTTGTCTATTTTCTATTAAAGAACAGTTTAGAAAAATGTGTCATAGTAACAGAAAAATCCTTTCTTTCCTCTTCTTTTAATAACAGGAGGCAATCTAACATGCCTCAGAAAATGCCAAATATTTTTTAATGAAAAAAGTTCAAACTTTTCTCACAACCTTACATGTTCAAAACTGTTATTTGAATTATGAACTGTACATCGAATTACATTAGAAGTGACTTCACTTCCCCAGGCGGCCTACATCAACAAGCTTAACAATAATAATAACAATAAAAAAATCTCAGGGACCAGCCTCAGTCTATTTCTGAGCCTAGACTTCCCCAAACTCCTGCACTTTGTAAGAAAGAGGTAAACTATTTCCCTAGTCCCTGCTGAAATTCCCTCCTATTTTTGTCGAGACTATAAAAAGTGGTACAATACAGACATTGTACTAGAAACTAAGAGTACTTATATCCCCCCCCCGCCCCAATGTTCTGCTATTTTTTCACCAAGAAATAACAACATTTCCTATTGTAGCTGTTTAATACGGTATCCCATCATCATATAAAATACACTCAAACTTTTAATTACATCTTACCTTACCAAGTTCCTTTGCATAGTAACATCCATTCCAAGACCTCTGAGGTCTAATAAATACAGCTGGTGGACTGATTTAAGAAATGCAGCTGTTCACGGATTTATTTATTTTTTTACCTTTCCCCCTGTACAGGGGTGAATTTCATTACCTTATAGTGCACAGGCATTTCTTTCAGTAAATAATATAGTTGATGCCGAAATTGCAACTGCTGCTGACCTTCATCCTGAATTCATCAGTATTACAGAAACCTGGGCTTTACATTCTCTAGACATCGCATATTCAACCCATATGCAAACAGAAAAGTTTGTAAGAAGAAAAAAAAAAAAAAAAAGATTAATTCAAAACCCAATATCAAAAATAGGACAGGAGCATTAAGAAAAGAGTACGTACCGGTAACACCTCTGAAAGCCTGGACATGTACATGAAGCAAGATATAGTCCATAAAACAGGTAAGTACTAGCAGTACATGAAGGACATTGGAGAAGAAAATATTAACTCAGAAAAGACATAAAAGTTTATTTATAAACTGTTGTTTC
This sequence comes from Falco peregrinus, assembly GCF_023634155.1. NCBI lineage: Eukaryota > Metazoa > Chordata > Aves > Falconiformes > Falconidae > Falco > Falco peregrinus. The sequence goes on from NC_073727.1 coordinate 84,494,912, forward strand.
ATGCTTGGCGTATGGTCTCCTAAATGACTGATTATAAATAGTTACCTTTTAGAAGAAAGTGACTTCAAGTATTCTGGAAGAGAGATGCTAACATCTGCCAACTCCAGTTAGCTATACTTAAAAGAATAATGGAAGCCTTATCATAAATTTTAATAGTGACTCAGAAGCCCCATTTGGCACAGGGATGTAAGGAAATAATTAAAATACAGCAAAATACAGTGTTCATAATCACTGTAAACGGGAAATATCGAGGGGTCTCAACAGTCAATCTTCAGCTATAGGAGCAAACCAGGATTAAGTCTTATTTTAAGTCTCCCTTCTGAAAATGCTGTTTTGTGGCACTCCTTACCCAGCCTCGGCCGCCTGGGTAGCACTTTCACATGCCCAAGTCCATCAAAGCTGCTTATCAATCCCTGTTGGTAAGGGCAGTGCTTTAACAGTTACTACAGTTTAAAATAGCATCTACGTAGCAGAGACAAGTAAGTTCAGGGCACTTAAATAACAGTACAGTCTACAAGGTGAATTAGCCTTAAGAGCAGGAAAGTGATGAAACTAACCTGAAAGACAGCAGCTGTAAGCCTGGCATTTGAAAATATGACCGCAGGGGAATAAGGTTTCAGAATAGAAAGGATGGGGTTTGGAAGAGTAAAAGGCACATAACTCCAGTGAGACAAAGATTCAGATGCTCTGGAATCTTTACTATAGGTGTTATTATTTAAAAATAAGTAATAATGATAATGATAGTAATAAAATATTTTTTTAAAAAAAAAGACAACTAGGGTAGGTAGATTATTTTGGTGCAAGCCTCAGCAAGCTGCAGTGCTCCAGATGCTGCACATCCAAGAATAAAAGTAAATATGGTATCCGCACTATGCTCAGCCCTGCCTAAGAGCTTCGACTGAAGTCCATGCCTCTGCATTGCCCCTTTGACGATGGACACTGCGCACTTCAACGAGCCTCATCCAGGTAGCACTATAGTCAGAAGAGCTGGTCCAAACAACCCCATGGGTTGCAGGAACTCCCAGATGGACTCCCTCTGCCCACACCTTGTGTTTTACTTCCAGCAATCTCTGTTGGCAAAACAATGCAATGCAGCTGGATTGGTGCATTTTCAAATACAGCCAGAGCCGCCCACAGAACCGACTTCAGGTATCAGCACGTTCCTTCCACCACATGTAGGACTGGGGAAGTGGGGAACCCCGGGCTGCTGCTCAATAACTTGCAACACAGAAAGCCATAACGCTCTTGATCCACCTCCGGGCAGGGGACAGATCACACAGACGTTGCCCCACCTGCCCTTCTGCATCTGAAACAGGTTCCAGAGCTTGCATACAGCATATATTTTATAAATTGCAACACAACACAGTGGTGAGAGTAAAAATGGACAAGTTGTCCATAGCAGTACAGACTGAAGGCGAATGAAAAAGGAAAAGAGAAAAAACCTGCACAGAGATGCCATCCTATTAACTTTTCTCCAACAAATCTGGACTCTCCCAGCCCTCTGAGAGCCTGATTTTTGCTGCCAAAGTGTGTAATCTCTACGTTGCTACTTTGAGCATATAAAGACTTTTGCACAAGGAACATTTTTTGCTTGAAACATTCTGCTTTCACTTTGTCAGAATGCCAATCAGGTAAACTCAGATTCTAGACCTGGGCAATGAAGTCAGACCTTTGTACAACAAAAAGCAACCCAATGAAGCAGTTCCCCAACTGCTCTCATTCAACACAAAATACATTCCATTGTTAAAATAACCTGAGCAAAACATTATAAGCCTTACATAGCAAAACTTTAAAACCAATTTTACATGGCACAAGAAGCAATTATAGCTTGTTGCTTTGCTAATAATTCAAAAGTCTCTACTTCATTTTGGAAACCATAACATGGACCTCAAACTAATTCAAATGAAAATTAAGAGTACTTCACAGTAAAAGCAACACTTCATGGACTTTGTCATTGCAGACTTTTTGCATGACTTCTATAAAATACTCATTATTGTATATCTAGATAACATTGTTTTTCAATTAGTCCTTCACCTTCTTCACCTGCAAGAGCACAGCACAGCATTTTGTGATCTTAAATATTCAGACTGTAAAGATGTATTCTTTTCATCCAGCAACAGAGTAGAACTTCTTTATATTCACTTCTTAAAAACATGAATTTGATGATTTAACTATATTCCTAAGGTATCATTCACCTACACAACCAGCTTTTATGTATTGTTCTTAACCACATAACAGCAATTCAATGGGATGCGTTTGTTTGAAAAAGCAGACTTTGAGAAATTGTATAGAGCCAGAGCTGTTTTGCTCCAGAAGCTACTTAAATTCTTCTGACAGTTGCTCAATAAATAACTGCATTAATTACACTCTAATAGACACAAATAGAACTATTTGAAGACTGTGAATGAGAGAATGATTTGCCAGAGCCAGACCCATTCATTTTCAAGACAAAAAATAACCCACTGTTCTGCTTCAATAGCTATCATGTTTGTATTATTTTATCCTAATATTAACTGTGCAAAGAACCATCAACTAACAACACCAACCATGTATCTACTAGGAATCTTGCAATGCTAATGATGTTCTTTTAAAAAACCTTTTAAACGTTATTTAAACTGTGAAGTACTCAGACAAGTGAGATCACTGTCCATCTATTTACTTCAACAACTTGTGCTGCCCTGGCTCATTGGAACATGGAAAATTTCCAGTATTTAGACAATAGCATCCTTTAAGCCAGTTTTCACTGACGTTTAAAGCACCATCATTTGCTCTCAATAACTACTAACAAGGACAAAAGTGAAGACGTTAAAAATGCTTCTTCTTAGGGCGTATCCTACTCAAATTTCACTTTAATGAAGAAGTCAATTCTGAAAAGAGAGAGACACTATCTTCCATTTGTAGAGCTCACCATGCCTGCTGAAAAGGAACCAAGGAAACCACTCAGTTTGTCTCAGTGACAGAGCAGTTCCTAATGCAAGAGCTGCAGGGCTAGGAGGTAACAAGCCAGGAGGCTGGCAGGCTGATGTCAAAACGTCTGAGTTAAACCTGTCATACAAGATTGCCAGCGAGCATCCACGTACAGAGCAGAGGTGTTTCACCCAGGCTTCAGCTGCCTGTGTACAGCGTTTGGTGACATCTCCGACACCCATGTCCTGAGGGCACAGAGATGACAGCACCATCAAGGTTACCTGGGACCACTGGAGACGACCCAGTCCAAGCCGCCTTCCCAAGCAGGGTCAGGTAGAGCAGCTATTTTGCCTTGGCTTCCCCGATGTAAAAATTTGGTATGGAATGTGAATTTTCCCTAGTTTTTAGTAAAGAATGTTAGCAGTAAAAAGAAAAAAGCTGTTCTAGCAGAGTTTGCTGTTCACAAGACCAAATGTTTTGCAGATGGTGCTCCACTCCAAACACACACAGAAACCTACTACTGCTTTCAGTGGAAATTGTATCAGCAGACAGCAACTGAAATTACATCTCCTGTATTTTGGCACATAAAGGTAGGTATAACACTCTGAAACAGTACAGATCTATCTTAAAACATGCAGGTGGTAAACAGAAAGTATTTAATCTTAGAAAAAAATAGCAAGAAGGCTTTCACATCACAAGCATTACTCTGAGTGAGAGAATTGACAGAAAGACAGTAAATAAGTTATTGAAGCCATTTTTAATTCCTTACAAACCAGACATTTTCTTCCAACTTCCCAGAGCAGCTGTGGGTGCCCCATCCCTGGGAGTGCTCAGGGCCAGGCTGGATGGGGCTTTGGGCAACCTGGTCTGGTGGAAGGTGTCCCTGCCCATGGCAGGGGCTTGGAACTGGGTGATCTTTAAGGTCCCTTCCAACCCAACCCATTCTATGATTCTATGATACGATTACTTAGAAACCTTTACTTTTAAGAGAATTAAATAGAGGCACAGCATGAGTAATGTGCCCTACAATTACTAAAATAGCAGAAGAAATTAAAAATAATGTGATTTGGGTTGAAAGGCAAGTGATTTATTCAGCCTCAATTTTTTCACAGACTACTCTCCTACCATTCACAGAAGTTATATTTAAATCATTTTTGCTTAAATTTTGATTTTAATATTTGACTGTTAAAAACAACAAAAAAAATTACAAATGGGCTTGAGTTTATTGCCTGCTAGAGTATACGGTGTCTTCCTCAGGATCTCACAGTGAATCAGTAATCTCTCAGAGCATCACCTGAGGGAGAAGCATGAAGACTCATTAATGCAAAATAATCCATGTGATTGGATTCTCGTACATCCACATTGTCTGTAATATTCCTGCCAGTTATTTGTTCAGTGATTAATACGGCTGGCTTATGTATGCCTCGGCTCACCATCATATAGAGCAAGGGCAAGTGCAGTGCTGAGAGACCTGCAGGAAAGATCATGCCTAGGGAGAGCTGCAGCTGGAGGCACAAAGGGTACCTGCACTGGTGTTCAAAAACCTCTTGGGTCTGAAATCAGGTGCTTATTTTAAACAGATGAGTCCATCGATGCCAACCAAACTGCTTAAGTGCAGCACTGATGGCAGCATCAGGTGCCAGGACAACAGTGGGAAGATCCCAGCAATCCACAAGCATCCACTCCTGTCCTGCCCTTGTCCCGTTTGGGGTCTGCAGCTCCCACATGCAAGACTCTGGGCTCAGCCTTACTGGGACTGAGCCACCGCTGAATGGCCTAAAGTACTGCAAAGTGGGATTTTCGGGAGAGAGAAGAGAGTTTGCATCAGACATCATTTTGTTCAGCTTCCCACACCCCGAGGCGCAGCGGGGCACGCGCATCTGCACACACCCTTCTTCCCCACGCTTTCATCCAGCTGCTCACCTGCTTCCATGCTACTCGTATCTCAGCCACATGAAAACAGGAGTTTTCAGCTTGTTGTGATAAACAATGGGAAATTTGAGCAAGGCATACAGCACAAAGCTTTCAGATAGCTATTTGCACATTTGCACCAAGTATGAGCATTTAGAAGCAAAATATTTGTTAATAAAAGGTGACAAAATTATCTTCCAAATAAATACCATGTCAACTACAATGATTTTCTTTCTACTGTAATCAGCAATGTGAATAGGCGTAGTTTACTTCTGATTGTACGCAAAATGTGTCCACCTCTTAAAATGGCATTTAAATGACAACTGTTCAGTGTTCGCTAATGACAAAAACTATCCCACTTGTGCGTGACAATTTATTCTGTTGTTCTGCCCTCACAACCAACAAGCTGGACTTCGATGGCCACTGGGAAACATCTGAAGCTGCAACAGCAGATGGAGAATTTCAGGTCTGATTTGGTGCTTCAAAGTAACAGTTTCGCTGCTAAACAAGTAAACCTGTCACAGAACTGACTTCCCTGGTCAGATATTACTTTTCACCACTTCAAAATCTTATGATCATTGTTTATAAATTCACATGCAAAATATATCAATCGTTGTCTAGTGAAAATGTGTCTAGTTTTGTATTAAACAAATTCCAATTCTTTGGAATAACACATTATTCTCATAATAAGAGGCTGGTAATGATTTTTTTTAACTGGTATTTTGCTCATTTCCCTTGTGTACTTATTTTAGTGGTTGGGATCATTGAATACCTTGATAACATTATTTGACAGATTTCTTAGGAAACTTAAAAACTGAAGTAGTTTCAGCAGTAACGTTTTGATTAGGCTACACATATCCATAAAAACTTTCTAAAACCCAGAACTAAGCCTGACTACATTTCAAACCAACCCAAACCGTTTGACCGTTTGGGACACTCATCTTTAAAAAGCATGTAACGACTGAAATCTTACAGGTTAGAGTCTTAGTTAAAATTGCAGCAAATTTTAACACCGACCTTAAGCTAAAATATTTTAGAAAGTTCAACGGAATATTACAAGAACCGGCCCAAATATATATCAGTTTAGTCTGAACTCCAAAAAAGTACTGTGGTAGCAGTCCCTTGGGTTCAGCTGTACTTCCATCTCACACCCAGTTTTTGTTGATTTCTTTTGGCCTCTCGATTTTAACTAATTTGTTACAATTACTGCACCTATAGCAAAACTACAATAATTACCAATATTTTATGCCCTTATTTTCCATTTTCAAAAATACAAGCCTTAAAAATAGAACAATGCAAACAACCTGACCAGAGCATTATTTCTGCTCTTATTTCCTGTTAAATTTACAACACGCATGAATGTTTGAGACAGACAAAATTTTTAGGACTGTGTCCAACAACAGCTTTTAACATGGGAAAAAGCTGCAGGACCAGACTGAAAAACCAAGAGGCACACATGATTATTTTTAAGACTTATTTTATCTGATGTTAACAAAGTTCCAACATACCAGTTCTTTTTTGAATTCAGTCATGGAAAAAGTGAGTGTTAAAATTTTACCAGCAAAACCTACGAAATGAATGTTTATATTTTCTATATAATATGTAATTAATTATAGGGAATTTACTATATTTAAGTTTAAACTAGTGATTTTCTGAGTCAATTAAAAATCACTAGTAGCCTTTACCATAAAATTTGAGAAAAAAAATTTACTAGATAGAATCCCAAGGTCACATTTTAAGCATTAAATGTCTGGAATGTACCTGTCCCACTGTCAGAAAAATTAACCTCATCCATTAGAGGAAAATGATCTTATACTTTCCCTCCTTTTTATATAAATTCAGCCATGACCCCATGCAAAATTTTTCATTTCATAAAGTCAGTAGCAACATTTTGGGAAAAAATGCAGCATGCAATGATATCATCTAAGGCAAACGGCTAATACTATTGCCAGCATTTACCATGTACCTAAGAAACAAAGCAGCACGGGATATGGAATGGACGTAGCAAGGACTCTTGGAGACAGTCTCATGGGGTCATGGAGGTATTCAAAAAGCATCATCTAGTAGCCAGAGCAGAACTGTTTCTGAGCCATTATTTGTGAGCTCCCTACCTGTTCAAGGGACTTGAACGCTCAAGCCCGATTTCACAAAAAGGGACCGGCTTTTCTGAGGACAATGCCATTGAAAGTCTAGAAGCCATACTTTAAGTCATCTTTCAAAGGTGACGTTTGTTTCATTGTAAAACTTGAATGCAATGTACCAACCACCCATCAAACGAGGCTACAACCATCCTCAAGAAGAATCTCATTTCAGTGCGTGCACTGGAGTATTTTTACATTCTATGTGAAGTGGCAAATTGAAAATAGAAGTAGATACATCGCTTGCAGCAAATGGAAATAGGGCAGAATTTAAGACTTTTTAGATATGCTATTTAATTGAGAATCACAAATCCCCCATGCTTGTATTCTAGATATTTGCAGAAGAAACATCGATTAATTGAACAGAAAGCAAACCGTGTTCTGTGTTTCCACTTTCCGAAGTAAACATCTACGTGTCACGTTTAAGGAGTTCATTCTGGATGGCTAGGTAAGACTCCCAAAGACATACTGTTGCCTAAAACAGGCCGCATGAACTGCCTGCCACCCAACATACAGTGCAGCAGACCTGTACATTTGTATGTGCTTAGCACAAATCTAAAGAACTACTCCAGGATAAAAATTGAAACAAACAAAAAAATGCCCTCTACTGTATGACAGCTGCCATAATATGGTGAATATCTGTAAATGGAAATGTGCTGCTGTGTCTCTGAACATTAGAGCTTCACGTCAGCAACAGTAAACTGTTCCCTTAGATGGAACACTCCACCAAAAAGTCCCAAACAGTACTTAATTTCCTTATTCTAGAGTACACTAAAATAAAATTGTGGTGTCTCCTAAATTCCCTTTTTCCTTAAGACTAAAGAGAAATTCAAGTTAAATGTGGTTTGCTTTGGGAATAATGGGGCAAAAATGAGAACTGGCTTTTGACCATCTTTCTGCCAAAGGCATAGGTTCTCATTCAGCGCAAACTGAAGCTTGCTTTTGTTTTTTCACGCTTGTCCGTAAATGGTTCTCTGGAGTCATCCCTTATTTCTGCTGATTGATTTATGGCCCATCAATCAATGTCTGCCTCTGGCTAGAAGTCCTTGCTTTTGTTTGGTTTATATGCCTTCTTACTGTTTTGTCTGTCATTTGATCTATGCTCCCAGCAGTCTCTTGTACACTTACAGCTGTTTCTAAAAAAATACTGGGTTTACTGCATGTGATTTAATCACTCAATTAATACTTATTACGTAAAGCAGAACTGACTTGCAATGAGACCACTTAACTCAGAGAGCAGTGGTCAAGATGACAGACACCTTACTAAACCTCCCCCACCCAGCTGCACACTACACTACATTAATACTACTCTACAATAGATTTGGTAAAGTTGTTATGGCCTGGTCTTTTTATATTTAAATTTATTATAATTCACACTGCTGACACACTTTATTGAACAGCGTACTTAAGAAAACAGTTGTAAAAAGTTATAAAACTTTGCTAAAAATGATGAAAATGCCATACAAGAATAAAAGGGCTCATTTCTACCCCAAAACTTTTGTCTTGCCTTATTCAGAAGCCTCATAGCAGCAGCATACAGCTGTTTCAAAAGCAGTGTGTAAAAATCTCCCCAACTAAAAGCATCTAGTCATAAATACAGAGAATCACAAGATACGTGAAAACACACAATCATCCCAAAATCTTTACACCCTCTCTTCCCTTTAAATTTTCCATTTTAAGACCTAACTACTTACCCTACCTATTTAGAAAGCTTCTAGACAGAGACACAAAACTATGATGTTACAATATCCAAACTACTGCAAAGTTAGAGTGATTTCATTGGGGTTTTTCCTTCCTTTATGGGACTTCAACAAATACAGTTGCAGGAATAACTTAGAATTTTTTTTAAAGCTACTATATCTTGGATTGGAAATGCAACAATGAGGCAATGTTGGACTGCTGAGTAATGACAGCATTTTGAACAGAGAAGCTGCTGAATGTCAGCAGGGGATTTGGGTGGTGCCTAAGGACGTGCCACAAATGTACAGAAAACAAGAGAAATTCCAGTGTAAGCACACCCCTAAAGGAAAACATCCTCTGGGCATGGGCTGGAATATATACAGAATGAGCTAACAAAGCACTGTACAGTTTCTAAGTCATTTGTGTCTCATCCAAAATACTACTGGTACCTCATTTTGCAGTATCAGGAGACAGCAATGGGAATTACTGGGGACTTGGAAAAAACTCTGCATAGAAGAAGAGAGTAGGATTCCTCGATCTCTAGGAAGATCTTAATATTTTTGAAAAACCCAATACTAAATGCTTACTAGTCACCTGTAACAGTTCTTTGCTACATGCTCATGTTGCCAACACATACATCGCTACTGCTGGTGATACCTATTTGTAAGCATATGCATAAAATCATTTCTTATCTCACTGGTATCTGGAAGTAAGTCCTTTCCCCTCCACAGCATAGCCCTAGGAAGGGAGAGAGAAGCACACACTTTTTTTCTTAGTACTTCCCAAGCAATGAATTGCAAGTTTAAATAGCACACGGAAGTGCAAGGGGATACCCTGTGAATGCACACACTTCGTATCTCCAAGAGCAGCCAACAGCTACAGAGAAGTAGCCAGTCTTCTTCCTTTAAGTGCTCCTCCATATGTAAATGCAGCCTACCAAGCAACCCCGGCAATGCTTGCCTTGGGAAGCGTTACCTCCTCCAGGAGGGTTTCACAATAGACACTTCCATGAAAACCGAAGGACTGCCATCCAAAATTGCAAACAACGAACTCCTCAGCAACAGCAAGTTTAACATCGATGTTAAATAGCAGTTAGCACTAGTATCTGGCATAGGAGCACTCAGCAAAGAAGTCACAGCTACTGCTTAAGTTGGTAACCATCAGCTGACTCCACTGCGCAGTGAACAACACGAGCAATTTCATTTTAACGACACAGCATCCATGCAATTGCCCCCCTCTTTGAGAGTCCTTTGGATGTCCCAGTACACCGCAAGATAAGATATAAGGTTTTTGAAAGGACCTTTTATTGTCAGACTAAAAGCATGCCTGACGCTGAAGGTGTGCACAACAGCTTCAATAAATAAGCTGTGGCTTTTCCTCCATTCCTAACCTCTTTTCACCAAAACCCCAGACCATTTATTCTTCACAGATAGTTTCTAACTTTACAGTTTCTGGCTGTGTTTGGCTGCACTCAAAGATTTACCTCACCTCCTGCAGCAAAACAGATGCATTTCTCTAGAGAGAAGCCTAGGAGTAAACCAGCATATATGTCATAGGCGGGGATGTGGTGGCCAAAGGCCCGGAGCAAAATATGCAGTAATTGAGACCGACAGCAGAAACATATTTATTATTGCTAAGTATGTTCCTAAAGATTAAAAATAATCTGTTCTTTCTCTGAAAGCCACTCCAAACGACAAGAGATTGAGACCCTTCGGTGCAAGGCTGACATTAATACACTGAAGATCACCAGCTGCAAAAAAATTTGAGTCTCCAAGACAAGGATCTTAAAACCAAAATTATCACCTGCTTTATGCTGGAACCACCAGCATCAGTGCTGTGTCTTGCTTTACTGGGAGCACTGTCTTGGAGAATCTGACATTACTAGGATCATCCACAAAGGGCTTCACACCATCTGGATAAGTGAATCTGAAAATTCAAGTTCCTGTTCCAAAGGCTGATCAGACACCTGAAAAAATCTCGGACCTTCCTATTTGTTCATGTGGCAGAAGTTGTCACATTGTCTGTGTTGTCCTAAATGAGTGCTAGAATGGTGCAGAATTCCAGTCCACAGGAATGGATGCAATACACAAACTATTGTCAGCTGTAGCCCACTGCTTCAGGGATGTCCAAGGCCCTGGGAGGCAACTATGCCTATCATTTTGCACAAGAGGTAAAGATGAAGTAACACCCGTTTGCAGACATTGTGTGGGATCTGGTAGTCTGCCCTTGTAAAGGTGCTGAACTAGGGGAAGTTACGGCGTTCTCATTGAAGCAAGTGACTCTTAAAGCTTTGCCTTGGGGGCCAAAGGATGCTGACAATTAGGGAGCTGTATAAATCTGGCAGGTTGACAGAGGCTGTTTCACAAGGGGAAAATTTTGGTAGATAGATACTGCTTGAATACAATAGGACAGAGACAATGAGTAGACCTCTCCTATAGCGTATTAGCTGGCACTTCAGTGATGCTCACAAGTCTTTGGCCAAATCGAGGTGTGAAAACTAAATAAAATCTCTACCCTTAAAGTACATTTCATTAAGGAATGTACTACTTCAGGAAATCTGGAAGCTTGTAACCAGAAAGCAGTATTTGTGGGCTAGCATAGAATCAATATCTCTCTAAAAAGTCAGGAAAAAAAAGGAAGACATTGAAAAGTAGCGTGGTTATGTGTTGGTATAAGTCCTAATTATTGATATGAAAATACAACTTACCAAAAGACTGTTTCTACTTTGAAAATGCAGTGATACAATTTATTTGCTGAAAAGGGTATGGCTTACCTTTTATGTGGTATTGGCACTAGAGAGAAAAAATTAGTCAAAGCCATTTAACTTGGGATCATGTACTTTCTGTCCAGTCTTCTGCACGTAGATCCACAAGATGACTGTTTTAACAAATGAAACAAGAAGGGTCTAATAAACACTGCATTAATAACTGGCACACAAACTGTCCTCCCCATGTGATGAAAAGCATCAGTAAGAAACATCTTTGTTTCAGAGGACTCTCTCAGCAGGATGCATAGTGAGGAAGATAATCCTCCTATGCCAAAACCCATAGAAATTTCAGTTCCCATTGGTTCAGAGCGCAGATGCCCTTGAAAAGATAAATTTGAGTCCTCCAGATTTATGGAGGGGGAACTTTCTGTTCTAAGCTTACACAAGAGATAGTGGAAATGTGTAAAAATAGCAGTACCAACCCAAATGAGGACAGGGATCCTCCGGAAATATCCAGGACTGCGTGAGGGAAACGGACAAAGAAACAAAGAGACAGGCACGCTCAGTACTTTAGTTTTGGCACTCTTGCACAGAAATCACTCAGGATGTCTGCAGAAGAGCCCCGAGGCTCACTAGCTGTCTTCCTCAGAAGACTGTGCTAAGAGGGGAAAGAAAATCACCAAACATCATCTGCTGCCAAACATTTTCAAAGTCATGTTTTGAGTAGGGATGGCCTCATTTCCTCCTGTTCACAGCCCAGATGTACTCCCTCCAGAAAAAACACAGCAATGTACCATCAAGAGGTATGAACTTCGGTCTGAAAGCCAGAAATTCCATGCTTGTGATGTGTTTTAGGACAAAGCTTTTATGACCATGATGAAATGCCCCTAGAAGATTACCTGCATAAGAAATCATGTATGCAGCTCATGAGGGTAAGAGGCAGCTAATAATAGGTAAAGCTCCAACTCTGACAAGACTAAATGAAAGAACAGGTCAGAGCCTGACTCCTGCAAATACCATCCCCCTTCCACCAATGCCGCAGGTAATACCTACATGCAAGCACTAAGCACACACAAAAAATAACACCGCATGGAGGAATCATATTTCATAATTCTAGGTCAGGACTATGCCTTCTTAGTTCAGCACAGACTAATCACACACAATTTTATTCTAAGGTGCAATGTTAAGAGGAAAAAAAAAAAATCACACTAAATGGTAAACCCTATTGCCAAAATATTACCAAAAGCCATTAATTTAACACGGTTCATGAGAGACCAGATGACTACATACAAATATAACCTAAAGAATACCCTAATGATTTAAAAAATCAGGACCTAACTTTTTTCATTCAAATATTTATTAGAACAAGGAATTGGCTTAACATTCACAGAGTACTCTAAGTCCAAAATGAGCCCAGCTGACATCTTCTATGCAAGATTCTCACACGTTCCCCTGCAGCAGCATTACTGGCTGCTGACAGACCAAGTTGAATACACCTTGGGCACAATCCAGCCTAGTGTATTTCTAGAAAACACTCTAGGAGAAGAGAGGAATTCAAAACTCCTGTGCTGTGCCAATTCTCCTTTTCCAAATTTTCAGAGCAGGGCAAATGTTATGCTAGGAGAATCTATTAGCCGAGCTGAGGAAGCAACAGCATGCTTAGCTAAGTTTTAGCTTGATGAAGGTAACAGAGCAGATCAGAATCATGCCAAAGAGGAGAATTACTGGGTGTCATGAGATGTCATGGTGCTTGAATTCAGTGGAAAGGCTACACAAAAAATAACAAGACAAAAAGCTGCCTGGAAAGTGTCAACCATTGTACGTTCACAAGACACAAAAGTGAAAATCACAAACCAACACATATTTCAAAAGTGCTGGGTGAGGGGCTGCAACTGCCATTATTGCCAGGTTTTTGAATTCAGTAAAAGACAGATTATATAAATGAGAAGAAATGCTACAACTATGTTAATTCTCTGTCGTGATGTTCAGACTACCTTGCCACTTGAGCCGTGTTGTTAATAAACAGAGCCCACACCAGTGCCTGCTGGAGAATGGAACTCCAACAGGTTATTCTCAAAGAAGCATTTTCCTGTATTTTATGTCTTTATTGCAACACGTTTTGATTTCAGACTGCCCTAATGATCAAACTCTTACAAGAGATCACTTAAAAAAAAACCCACACTGTCTTTTTTTCACTTCCAGATGAAAATTCTATATATTTCTCAGAGAAAAGTTACTAGGAAAAACAACTCTGAAACTATTGTTTTATCTTTTAGTATAATTTCATGTTACACAATAATCAGTTCTCACTAAATGAAGATACAAGGACAATTATCCATAGTAACAATGAGATTAATAAAGTCTCTAAATATATAGGTAACTGTTTTGCTTGGGAAAAACATCTAGATGTGCTGAAAAAATTCTAAGGGGGCAGTTATACTGGTGAATAAATTAGGTCAAATGAATCCAGACCTTCTGGTCTCAATCAAGAAAATGCCACTGATCTGAGGGCGAGACAGACAATCACAAAGAAGCACCAGGAACTGAACTTTCTTGGCTCATGTGATCCAGGAGTACTTGACAAGTTTTTGGCCTCCTGTAAGCCAAACTTGTTTCTGAAGATATTTGGGTGTCAAAGGCATTCAATGGAATTAAGAAAAAGAAAAATCCAGACTCCAGTGAAAGCCTCATTTAAAAACCACCAAAAAATCCCCTATGAAATGTACCACAGGATCAGCCTTGTGCTGGCAAACAGACTGCAACTTCTGTTGTCAAGGTCTAATATTTCATATGTTCTCTCAGAGGAAATAAGTATTTCCTTATTCTCTAATTCATTCTCTTTATAAAAAAGCTGTGGTATCTTGCAGCTGACAATCTCAATATGTAAACATTACTATGTCAACAAAAAAAAAAACGTCACACTTGTAGCACTTGCACTCATTGCCGTGCATACGAACTAGTGTAAATGTAAATGCATACACAATAAATGTAAATAAATACATTCCTTTTGAGGAACAGGAGGGAAGGAACCGATCTCAAATTTGTACGTGCTGAGTCAGTCACACATTTCAGTGCAGGAGGCAATCTGGTACAGTATCAGCACTGGCAAACTGAGTATTTAGCATGATAAATTGCCTCAGTTGGTACTAAAGACTGTTAATAACATTCCAAGTGCTCTCTAGAAGTATCAAAAGAGCTAAACCAAACACATTTTAAAAATGCTTATTAAAAGTAAATTCAAAATGTAATCTGTCTTAGACTGGGGTGAATAAGAGGCCTCTAGATAGGCTATGTCTACTTATCTGTGAGGAAGGAAAACAAGAAAAAAACCACGGAGTTGAAAGAATTATTGCAGAAGAAAACTTCTGTGAGAACAGTTTGCTGAAAAAGATCTGCCTTATATGTTAAAAAAAAAAAATAGACATAACTTCAAAGCTAAGGCTGACATACTTTGCCTTTTAAGAGACTGCATCTGTATCTTCAATCCGCAGCATCAGATTCAATATAGCTGTTTTAAATATGGTTCCTAGTCAGCTTGACAGCATGTGACTGCATCGGGAAGTTATTTCAGAGGAACTTTGCCATGCCTTTGTGGCTGCAACAGTTAGCAGGGCTTGCTCTGTTCACATTCTGTTTGAAATGGCTTTTCCTTCTAGGAATGGAAATACACAAACAGTCACCTAACATTCTGACAACTCCAAAGTCATCAGCATAGCAATACTTGGCAATTTTAACTCCCCTGTCTAAACGCTAAGTTTACACAAGAACCTTAAACTCCTGGGTGTTCTCTATACAATGTAAAAAGTTGATTTTGGATTCTTAGAGGAAATTTCCATTGAGCTTTCCCATATTTATTCTTTTTGGATTAAAGAACTGTTATATTTTAGAAATCCATTTATAGAAACAGATTGTTTCTTGGTAGGTCAGAAAAAGCTGTCATATATGTGCACACACTTTGTGCAACAAGAGTGTTTTACTTTAGGAATCTGTTTTTAAATGGTGGACAGAAACTCTGCACCAAAAAAAGGGACTTAGAGATTCTGCGATAACACTCTTAATGATGGAATGATCACTGCAATAAAAATCACAACTCCATTACATTCCCAGCATAAGCCTTTAAAGCTTTTACCTGTACAGGTCCAAATTCCTTCTCTGACCTACCCCCTGGAGGAGCCTCTTTCTTCCCTCGTCCTCCTTAACGGTTGTGAGGAAGACTGTAGTGGTCTTCTAAGTTATGTTTCTGTAACTATGTGGTGTAGGTAGGTGCATGTTACAGATCTGCTATCAGATCTGTACTGTTTATTTCTAGAATAATGCTCTTATTCATTAAACTGGTGGATTTTAAGCTGAATATTCAGAGTGAGTAATGCAATCTTGAGTTCAGCTTGAATTTTACAAACAAATGTCAATTATTCAGACAAGCTTCAAACCAGTGAGTCAAGTTACTTTGCAGCTGGTTCTCTTGAGAAACATTGCTTAATCAGTCAGCTGGTCAGCCATGAATGTTTATTCTGTAATTGCAAAATACTGCTTCAGGACGAAAAACATCTCGCCTGAGCCACAGTGTCCTTCTGTAACTGTAAGCACATCATGTGAGCCCCTAAAGTCTTCTAAAGACACGTAAGGGAGTCACAGAAGATGATCTCATTTAATGATCCCATGAGACACCTATTTTTTTTTACTCTAATTTCCATTATTCCTTGCCTGAAGACATAACTTGCGAGCCAAGGGCTTCAAAATTACTTCACAATGTAAAGAAATCTAACTGAATATAAAAAGGACTTTACAGATTTAAACTGAATAATAAGACATTGCCTTGCAACTTCCAGTGTGAGAAACGGGAACTGCAGCAATTGTATAATTTTTAACTTATTTACCTATTTAAATAAGTCTGTTTCTAACAGGATTTTTGTTGAACTACATAGTATCAAACATTTTCTGAGCTGTGGGAAGAGACAGTAATAAAAATATTTTGAAATAAAAAATATTCTGAAAGAAAAACCTTCATTGATCAGTAAAGACAGAATTTAGATATGCATCAGCACAAAAGAGATACACACAGTTCCTACAGATAAGACCCTTTTTTTAAGTTATGATGAGATTGAATCTTTTTCCTGAATTGTAACAACAGAAAAAAAAAAAATCAGCTAATAAAACCCACAAGAGCATACAGACCTGGACTACATTTCCTATTTTTTACTTATTTTTTCCTTCCGTATCGTAAATTAAATGCTTATTTTTTCTTCCTTGGAAGAAAGTCACGAAGGGTGCCATTTATGAGGGACAGAATCATAGAATGGTTTGGGTTGGAAGGGACCTTAAAGATCACCCAGCTCCAACCCCCCTGCCATGGGCAGGGACACCTCCCACCAGACCAGGTTGCCCAAAGCCCCGTCCAGCCTGGCCCTGAGCACTCCCAGGGATGGGGCAGCCACAGCTGCTCTGGGCAGCCTGTGCCAGTGTTTTACCACACTCCCAGTAAAGAATTTCTTCCTCATACCTTATCCAAATCTATCCTCTCCCAGTTTAAAGCCATTCCTGCTTGTCCTATGGCACTACATGCCCTTGGTCCGTCTCCAGCTTCCTTGTAGCCTCCTTTAGGTACCGGAAGGATGCTGGTATATAATGCTTAATGCTAATGAGTCACAGTCTAGAATACAATTTCAAACCAAATGAAACTGATTGCTTTGCACAACTGTTTTTGTAATAATTTAGAAAAGTGTTTTCTTAGAAAAAAACAGATCTCTGTAACAGAGTGCAGTGCAAGATCACAAAGTATGGGTATTTCTTAAGCAGCAAAGAATCTGTCAAAAGGGAAACTCTTTACAGTCCTCCTCCAACACCTCTAATGAACACTGGCATCAGCTGGGTGGCGTGGGAAGATGAGAGCAGGTAGTGAGATAACATGAACATAACAGTTGGGAATTTTAGACGGAAGAGTAAACATCCACTTGGCAGATGATATTTTCTTAAGAAAAAAAAAATAGTTATGAGATCCTCATTAGGCAAAAGATGATTGTACACATTTTTCAGCCATCTTTACTTAAATGAGCCATTAAAACATTTATTTGAAAGTAGTGAGGCAATTCAGCAGGACTAGAAATAAAACAGACTTCTATAAATATCTTACGCATCTCCCCAGACAGTCAATCACGTATACAAAGCATACATGTAGTTGGGGAAGCAGCAGACAGATGAATATAGCCCAGGCTGACTTCAGTAGCTCAAGAACACAACTGAATACCAGAAAACACATCAGTTAAAACAAGACTCAGTATTGTTTAAAACATCGTTACTTCATTAGCAGCTCAACTGCAGTAAAAACATAGTGTGAAATACCAAATTATGGAATGTCCTGTAAAGCTATATACTTTTTAAATTAAATGATAAGGGAAAGAAATTACTGAAGTAGTATAATCTGCCTTGAATTTGCGCTTTATCAATAAGGAAATGAACACTTTTTTTGAAGAAAAATCAGACTTCACTCCAGTATTGGTAAATAAAATCATACTTTTAAGAACATACAAATATGAGGGTGCTTAAGGAGCAACTGAATCATCACTCTGTTCAGAATAGCTAAATACATCATCAGAATGGAAGTTCACTATCCATGTGCCAGAATAACAAGCTTTTTAAAGTAGGACAGAGGAAACTCCACGGGGAACACAGAAAGTTAGCACAATATTATTTATATGCACTGGTAGTTTTATACTGCAGTCGTTTGCTGAGTTGAGAAAGTTCAGCTTGCTATTCCAAAGCCTGCACAATTTATGTATTACTGCTATTATGCCTTGCTTTTGAAAGATTTTTATATCATATTTGAAACTAAAAGGAAAATAAAATGTAAACTTGTTATGTCACACATTAATGATTCAAACAAATCTATAAAATTTTAAACTCTACTAAATTCTCTTTAGAGGAGAGGCTAAAGAGTGGCTTAGTTGCACAGTGCAGAACTCAGAAGTTCTTGTTTCCCAGTATATCTGTACTAACTGCATGTTTATAGTGTAATTTGTTTCAAGTTAACTATACGGATCCATAAATTTATTGGTGACAGCAATGTCAGCTAGGATTTTAGTCTTAATAACTAGAGGAGAAATATTTAGGGCATCTTTTCAAGTCATCTGCAGACAAAAATTCCACCAAATAAATAAAACCCAAACAAACCCAAAACAAAATGCAAACGGTTGAAATATTTCCTCTCCCTGTCCCTACCTCCCAAATTGTTTTTTTTTGCCCATGTCCTGAGTATGCTTAGGATCAGACCAAAGAATGGAGTTCAGGAGTCTGAAAATCTCTAAAGGGGACTGGTGGGTTGTTCCAATTGCTGTGCAAGCTGTGCCTCACCAGTTGCAGACTGACACTCAGCTCAACTGCTGTCTAATTTAACAGGTTTTTTTTTTCTCCACAGATCCTCCGCTGGTCTGGGGAGAAAGTGAAAGGTCCATACGTTGGCAGAGGTGCTCCTTGTGCAGTATCTTGTACAGCAATGGATATCAAAACAAGGGGCAATGAGACCAGCCTAGGCAAAGCCTTCATTTCCAGACGGACTCAGCACTTCCTGGAAGGCCAATAAAATCACCATGGTGGTAAATACTGAGGGGAAAAAAGGAGATGCCTTCTCTTGCTAGGGGAGGCACCTAAAAGCCACAGATCATTAAACAGGTTTAAGTAAGCATTCTTGAGGTCTTTTTGAACTTTTCAATGTGTATAGATGTGGGAATTCTGCAGTTGGCCAGATGGTCCTGACTCATTCTGTCAGTCACAAGGCCAAAATGATTTTTATGTTAACAACAACAAAACCTTGAAACTGTAAGTCTTCTCCCTCAAATACCTCCTGCTGAAGAATTTGTGAGCAGTCATTTGTTCCCTTTAAACTTGCAAGCTTCTTATTTTCAGTCAATGCCTTGACTGTAAAAAACTTATTTGTGTTAAAACAGCTATGCACATACAGCCCATTTATCTTTTCCTTTGCCAGAAAATCGTACAGAAGGCTCCAAAGTCTTGTTCCAGAGTTTGCACTTGAAGGCACTGCTATACACAAGGTTCTCAGACAGCAACCGCCATAAATCTGAAATTCTGTGGGGTGATGTTCAAGGGAAGAGTGAAACAGAAGCATCTATCCTTCTTTCACACCACTTCCTCATGACTCTATAAATACAGATATTGTATACGGAATAAAAGCACTCCAGTGCTTTCCTGATTATTGATTGTTTTTAAGAAGCCTGTAGGTACAATATAACACATCCTTAGTTTGTATACATATTATTTTTATATATATATGTATATAATACCTATAAAATAGATATTTAATAGATAGAAGTATTTATATATACATACACACACACACAGAGGTAAAAGTCTATGCTCTTTAGGCTGATAATACAAACCCAAGACCTAAGGATCCATTCTTCTGTGGTCTTGCAACATGCAGACCTTGCAACGTTTAGTATTCTAAAAAGTCAGTTAACGAGATTAATAACGTACTCATGTATTGATACAATGAAAACAACAGTTTTCCTTCTTAATGCAATACAAAATATGGTTTAACGCAGACCAAAAGAGTAGTTTGAATTATCTCAGTTATTGTAGTTTTGGCTTACATTCAGCTGTGTTAGAAAACCCCTGCAGAAACCTGCCAAGAGGAAAATAAGATACAATTACTTTTATTTGAAGTATAAACTTACATACCTTGGCCTCCGAAATGCTAAACCATATTGTTGGCAAGCCAGTCCAACAGTGGGAGTATAAACAATAGGCATGAACCTTTCAATGTCAGAAGTCAGCACTTTATAGAAAAGCTTCTCATTTCGATCCTGAAGACTCATTAGTAGAATATATCTGTGGAGAATTACATATAATTAGACAGACATCAAGTAAACATATAAAGTAAATTCAGGAACACAAAGGTGTTTAGGTAAGTAATTAAAGCTACATGTATTCTATAGCAGCCTCTTTCTTGCTAGGAGTATTTAAACTCCTCCTTGTCTTAATAGCACAAAGGGTTCGGATACAAAGGACAACAAACTAGTTAAGGCAGAGAGAAGCTGAAACCATCACAAAGTTGACAGATTCCATGTACTCAGGAAGCTAATCTCTCACAGGTATAAAACACTATGCTGCAATTGAGTATTTGGTCTGTCAGAATCTAATCCATACATATCAGTTGTTCCACTTGAAATGAGACCATCATTAAATAAAACTTAATTATGTTTACTCTCTTGCCCCCAAAAATTGAAGCAAAAATGTTAGCTTTTTCTGCTCTTGCCTTGATAGAAATTTCGCTTAAATCCAGACTAATACTTCAAATAAATATTTCACCTGAATACTGTAGGAAAAAGCTTTCAAAAACAAACCTTTAGTCCCTGAAGTCTATGTAATGAAATCTGCAATGTTTTATCTCTAAATGGAAGTCAATTTTTGATTGCATTTGAATAAGTGTTATATTTATTTACAAAGAAAACCAATGAGAAGAAAAAAATATCAGAAAAATGACAGTAAAAAATAGTTCATGTTAAACTTGATCTACTTTTGACTACCATCACTCTCATACTGAATAAATCCGCTACTGCTCCAAGGTTCCATCCGGGAGGCCAAATTTCAGTGCTGGGTATGACACATGAGGTGAGTCTATGAGTGACTTCAGGTTATACTAGCTCACACTGGTATGACTCTGGTCACTTTGTGAACACTTAATATTTAGAAATTTGATGATCCTAAACCTCACCTCTTTATTCACTAGCTTTAGTAAGGTGAAGTATTACTTCTAAAATTAAGTAGTCTTCTATACCAATAGGCTTACATAAAAACTAACAGTTTATGCATACAATTTACATAGGTTGTTGGTTTTTTTTATTTACAAAGGATTACTAATTTCTTATATTTAAAAAGTTTAATATGCCCATCATTTTATTACATATGTTGAGGGAATGTACACAACACAGTCATTCCAAAAACCTGGAGGTCTGTGTATTTTATTATTCACATGAACTTTCCTTCAGCATACTCATCACATGTGCCGATAAAATCTGATTCATACTTTAGGAAGATACAAATATAGTCAGGTGATTATGTAACGAAGAACAGTTTAGCAAATCCACATTCGTTACTTGATATCCCTGTATATCAGGGAAGCATTTATTTCACAATTCGCTATATAAACCTTTAACAAGCACTATAAGCAAGGCTACTGCAGCCGGCTTGGCAGCTGGCGACTGTAATGAGGTGACAGAAGTAAGGCAAAAGAGTGTCCCTTCCCTTGTGTCACTAAGGGTACTTTAGACCCTAAGGAGATCTAGAAAAGATCTAGATGGGGGTTTATTTTCTTATTTGCATTTATCATGCCACTTTTATATTCAGGATATTGCAAAGATAATAACTGTGTACTACTTATACTTTCAAATATGACATACTTGGCCAGCCATATCCAAATCAACCTAAGTAATATTATAAAGTGAAAAATACTTATAGAGAAGTATTTTTGACCAGAAGGCTACTTTTCAGAAGTAGATATAAAAGAGCTCTTCTTTCTCGGCACAGTAACTTGCTTAGGGGTATCAACTTTCTCAAAAATTCTTTAAGAGGAAAACCAAAAACGCTTGATCCTCAATGTGGTGTTGGTTGTCATGCATTAGACAAGTATGCATCTTTAGCAACATCCAAGTAATCTACACAACCAAAAGCACTGTGTTTTTAAAATAAATATATTTAAAATGCAGTATTTAATGGAGTCGTTTACTGAAGCCCACATTTAATTGAAAACAAGCAATAAAACACTAAGAACAATCATTTGTGCTATAAAAGGGAAAAAAATATTATCTATCCTCAGAGAAGGAGTCTTGAACAAAGATTTCAGGAAAGAGTTTCAGAGGATGAAAACCAAGGTCTGGAAGTAAGACAGAGGGGATGGCCAAGCATTCACACTTCAGTATGTCAGTTTTCCCCTTGCCTTCACTTCACCTATGCTAGTCTGCTGTTATGAAGGGAATGAAATACAGTGGCAACAGAAGGATATAAACCAAA
The DNA here is from genome assembly GCF_023634155.1 of Falco peregrinus. NCBI lineage: Eukaryota > Metazoa > Chordata > Aves > Falconiformes > Falconidae > Falco > Falco peregrinus. The sequence goes on from NC_073727.1 coordinate 84,517,277, forward strand.
TATTATCCAAAACCCAAAAGAAAACTGACATAACTACCAGAAAATTACTAATGATTTCTTGAGATAACTGGCCCTACTATCACTGGCATGCATTTTACAAGGAAAATGGAAGGGTAAAAAAACCCACAACCAAACCTCGAGTTTGTTTGCTCTTATCTTGCAAAACATGAGAGCAAACAATGAAAGTGGGAGAAAACACTATTATTTTTAACCTGCGTAAGATACTTAGCTCCATTACTTTGCATCATCAGTATCTATATAGAAATGCTACTAAAGACATTTGTAATATAATGTATAAAGAACTGAAAAAAAGCCAACAAAGTAACACTGTATTCTCTGGAAAAGTGATATGATGGAACCTCTCCTAATGTTCACACATCCAGTATAACACTTCACCAGTGTGACTCTGAAGAAAGAAAAGCCCAGACAGAAGATGTGTCAGGGGCAACGATTTCAATGTCAATACAAAGCAAGAAGAAAGACAATTAAGAACATACAGGGGAGAAAAAAAAAAAAAAAAAAAGATTACTTGCAGAAGCCATTACATCTTTTCCAAATTAAGTTAGAGGAATAGATCTCCTGTTACTGGTTTCCTTTTTGCCAGGCATACTGGGCAATATATTTGCTGCTGTTTCACATTCATTTTGTGTACAAACTCTTGGTATTTCAGAATGCAGCAATTCCATGCTGAAAGTCAGCAAGGGAGTTTCAGCGGTGCCAAAACATAGCATGCCATGGTACTGTCAGCTTGGCTTGATGGATTTACACACATCCTCTTTCCAATCAAAACCAGAGCAAGCTACAATCCTGCCAGTGCAAGATGCTCTCATACACAGCATTAATGTTTCATCAGACTATACCCTTCTGTCTAAGGTACTTAACAGCTTCCACCTCTGCAATATTCAAATGCTTGTACTCAATCTTCTGTATTTGGACATAAACCATGCAGGTATACACACGATAGCAAATTTGAGCTCTACAAGGAAAACAACAGCTTCCCTTCATCTCTTTTCAATCACTGCACCTATGGGAGTGAAGACTATGCCAGATGCATACTGGAAAAAAAAAATTCTAGAATTAGTATATTTACATTCAGTAGAAGGCAACACCTGCACGCTTTTAGGCAAGGTTGTCCTTCAGCACCTGCCTGTACAGGGAGCGCTTGAGATTTCCTTTCAAGTTCCAGTTAAAATAGTCAATGTCTTCTGGCATTCTCCATCAGTGAAGGCATTCAAGGAGTAACTGCGGTAGGATCGCAGTCACTCTTCCCTTTAAAATGCTTTGATACAAATGTAAATACAGGGACCAGAGTTCACATATTTCCTTGAAGGACTGAGCTCACACATGTAATGCACATGTTCTCAGAGCAGGGTCTCTACTGACATACCACAATAAAATTGTCAGACACCTGACTTACCAACACAGCTGCAAATAACATTTCAATGTGCACGTTTTTCCATGCTCAATTCACACAAGCATTTTATCTCTGCAACGGAGCCCAAGATGCAACCATTGATAGGCTTAAAAGGAAGCATCTTCTGCGTGCTGATGTTACCAAGTCTTTCAATCAGTGGTCTTAAATATAAACTTACCCATGTAATGAACAAATGATTTTATTTTGCTAAAAAATGGAGAAAACACCACAGCAATATAATGCCCCACTAATATGAGAGGCAAATGTTTTTTTATCACAACGTGGCATGACATGAATAGTCAATCTTGGCCTGCTAGGTGTTCACATAGAATACAAATATGACTTCTTAAAGAAACAGTTTCATTTGAGGGGGACTTGTGGATTTATACAAATTTAATTGTTTAAGGACCAGCCTGATTTCATTTACACAAATCTGCACTGATCAAAGATTACCTCTTATTTTTTAACTGCTGTGGACCTGCATCACACAATCATAGACTGGCTAAGGCTGAAAGTGACCTTTGGAGTTCCCACACCCAATCCCCTGCTCAAAGCAGTCAACGAGAGCAGGTTGTCCAGGAGCATGTTCACTCAGGATTTTAATATCTCCAAGGTTGGAGACTCCATCCCAGCTCACCCTGCATTATAAATGCAGCCACACAGTTTATTCAGACTAAAATTATGGCTGGAGCAAAAATTATGGTTGAGAAAACCCCACTGCTACACGCCACAGAATAAGACTGGTAAATAAACATAGCTTTTAATTTTTTTTTTCTTTTGTTAATTAATAAATTCTTAATTGAAGTATTTTGACTAGTGATCACACAGTAAGAACAACTAACTTTTCATAGTTTCAAGTTATTCCTATGAACCAAAGACTTACTAGTTTTCTCAGCCAAAGTACATCACTAAACCCTATTAACAACAACACATTTGCACTGCAAAGCTGCACAGTAAAATATAACCTTTATACCAAAAAAAGACGTTATACTAAAAACTGGCTTTATGGTATAAAATGGCAAGCTAAAGCCTAATGCTCAAGACACACGGATGTAATATGTTTATGTTTGTACTTCTGTTTTAAGAATGTCTGGTCACAGAAGAAGGAAATAAATTTCTTCCATACCGAACTATTTATCTGGAAAAGAGAAAGTGCAAAAGAACACTCATAGGTAGGAAATAATGGTATTGAGGTTTTGTTTAATTAATTACATACAGTCATTAAGCTTAAAAGGGACAGATTTTGGGGGAAAAAAAGCACCTGAAGCAAATGGCTTCTGGAAAGCCTTTTTATTTACATTTCTTTCTAAACATAGTTATATTTATTTATACTTGTGTATTATTTGTGTCTATCATACATGCATTAAGTGTACTCAAAAAAAAAAGGTTTTTTTTCCTTCCCCACCCTCAAGACAGACAGATTTTTCTTTCCTTTCTTTTAACATGATAAAGCAAGTTTTCTGCAAAGTATTCCCACAATACTCAGAGACAGTTATTTTTATTTGATGAGTCCCAGTGCAATCAAAACTTCAGTATACGGTGTTTTATTGTGGTTCAAATCAAGCTTTTCATACTCTGTCATTTAAAACTGACAGATTACTTCTTTTTTTCCTTTCCTGCAGGAATTCCTAATTTTAGTGAAAAGCCATTTAAATATCCACTTTTTTTTTTCCTAAAACAATATTTAATTAATATTTTGGAAATACTGCTGCTCTCCTCTTGAATTTCACATAGCTAGACTAGTAACTTTCAATCTTGAAGTATTGAGAAATACAAGTCATTTTCTCCTATGACCTGAAGTAAGAGCAAAACTTCTTTGCTAGTTAAGAAAAACAAAATAATGGGGTAAAAGGCCTTTTTTTTTTTTTTTTTCCCCTTGCTTTTAAGTTACAGGTAGAAAGAAATTCCAGCAATTCAAGTAGAATCAAACAACTGAAACAGCCTTAAAGTTTTAAATGCCCTGAAACACATGAAATGACAAACTGTATCATGAAGGGAATACTTCAAGGCAGAAGTAAGGAGGAGATGAGGACAGAAGGACAGAGACTGTTTTCTCCTATGGTAATGTCAATGCTTGGTGGGGTCTCCATGAGATTTTACGCTTTGCTACATGCAAGGACTCAGACTAAAACATTCCAGCCTGGGAAGCTACTACTCTTGTGCTAACTGATAATGCCCTCCCTGAGAGCATTTAGAACAGATAACACAGTCATGAGCTCTTCACTTACAAGGAAGGCTGTGCTCATCCTATCCTGCCTCCCTAAAAAACAAAGATTGTGGCAACTTTAAATTATAGAAAAGCCTTGCTACCAACAGACAGGTATCTGAAAGCCATGTTATTACATACAAATAACAAGACAACCCACAACAGAGAAAAAAGCAAGGCATGGGGGTAAAAATAAAGTAGTAGCATCCTAGGGCCTATAAAACACTGAGGGGGGAAAAACCCAACTATCAGAGTATTCATAAATGTTTAAAGCCCTCCACAGCTTTTTTCTTTAAAAAAAATCAAACACAACAACACTATAGTACATACAGATTTTATATATTTGTTTTAATGCATATGTATCTATATGCATGTAAAAACGTTAGTGACTATTAGTTTCACTAAAACTTTAGAGTTCATTTGCTTCTGATGACCTTTGTATCATTTAGTTATTGAAATAATAAGTTCATGTGAACGGCACTGGAATATTGCAATTTAAAATTGGGAGTTGATTTTCTGAAGAAAGCATTCTAGCAAAAAAGTATGTATTTAGCTTAATGATTCCCAGCCATCAACCACCACAGCTTGAAAAAAAACCCACAACATTTCGTCTGTACTACCATAAAAAAAGAAAAAAGGGATTATGGTTTGATAACTGGGGTAAAGTTTCATAGCCATACTTTACCGGTCTAGGTCAGATGTCAGTCTTTCAAAATTCTTCAGAATACCATAAACCTGGGCATCTTGACCAAGAAAGCAAGGTGGCAATAATCCATGGATATTCAACTGTTGTCTCTCCTCCAAGGTAAAAGCCATGCCCTGAAAAATAGAAAAATAAAAAACATTTTTTATACATATATATGAGACACGTCCCTTTTAAGAAAATTCTGCAGCAAAATAAAGGACAGGTAAGGTCAGCATTCGAAAACGTAATTATTAAACAGAATTAGTAATTATGCAATGATTTTGGAAAAAGTTTTTATTGAGTCATAAGAGAACAGGCCCGTACAGTACAATAACTCCAGCCCAGCACAGAATATGTTAAGGACCTCTGACACTGCAGGACTATTACCAGTAAAAATATTAAGTTACAGCTGAAGAAGACAGCAGCAGTATATTCTCACTTACTCATTTGTTTGGCCACTTTCTAAACACAAAGCATGGATAATATTCATTTTCAGTGTAAACATTATGCTTTTGGTATCTGGAAAATTTTCAAGACCATTAGTATATCTCAGACGTTCATGTGAATTTTCAACAGAACTCTGTGATACAATATAGTCATGTCTATCATTTTATAGTCAAAAAGCCTGATTGAGCACCTACTGAAGTCAGTCAACAGAAACATGGCCATAGCAATGCAAACTTGTTTTTCAAATTCAAATTCCATTACAGTAAGAAAAACCTATACAGACTGACTGGATTTCCTTTACTGCATTCAGAAAGGACATGTAAAAGTATTTAGTATGTTACATGGGCAGTCACAGAATGCTCAACACTTACATGCAGCTTGTGGATTGACAGAGACTGCCAAACAGCTGCTTTTTAATAAGGTCTGTCTAAAATATCTTCGGAAATTACCCAAGCTATTGTAAGAAGCAGATGCCTTTACAGCAGAAACATGACCATGGGTTTAGCACACCAGTATCGAACAGCCTGACTGCTGATTTTTTGTTTTGCTGTGGCAACTACAGCCAGGCAGGACTGACGGATAGCATCAGACCTTTGATAGTTTTAGGGGATATAAAGAATGTCAGAGGAGTTTCTTCCATATGCGACTTATGAAATCTAAACATTGGCTTCACACTAGAGCCACTGGTTGGTGGCTTGACACACATTACAGCTCTCCTTTAGCATCGCCCTGCACTGCTTCTATGGTAGAATCCGTACTGGCAGATCTGTCTTCGAGGTCTCTCTTAGGTTAACACCAAAAATGTCTATAATCTTTGCAACATGGTTATCACGTAGCTTAAACATATTCAAAAGTTAATGTACTAGAGATTAGATAGCATTCATTACTCTGTCAAGAAGATATACATATGTGTGTGTATACACATATGTAGACAAGCCATTACACACTTACCTGACATTCAACACCTACTGTACCACTATATACAAAGTACATTGTTTTTTATGAAAAAATATCTGAGAAAACACCTTGGGCAATATGAAAGAGGAAAAAATGGCAATGGGAATGTTCCTGCATTTACTCTCCTGTGGAAAATGAATACTACTAAGATACTTTCACAACTACCTCTATAAATATACTTCTAAAATTTCTTTGTTTGTGCTACCATCAGAATTAGCTAGGTCAACAAGTGATAGGAAAACCTAGGTAAAGAAAAAGCACAAATATAAAACGCATCCTTCAGTGTACATTTGCACTACTCTTGCCTTTTCCAGAGAACAAATTCACGATCCCTTACACAACGCCATTACTGCCCTTCACACACCACCTAGTGAGTGATACAACATGATAAATACATACCAGCTAGTTTGATTACCTGGACAGGCGTCTTTTCTATTTTCAGAAATAGTCACCTCACAGGGCTCATTCTTAAGAACAAAAGAATACTACAAAACCTTCCTGTCTTTTATTACTCTACACTTCATATACCATTCTTAATCTAAATAAATTTCAAGTGGTTATGTCATTGTTGCTTGGAAAAAAGTAGGAAAAAACAAACGCTTAAGGCAACCCCACCACACTGTCTGCACTAAAACGTCATTAATCAAGTTATTACCCTAAAGTGAAATGATGACCCAAAAAAAGGAAAAGAAAAATTTCATAATGAACATTTCACAGAACATCAAACATTTCCAGAACATGCTTCCCCCACACATAGACATGGAGGGAAACCAAGTTTAATAAAGGTCAGTAACTGTTTTGCTATAGTTTTCCATGCACTCAAGATTTCAAAGGTTTCCAACAGCATACACAAACCCTGTCTTTTCTTGACCCTCCATGAATTTTCTGTGGCCAGATACGTAACGAGTGTCTTCAGCTGCTATCACATCTTGAAAAGACCATGGAGGAAGAGACAGTCAACACTCCTCAGGAGTTTATTCAAAGTTGATCCCTCTTATCTCCGGTAGACTCTTCTTGGCTTTAAAAAAACACACATAAAAGCTATGCACGCGTGCTTACATGCACATACACTTCAGCATGAGTTCCAAATGGCTGGACTTTTGGGAGCTGCGTAGTTTTAGTGGATTTCTCAGTGCTGGCAATGAAGTGGCAATCCAATTATTCTCTGCATCTCTCCCCTGTTACTACTAGTTAAATTTTCTGAAAGAATAACATTCACAAAGGTCTGTGTTTTCCTTCACTTTAGGAATAAGATATGTACTTTAATTACCACGATAAAGTTGCCCCTCTTACTGGAAAATAAATTTTATTTAGACACTGGAAAAGTTGATGCATCTTGCCAAGTGCCTTTCTAAAAAAGCACTTTGTCTTGGAATAGCATGTTTTCCACATATTGCTACAGCTTCTACAGTAAATGTTAATTTCTTTTGGACATTACTACAAAAATGCAGCACCCATCTATACCTCCTGCTATACCTGGTTTGAAAATTCTCCACTTGCACAGTCTTATTTGGCACATGTATTATGAATTTTTCAAATTTCTCAGATGGAATGTTAGTTCCTTTCCCCCCCTCACATACCATACACATTCTCAAAAGAATTATCATGAAAACATACCACCTGATGATATAATAAAAGACGGCCATTTTATGAAATATGCGTATGCTATTTCATCTGCTTACAATAGAAAGAGCTCAGCTACATAAATTTGATGGTTTATGTCTAGATTTCTTCCACTAACTTCTCAGATTCTCGCTTCTACGTCAGAATTCTTGGTTTTCTCCTGTTTCAAGTGCCGTTTCCCAGGCATCCAGCAGAGAGGGCTCTAGGTCCAGCTTGGTTTACACACTCCTTTCTCTTCCCGAGAGCCGCACTTTGTGCTCACCTGGACGGGACACACTTCCACCATCTAAAGTCCTCCCCAGTTGTAGCAAGAGCCGTGGGCATTCTTATTTTTCACTCTGAATTACAAATAAGTTGTCCAAGAAGAACAACGGTGTGACAATCTAAAAGCAGCACAAGGGCATGAGACCACAACCATAAATATTAACCTCTGCCTAAATCGTTTTGATATATTCACTGCTCTATGCCATCAAAAGATAACATATCCAACATAGAAATTAAAAGTATAGTTATTATTAAGCCTCCCATGTAGGGGGTTGCAGTTCTTCAATGGTTGTGTTTATATGCTCCTTTATATGCTCTGGTTTTGGTAAAATCAAGTTGTTCTTCAAACCCTCATCATCCTCTTTTCTCACAAACTTTTTGGTCAAGCTGTTGGGTTGGGGTTTTTTATTGTTCCTTAGACACAAATTCCCTCTTGCATTCTCAATTGTGCAGAAAGCTCTTTGAGTCTGTTTTTTCCATTTTCATTTTCAAGAAGTTTGACTCACTGCAAACGCATTTAATTCTGAATCCGTCTCTCCGTTTGTAATGTTGTGAAGTTTTCTAATTGTAGCAGTGATTGCTATTACTGCAGATTACTCAGTAGTCTTTCATTATTTAATCTCTACAGGTTTATCAGCTCAGCTCTTAACTATATATTGTCTGCCCAGCCTCTCTTTTTTCCCCCCAAACCCCTCAACTACAAGATTGTTTTATTGTGACATATATACGTGTTCAGTTGCAGTACTGAAAAGCCATAAAACAGAATAAACAGCACAACATCATCTTGTATCAGATAGCTTTTTGCACTGGCTTTCAATTGAATTCTCTGGCAGTGTTTGAGAAAACAGAGAGCACGTTCAAAATATTTCAAGAGCTGTTTCAGCCTATGTTCAGACAAGTCTTACCCCTTAACGCAAATCAGATTGCATTGACATAGTTTTTGTTTAGATAGCATATCTGAAGCTCATCTAATTGCTAAGTTTATAAAGACTTCTTAAGAAAAAAAGACAGTGCACTAAAGTAATGTGTGTATCCTGTTTGCACACTAACAAGATTCAGCTTCACTAAAGGAGCCAGAACCATCTCCAAACAGTATTCATTGCAGGGATCCTCCCCCAGTTTCTTTCAGGACTTAGCCCTCTTTTGTTTCAGTAGGCCAAAATTTCTGGTTTTAGAAACTCCTACTCATTTAGGAAAAAAAACTTATTTCCTTCTCTTGGCCTCACTGCAGGTATGCCGCAAAGCCATTAGGTTGACAGCATGCAGAAAGAGCCACATCCAAGGTTCTCTGACTCAGTGACTCTCTCCTCAGCCTCTGGTAGGAGAAGATCAAGACCCGTAAAACTCCAGGTCATCCCTGGAACTAAGGAAACAATCATCAACACCAACATCCAAACTCAAGCGCCCACGTATATATTTGAGCTGACTGTGTCTGTGGAGGGGGGAGGGAAGAAATGAAGAGCAAGGTAAAAAGGTATAGCAAGGAGGTATATCTAGAAGTACCATCTATTCTACAAGAAAGAGATCTTTTGGATTGCTGTTCTAAGGTATTACTAAAGAAAAATCACACTCTCTGAAGTATTTTGGGAACAACAGGCAAGCAGGTTCATCATTGTCTCAGAGTCCATCAAAGAGTAAAAAACCTCTCCATTAAAAAACTCATTCTATGTATCTAAATCATAAAAGTAACCCTGAGCAGAGTAAAAGAGGTCAGGGAGCACTCTGCCAGGCAAAGCTCAGAGAAAATCCCACAGCTTCCTGAAATACAAGTCTGCTCAAGAGCTGAACCAATTCTTTGAACCAATGGACTTGTAGAACCCTACATTTCCATATTCTTAAAAAAAAAAAAAAAAAAAAAAAAAAAAAAGGAAATGCAAACAAGATGAATGCTCTTGGCTAAAAGACCAAAAACATTTTCTGGTTACTGGAGAAGAGGTTTTTTCCCCCAAGATGTGTCAAATGACAAATCAGTAGTTGCCAGTCGCATATCACCTCTTACCGCTCACACCATTTTACGCACAAGGCTTCAGGAGAAATTCAACTGCAGAACTAGACACAGTCCTTAGGAAAGCATGATCTTTGATATGCATAACTAGTACTGTTAAGGAAGAATCCAAGTCAAAATTAAGAAAACAATTTTCTTTTGCTTTATTTTAAGGAAAATCTCTTAGGCTGAGGAAGCAACAAAATGTATGTATAGTCCTGCTAGGTATAAGCTACTTAAAGAGTTTCAGGCACCCAAAATATCATAAGCCCCCTTAAGAACAGAATATTAAAAAAAAGCCAAACCCCAAAAAAACCCCAGAATACAACCGTGCAAAATTTTACATGTTCAAAGAATTTTTTATAAAATCTCTATAAAAATATAGCGCACATGATTTATCAAGTGCTATAAGCTACATTTAAGAGTTTAATGATCTGCACATCCAATTGAGATTTTATATAATTAGTATTTTTAACAAACCACCTTAAAAACAGGCAAAAATCACATTTTACAATCATTTGCCTTCCATTTCGCGTTTTTATTATCTGAACATGACTTCAGAGAAACCATACAAATACTTTAAATACTACATGCCCAACGCTCATTTCAAGGCACAATACCCCAGGAAATAGTTAGAATAACTAATCTGAGCGCACTCTGTGTAATAAACTCATTCTGCTGAAAACAAATGTGGTTCATGGCAAGGCACTGGGCTTGGAGCATTACATGTGGCTAAAGATGTTAGTGTTAGTTCTCTACCCATTCTTGTCATGACTGACAAAAAATATTATAAGCACAGGCGAGACTAATGCAGCTATCTGCGTGAACATCTCTTCTGCAGCCAGCACTTTAGGCCAGACTAGTCACACAAAGCATCCCTGCAGGTAAGGAGAGGGGAGTAATTTTTTTAACAGTGCAAATTCACACATAATTTTCTGTCACCAAGGGTCTTCTTTCGGACCTGAGGAAAAATTTAGCTCTGCAAACCAACAATTTACATTAACTCAGAGCTTCACATGCCTTCTTAGGAATGATTTGTTGTAAAAACTATATGCAAAATACGGCCTTGAATAGCAGAATCCAATTTTGATGATAAAAAATCAGGATTATTAAAATTTTAGAGACAAAAAGTCTCTTTTAAATGGTACTCTTGAAGACAAGGGAGAAAGATGACAAGTACAATTACAAGTTGGTAAGAAGAAAGGGTATGATCAGCAACAGAAAGTTACCACAGTTTGAAGATGTGTAGCCTTGAGTTAAGAAATGAAAACTGAATATGAAAACGCAAACCTTCTGTTGTAACCCTCTGGTAACCCACACAGAAAAAAGCTCAATGAATTTTCAGAAGCAAAGATTAGCAACCATTTGCAATGAAATCTTGTTTAAGATACTCTCAGACTGCAAGTAGAAAAGTCACTGATGAGACAGAACTGCCATTTAAAAAAAAAAAAAAAAAACACTACAGTAGTTTTTTCCCCAAAACGATGCTCAGATCCCCACATGGGCATTTAGTGGGGCACATCGATCAGTTATGGATTCTGCATTTTGGATTAAGGTTTAAAAATGGTGATTAGCAATCCACTCACTTCTTAGGCAGAGGAACTGTGGGTTTGTTGTCTTTACACAGTACCTAGCACACAGGTACCTTGGCCCAGAGCCGAGATCCCTAAAACAGCAGCGAATCCTGCTACCAAGTGCCTGCACTGGAGCTTGGAAAGGCCAGGCACATACAGGTAACCACCCTGGCTGGCAGGGGGAAGGAGAAAGTCAGAAAAGGAGGACTGGTGAAGTGCAAACTGCAGAACCCAGTTTAGATAAAGGACTTGTGAACAGGCATGCATCAGGACTTGTGAGACTGCAAGACACACTGAAGGTAAATAAAAATAATAATAAAAAAAAAAAGTTGTATAGTTGATGGGCACAGCACTGACTGTATAAGCAAAGAAGGAACTGTCCTAGTTTCAACTATAAAATACCAAAAGGCAGAGGTTCTGGTTTATGCATATTTTTTAAACACAGCTTTTTAACAAGTATTTAAGTTGAAGAACTACATTCTGCCATTTGGCATTTATAATTTCAAGGCTGTTTTTCCAGAGTTGTGATTTATCTGCTGCAGCCTGTTGAATGCACAATTTTTTTGCAGTTTTCAGGAAAGCTGAGAGATCTGAAGTATATTCACAGCTCAATTCTAGGTCCATACGATTTTCAAAAGCCAACTTAAAAAGTCAACAGGGGAAACTGAAACAAAAGTCAAAACCAGCTTCCAACAAATAAAGGACAAATAAATACAGTAGCTAATAAACACATCCAGGGACTTATGACTCAAAACTGATGCAGATGGCCAGAAGGAAATCAGACTTCTCTTGGCAAATTCATCATGGGAATGTGTGGGCAGCTTGGCAGCCTTGCAGTGAGCTGATAGAGTGATTGCATACAAGCATGATTCAGACCAGCACATCAGAAATGACTCATCATAGCATTTCTAATTTAGCAGCCTTCCTTTAACCTACTGTAAGCAATTATCTGAGTAAGTAAGCAAACCTATTTTAAGTAACTTTTTGTATATATGTTTTATTATACATATACGCAGTAAAATCTTTTTGCATTGCACAATCCCTCCTCACGTTAAGTCTGTGAAGGCTGTATTACACAAACAGCAGACAATAACAAGCTGAACAAGTCACAAGTAAAACAAGTCACCCAGATAATGATATATAAAAATATATCACATGCTGTAGTATAATGTAGGATGGGACTGAATCTAGTTAGACACTAAATTAGGTGTTCATACGCAATGTAGGTAGCTATCCCTTCCATGATAAATATAGAGTATTTAGTACTGATTAAAATAAAAAGCCTAAAGATCCAGCTCACCCTAGAATAGTTACCTTGTAGTCAGTAATTCCAACTGCTCCAATGACTATACCGACTATAGATCAAATCCAGATTTGTACACATAGGCACCTGCTGTCAGCTGAGAGGCTGGAAGGTGCTGGAGAAATCAACACTGAATAGCTCGTTATGGCAATGATATCAGCTATAAATCAGCTGCATGGGAGACTTGCACAGCAACAGATGAAAGCCAGGCACAACACTCCTCTGTATCTCAAAGGGCACTAGATGCTTACATGTGGACTGCTGCATCAAGCCCCGATTGTCCTTTTGATGCCTCAATCCACACGTCCCATTAAAAATCATCTTACCCTGAATCCTTCATATTATTACAGGAATTTTTAATCTAAAAGCAACCAAAAAAATGCAAAAAACTAGAGCTGCATTTGTACGCTGGTTGTCTTAAAAGCATATTTCACATAATTTTAAAGACATAAAATTATCTACAAAGTACATGTAAGGGGACAGAAACGCCCAGCACCAACCTCCCAAACCTGTACGTCTTACAGCACCTGCAGCTGAAATGGTTAAGATGCTCAGGGAGAGCTGTGTTAGAGCAAGATCTGCAGAGGTGCCTAGCCTCCCGCTTCTCAGGTGAGAGTAACAATCCCACAGTTTAGCAAGCATGAGCTGGTGTGAACGTGCTGCTCCATAGGCCCCCTTGTCCGTGGATAGAAAGTACCTTCCAGAACACAGGAGGCAACACTGTGCCCGCCGAGAGGCAGCATGTGAAGCCTCCCAAGATCTGCTGAGCTCCAGAGACAGGTCATGCTGCTCACTCCACAAGAGCTGAAAAACTCCTCACACCCAGAGTCGTCAGCTGTGCACGAGGACCCCAGCACACGCTCCCCTCAAACCGCGCAACTCAGACCACATCCAGGGGGTGGCTGCTGCATCCAGACAAGGACTGTGGAGAGATACCTGATGAAACCAGGGGCCCCGAGGGACTCTCTGAACACCCAGCTCAAAGGCGCATCAGTACAAGCCCCTGGGGCTGCCCTCCCCAGGGCTGCTGCTCCCACCCGGGGGCTACAATGAACATGTGCATGAGCGAACTGCAAGCTGGCTCAACTGGCAGTTATCTGTAGTAGCTTGATTCTGTCAGTAACAACAGCTAAATTAATAACAGACTTACTAAACCACGCTGGTTGTGATCTGTACCTCCCCTGACTCAGTCCCCTAGCAGGGACATCGCGCCTGGGCAGAGAGACCCGTCTCAGCTCTCTTGGTTGCTGCTTGCAGACAAGACCAAACAGCAGTGTGAAACACAGCTTAAACTGTAGAGCCAAAGCTGAACAAATATTCAGAGGGTTTTTTTCGTCCATGGCTATTTCTGAGCCATTTTTATTAGTTTAAAACTCCCTTGGGATGTGTTGACCCTGCAAGAGGCCTACTTAGGAAAGCTCTGGCTATGGGAACTATTTGGAAGGAGACAACAGCAGTTTACAACATCGCTTTCCAATTTGTTGAACATATTTTTATGACAGATGACAATTTTCAACACAGTTTACCTATGCTATAGATTAAAAACACTTCAGAGCTCTAATCCCTTGGATGACTCATAGTAGCAAAATTAATCTTGTTAATTACTGCCTTCATCAATCTTGTCCGTCTTCTACAGATGTATCAATGTGCAGCTGCATTTTTCAAATTAGAAATTATGGCCACAGGAATTAAAAATTCCATGCATGACAGTGATCTTGTTTTTAAATAAAAAAATCACTAAGTTTTACCCAACCGTATCTGAAATTCTACTTAACAAGTTAATTCACATGTATAGTAGATGCTGTGAGTCAGTAGTGGTATAACTCTAATCAAGGATGCCTGCAATGCTGCCAGTGGAATAACTAACATGGAATCTCTATTTCTGAGTGAATTTTAGACAAGCATAGTATCAGCTGATGTGAATATGTTGCTAACCAGAATGATTCCAAATAAAATGCCAAATAAAAGCTAACTGCAATAATTTTATAAAGTACAGTCTCCAAGTATGCAGTCTCCAATGCACAATATTTACATTTGAAAAATCAGATATTGAGATATGATTTTCATGTAGGTAGAAGAGGAATTTCAATGGCTGCCAAAAATTCCATCTGTCTAAAATAAGTACTTAACCAAATACAGGTTAGTAAGCTGTGAAATCCTGAGGGGACTTCATAACCTGATATGCTTAACAGATTTTATTGTTGCCTTTCAGAGACTGAACAGATTACCAACTACCGTATTCTGGGCTTGTGATAAAACTGAGCAACAAATTTCTCTTCCCTAGCATGATAAATAACACAAATATTTTAAATAAATAAAAACTATAACACAGAATTGCTTAGAGGATGGCAGAGGCCAATCTCAATGCTAAGGTCCTCGCTTCTAGCACTGCAATGGTATAAATGAAACCTAAAGAAACAGTCCAAGATAATGCAACACAAATGGACGTGAGCAGAAAGAAATGGCAGAAGGCACCTTTCTGCAGAACGACTGCAAAGAAGGTGCAAACTTGAGGCTTGTTTGTGGGCAATTAAAAAAAAAAAAAAAGAAAAAGCATCTTCTACATTATGACAACTCAAAAAAGTAAATCTTTCCTCTGATGAGCTGGCTACTAAGTGCCTACTTGGCTTGCAGTTGCTGATACACAGATGCCTGACATCTATGTTTTCCTTCTCTCCCAGTTTCATCCTGGGTAGGTGCTTTTCTTGACCCATAGCTGCTCCTACCCATGTGGTCCTCAAGCTGAAAGATGACTACATGGCAACAGCTCCTTCCACACCTTTAACAGTACCAGCATCATCAGCTTGGGAGGATTCTCCCTACTGCACCGATGTGGTGACAGGGAGACTGGCCAACCTGATGAAACTTGAAGATTTGACCCAAGAGCCAAGGGTACTGAATTGTGCTGACATCAGTCACACAGATGATCACATTACCCATGGGTAACATACTGTTTCACTGTGTCTAAAAGTTATGTGTCTATTTGAAATTAGTCCTCTGGGGACCCTCCACAAACTATGGAGAAAGACTGAGCGGGACTCTGGAAGGTACCCTTTTCTCTTTTTTGTACTATAATGTAAACAAGTATTTCAGACTAAATGCATGAGGTGAATACTTTCCATTGCCATAGGCAATCCAGGATTTCTACTACCACACTCTATGACCTGTAAGTTTTTTGGTCATATGCAGTCATAGCATATATTGCATGCCTATCAATCATTTCCCATGCTACAGATTGCAACTTACTTTTCCTTTTGTTATCTCAGTCTAAGAGCTGGTAATACATGTATACATGAAAATGGCAAAGCCTATCCAAACCCTTTGTTTGGGGAGCCTGCTTCAACCAACCTTGGCATTTGTTCTCAGAATTCAGCAGTACATTAACACCAAACTGTACAATAAAATCAGTACATTAAACCCAAACTTTTGCAACGTGCAAAATCAACACTCTGAATGTACCTAATCTATAAGCACATCCTTAATTGCCACCCAGCAGGTAGATATTTGTTCCATTCTTGCCATAACAGTAAATATCCTACTTGCAATATTCTCTTATAAGTAGAAATCTATTCCTTCTCACTGAAAAATCACTGAAAATTCATGTTATCACAAAAAGTGTTATCACAAAATGACAAAGAACAATTGCCAAATTACAACTTTGAGTCAGCTGACCAGCAAATAGCAACAGATTCTCTTCTTTAATCACAAAGTAAACATTTAAAGCTGTACATAGGAATATATGTACATTTGTATCTATATATGTAATCTGTATTATTACCCTGTTTACATCCCTTTTTTTAAAAAAAAAAAAAAAAAAGTTCATGTGCTTTAGGACAGAGGCCCATGAACGATCAGGTGACCATACAGCATCTGCTTCAGATGACATTAACTAGCTGTTTCAGCTGTAGTTCTGTTCTGTACAAGTGTCACAGTTAGAACTAACAGAAATATTTAATTTTCTTTGGTGGAATACGCAAAAAGCTTTCATGTTTTAAAATTCTGGTTTTGGTAGGATTTGTTTTCATTATGTCAGCCTTTAACCCAAGTTAGTATCTTCATTTAATGTACCATGAAGTTTTGCAAGAGCATGGTGGCATATGGTACATCACAATATCCCACCAGCACCCACTATATGTTTCTTGGTCAAACCCGAATTTATATTTGCACATTGAAATAGAAGAACTAATGGGAAGTAGCTGCTACATGCCTTTGACAGAAAGGTATCTTTAAAGAGACAATCCTGCCCATAGGTATATTTTCCTTACTTGATTTATAATCTACAGCGTGACCAAGTTCCTATTCACATACCAAAATTTAGATGTCTTGATCTGTAAACTGAATCCCAGCTGATATCATTTCTAGTCAGCAATAGATCCAAGACTCAAATACAAACCTTCCCAACACATCCAATCTCAAATTCCTACTTACAGTAAAGTAGTTGTCAGCTTTTCTTTAAACTGATTTATTCTTGCAATAAAAATATTGTGCAGTGCCCATGCACATTTTACTTTTATCATCCAAATGTTTTGTAACCAAGTTTTCCAGAAAAGTCTCATCAAACCGATACTCAGCCTCTTAACGCAAGACCTGTTTTCTAAGTAACACAGTTGACTTATTTTACTAATACCAGTACTGACTTGGACTGAACTGGGTGCAACAGCGTTTTCTTGCTGGAACTTCCCTCAAGTCAAACAGGTCTCCTGGATACATCCAGGCTATGCAACTCACTAGCAGAAATGGCTGGCTCCAGTGACATGCATGTGGAAAGCTAACATCAAATACCTAAACCTAAAAAAACGTATGTACCCCCGATTTCTGGTCTAAGCATCGGCACAGCATCACTTACCCTCAATAAGCAAACAAATTGTAAGCCATCAGTGAAGCCTTGCAGACTAGGAACAAGAGGGAATAGCTCTTAAGTAACCCAAGTATCCCAGTCTCTAAAAGAAGCACCCACAGACAGTTGTACTTCCCTTACTGACAATGGGCATTTAATGGGTATTGGGAAACGTGCAGGGCTATCAAGAACACTGCAGTTTCTCCCTCAAAAAAATATACAAGTGCATATGCAGAATTGCAGACCTTTCCCTGAAACCGTAATCACCAATCTCTTCCTTCCACAGTATCGCCAGAATTTATTGATGCTGCCACTCTGAAAAGTAACTTTTCCCTCCCTCCTTCTCCCCAGGCATCCCCAGCTGAAAAGAGCTTTGCGCTGCGCCTGTGAGGAGAGAAACAAAACTTCTAATTAAGACACACAGAAATGAGACACAAGCATATGATGATTCCTTGAATAATATTGGATAGATTGTAAGATATCTAGTATGCAGCTGTAGTACTGAACCACTCTACGATCACAGTTGACTTGCACTACCCTGACATCCTAAGTCCAAGCAACCAGCCAGGTCTTACAACCTGGAAAACAAACTCTGGGCTTGCGATCTAACCACCTATCTTCGGATCAGCATTGTGCAACCATTAATTTCTCTCTTCTTAAAGGCAGTATCACATAACCAGTAACTGCAAACAATAAATCACACTGCCTTCTTCATTAAGCAAGTAGAAATGTTAGCTAACTTAATTGGCTTCAAAAAGAATTAATAAAAAAAATATGGCGAAAGATGATATTACTAGGTCATTATACTTCACTTTCTGATAAACTATGCCAGACAGAGTTATATTACCTAAAATGTAATTTAATTTCCATGGCCTCAACCCTTATTTTCCAGACTATATCAGATGGCTATTCAAGAATGTAAAAAAAAATATATATCTGTGTGGATAATAATGGTGAATGTTTTTATCATGTTTAATGCAAAAAACAAAAAAACACTCCCAAAAAACAACCACTTTGAACTTCACTATAAATCTGTGCCAAATACTTAATCCTTGACAGCTTTATGAAATGTTGGGGGCTATCCTACCACTCTTTTCCCTTTACAAAGTACAATACAGTGCAAGTGTAAAAGCAGATGGCTTTTATAGTCAGAAACGAAAACACTAAGAAAAAGAAAATTCTTCAGATAACAGACCCATCTCTAACACCTCTGAAAAAGTGCATCATCAAGGGCCTCACAGGATTCTGACCATGCATAAATCAAAGCATTCACTGAGGAAATAATCCAATCCTGTTTTGAAGCAAGAAATTCTTCTACTCATATACATATAGCCAACATAAATATAACAAAAAACCCTCTCCATTTTTTTTTTTTTGGCAGTTCGTAGCACATTTGCATGCTTCATTGTCAGTAATATCAAAACTTGGTGTGTGGCGGGATGACCCTGGCTAAATGCCTGGTGCCTACCAGAGCCACTCTATTGCGCTCCCCTCCTCAGCCGGACAGGGGAGAGGAAATATAATGAAAACTTTGTGGATCAAGATAAGGACAGGGAGATCCCTCAGCGATTACTGTCACGGGCAAAACAAACTTGACTTGGGGAAATTAGTTTAATATATTTCCAATCAAATCAGAATAGGATAATGAGAAAATAAAACCCAAATGTTAAAACATGTTCCCCCACCCCTCTCCTCTTCCCAGGCTCAAGTTTACTCCTGATTTCTCTACCTCCTCCCCCCAGCAGCGCAGGGGGACAGGGAACGGGCAACGGGGGCTGGGGTCAGTCCATCACACATTGTCCCTGCTGCTCCTTCCCCCTCAGGGGCAGGGTCCTCACACTCTGCCCTGCTCCAGCCTGGGGTCCCTCCCATGGGGACAGTCCCCCATGAACCTCTCCATGGGAGTCCTTCCCACGGGCTGCAGCTCTTCAGGAACTGCTCCAGCGTGGGTCCCTCCCAGGGGGTGCCGTCCTTGATCACACTGCTCCAGCGAGGGTCCTTTCCACGGGTCCACAGGTCCTGCCAGCAAACCTGCTCCAGCAAACCTGCTCCTCTCTCTCCAGGGGCCACAGGTCCCACAGGACCCTGCCCCGGTGTGGGCTTCCCACGGGGTCACAGCCTCGCTGGGGCATCCCCCTGCTCTGGCGTGGGGTCCTCCCCGGGCTGCAGGTGGAAATCTGCTCCACCATGGATCTCCACGGGCTGCAGGTGGAAATCTGCTCCACCATGGATCTCCACGGGCTGCAGGTGGAAATCTGCTCCACCATGGATCTCCACGGGCTGCAGGTGGAAATCTGCTCCACCATGGATCTCCACGGGCTGCAGGGCACAGCCTGCCTCACCGTGGGCTGCACCACGGGCTGCAGGGGAATCTCTGCTCCAGCGCCTGGAGCAGCTGCTCCCCCTCCTTCTGCACTGGCCTGGGGGTCTGCAGGGTTGTTGCTCTCACATAGTCTCACTGCTCTCTCCCATTGCAATTTGTTGTGCAGATTTTTTTTCCTCCTTTTTGAATATGTTATCCCAGAGGCGCTACCACTGCTCAGCCTTGGCCAGCGGTGGGTCCGCCTTGGAGCTGGCTGGCATTGGCTCCATTGGACACAGGGGAAGCTTCTAGCAGAAGCCACCCTAGTAGCCCCCTGCTACCAAAACCTTGTCATGCAAACACAATACATAGTGAAAGAATGTATAAATAATCAATAGTTTTCTTTTCTTTACATACATTGTTAGTTTTGCTTAGTATGTAGCAATGAAGCACCTGTTCCATGACTGGGTCTTTTTTCTATTTTGAATTCTTAAACACTCAGAGTAGCCATCAGCAACCACACTCATTACTAGAACCACAGGCAAAAATTATCACAGCATCTGAAATAGAAGCTAAGGCATAGAAGAGTGCAGATAACTTTGTCATACAGTTATACATTTTCCTGAAAATGATAAGCTTATCTGAACTTTGCTACTATTTTGTTTCATTCTATCTCCTTAGTTTAAGGCTGGAGGGAAAGAAAATCAAGGACCAGATTAACTAAGAAGGCAAGCTCTTAAAACATAAACTAAGCGGGAAAAAGAAGATACAATGAGCTCAGAATTTTAGCACGAGCTCCGATTGTGTTACCTAAAACTGTCATTTAACCAGTTACGGATTGAAAGCAAAGCCATGCAACAGCCCTCCACAGCACGCAAAAAGTTAGCTGATCGAAGAAAGATTTCTACTAATGGCAGAACAATTTCACTTAAAACTGCTGTACCAGATGGATTCTTACAGCTCTGCTTTTGCCAAGATACAACCTGTATATCAATTGTATCTGCTTAGAATCTGCACAGGAAAGAACAGGCTGAAATAAACCATGGAAAAAGCTTTGATAAAATGCAGTATATCACTTTTCATTTGACTGGTCTCCAAAAGAGCTAAACTTGTCAAAGCAAATACTTGATTAAAGAAAAGTGAGTATTATGGAAATAAAGCCTGAATGGTATTTAAGGAAACCAGCCAATATAAAAACATCTGAATTTTCTATCAGGCACACAAGGGTTCTACCTGAAAGAAAATTCATGAAGGTGAAAAAATGCCAAGAATCCCCTCCCAGCAGACCCGATTCACTTCAAGTTGCTACTGTTTTCAAAGAAAATGAAGGATTTACTCGCCCTTTTATCCACCTGTGCCACTCACAGAGAAACTCAAGTCTAAACCAACACGAAAACAAAAACAAAACAGAAAAAAACCAACCCACCGAACAAAACAAAATTATTTTAACACTTTCCTATGCCAACACCGAAGAACATATCCTGGCATTAAACACAAGCACATTTGATTGAACCTGAAGGAAATGTTGCCCCTCCATTCCCACTTTTCACATTTTCTAGCATCCAATTATGCAGCCTCATTAGAAGCTTTTTCTAGCTACCTAACTGCTGCTTTTCATACAGGAAACTATGGTGCCAGATCTACCATTTGCACAAAATGAGAACCAATATCTTGTTTAAACCTGATTAATGTGGAGTAGGCATTAACCACTCCCCTGATATAAGCCTGTTCTGGACACACTGATCCAGCAGATCTATAAACACAGTGTTTACACAATATAGTAGAGGAATTGGTAACAAGGAAGAGGAAGTAGTTTTGAGGTAAACTGGCAAAACACAGCCTTTTCAGGATAATAGCTAAGACATTAAAAAAAAAACAAACCCAACATTTATGCAATGAAGGCAAAGTATAAGACTGTGACAGATCTAAGGGTCTTTTAAGACTAAGATTTTTAAACCTAACAGGGTTTAAGTTTTACATGGGGTCCTTAAGCTTAAAATACCTATTTGCAACATATTTTAGGCGACAGTGAGAGATGTACTCAAGCTAAGAAAGATAGCCATTAATTTTCATCAGTTTCATAACCACTTAACTACAGAAAATGCCCACTTCCTGAAACATTTCAACAATCCACAGTAATGCGAACCAGACCTAGAAAGACCAAAATTACGACCCTTTCAAGCAAAACTGAACAAAAAAAATACAGTAATGAAACCAACTCAGAAAGACACTTGTGTTCTATTTGTTTGTTTGTTAGCCTCCACATTACAAATTAGCACACTCACTAAACTTTATTAGTTCCTAAAGTCCAAATGGCATATTCTTATTATTCATTACAGGTGATGGAAACAGGCAAAAAGGCCCTCAAATAACGAGGACTATATTAAAAAAGCAATCCTCTCCACCAAAGTCCTAGCTGAAATCCATGATGCAGTGGATCCACATGACTTGAGCCAGCATCACTTCCAGCATTATCCTCCCTGAAAACCCAAGGAAAAGCTTCCTTTGGGGTGCATTACCTTTCTGGACACTGTTATGCAAAACTTTTTATGATTTGGTTGTTTGAAAGGAAAATGCAGCCCTTTCTTTGCCATTCTTAATAAACAAAGTTTAAGATTCACAAAGTACCTGACAATTAGAAGACCAGCCGACGAAGAAGAGGAAAGCGTAACACAGAAGTACACTGTGCTTCTCATTCATCTAGTGCATGCAATGTAGCTGAAGCCATCACTGGGAATTTTGATTTATTAATTTTACTGTTTCTACACATATTTGACAGTATACTTTATTTCCAGTTTGGCAGTAGATAACCTTCAAATGTATCCGTTGCACGCTATTATGGGAACTCCCACATGAGTATGTTAAGGATCTGCACTGTCTTCAAGGGCAAGAAAGGGAGATAAGAAAAGAAACGGATACAAAAAAATCCAACATTGACACATTTTGACATCAAGGCAAAATTTTCCTTTCATGTGTGTCAGGATTTTACTCTAAAAGATGAAAGGATCACAAAAAAAAGGCTCCAAAAAAATGAAACAAAATGCACATAGTTACTTTCTCAACTCAAACAGCAAAACAAATTGAACCAAAAGTGTTTCAAAGAGCACAAAAACTTGCTCTTTATCTTCAGTCACCAAAACTGCCTTGTTGGGGTTTCAGACAGCTTACGGTAGAAACTACAGACGGAAAAGTAGACCATATTCACAGTGGTTGTCTGTACCTCGACTACCTATACTGTAGTAATACTGCCAGACACTATTCAAACTGTTTCACATGAAGGTATAGGAGCCTTCAGACGTTTACAATCACTCCCGATGACCAGGTACCTGAAGCTTGATGCCCAACTAAAAATCTTTAGTTATTTTACCATTGGTCCTGACTGTTTTGCCAAATGCACCACTGTTTGTTGTGTGAAGGGGAAGCAGCTATCCTCCAAACCAGAGTGGCTGGCTTCAAGGCTGGCTCTCCTGCTCCAAAAGGGCTGGTCTCAAAAGTGGTTTCTGGTGTTGTACAGAAGCACCAGTTTTAAATCCCTCAGCATAGCAAAGCAATCCCTGAAAGGAACAGATTTCTGTTCTGAGTACTGGCACCCAAAATAAGAGCATATGTCTAAGCGATAATATGCAAAATTTTCCAATGACAGCTTGTTTTTCTAGTAGGAAAAGTGATTTACATAGACTGAACTTTAGGATCCATTTACAGGATTCATGAGAAAAAATGGTTTCCTTATAGTAAAAAACCCACTTCTCACTATACACAGGAAGCAAACTTTAGTACTGCAAAGTCACTAGCCTTCCTGAGGACACAGACCCCATTTAGTTGTGTCTATCTGCCTCTCACAGCGGCCAAAAGACGTAGCTGACTTTTTTCCTAGAAAACAAGTAAAACCAGGAAAGGCACAATAAGGAGTTGCTGGGAGCTGCCGAAAGAGCGCAACAGAAAGCAGAGAAACAGTGCAGAACCGAAGTGATGAGACCGAAAGCAATGGAAATGGAAAAGTGAGCAGAAGGCCCAAGCAGCTGGGGAACAAAAAGCTAGCTAACCAAGTGTAACAGTAACAGATTTTTTTTTTCTATGGGTAACTGAAATAGAGCTCAAAGGTAGGAGTCATGAACAATATAGAGCAAGTCCAACCTGTCATGGAAACAGTAGGTCAGGGAACAGACATGAATGCAAATGTGAAGGCTGAAGAAATCAAGCTCATAAGAGCACAAGAATGAGAAGAGCTTTGGGCAGCTGCAACCTGCTTCACACACAATAAACAAACACACAAAGCACCTTACCTTGCTCTTTGCTCCTAATTACACCTGGATGGAAAGCTTAAATCACACTGCAAAAGGTAACATTTCCCTTCCCAGGCAGGGGTGGGCAGCCTCAACAGCACAGGGGATGGGCACTGCATTGGAGAGAGAAGCAGGGGTCTCCAGCAGCACTGAAAAAAACTATAACCTGGTGAATGCACACTTACAGTGATGATGGGCATTCACTAGTACTGGAATTAATGCCTTGGCCAAGTTACTTGTTTCCACCTACTATCATTATCTAAGCTCTAAGTTCACCATATCACCATCTTCAAACTTTTTTCATGTATCCTGACAGAACAAGTATTTCTGTACAACTTTCATTTCAGACCTACACGTACCCTTCCAGGCTGACCCTCCATCACAAGCAACTGAAACAACACTTTAATGACACCCCACCACCACCACCTTCCACTGGGCAGCATGAAGCACTTCCACTGACTCCAAGCCCAAGAGCAACATTCCTGATTTATCAATGTGGGAAAAGCAACTACGTTCTGAAAGGGCACCACAGAAACACTTCTCATGTGTTGCACTATCCCACTGGAAGTTCACAAGGATAAATCCTGAATCCCAGTTGGCTTTTAGAGGGAATGAAAAATCACACACTTAGAGGGGAATACAAGTGTCCCTCAAACGAAGCAGGTACCCAAAACGTGTCATCCACTGGGAAAGCATCTCCCAGCTTGGCAAGTTTTTAAAGCTGGAATCTTTAAATTACTGTGTTGAACCAGAACTTTTACTAGTCCTCTGCAAAATGAATGCTTTTGTTCAAGGGCTTAAAGAAGTCTAGTACTAGTAAAAAAAGTCTAGTACTATATAAAACAATTTAACCCACACACACACACTAGATACTCTAATTTCTCCCACATGTGGGAGAATGGGCTGAGCAGCATTTAGAGACTTCTCACGTTTTGTATTCTGAAGTAGGGACACACATTGCAATAGGTACATATGCAACTCAAAAAAACCCAGATAACTAGAAAATTCTGGATTTGTGTGCATGGAATCCACATCATTTATCCTGTTACACATACACACATATTCCTGATGAACTAGGTAACTTCCTCCACAGACTACACTATCTGCCAAAGAAGAACCATCATCTAATACAAACAACGAAAGGAAAATGCCATTTTTAAGTAAAAGTAACTAAGTCCCAAAGCTTTTGTTTGGGTTACTTCCTATGATACTATGCTATCTAATGTCTGTCATTTCTGAAGCGTCAGTGATAGCCAAGTTTAAGATCTGTTACCTAAAAGTAGATCAGGAGAACTTCTTGGCTGGGCTCATGTAGCTCTGTCCTTCCTCCCATTGTCCTTCCCAGTCGATCTCATACTCAAAACTGTGTCAAGTTTGAATGCCTTTTCACTCTTTGCTATCAGTTACACCGTTAAGGAAATCTGCCTCTTTAAAACCAAAACCCAGCCAACTCACCTCCTTCTGAGAGGAATTCTACATTGCAGGAAATTCACAGTCTTTCAGAAATTAAACATTTTTGTTTGGTTAGTTGTTTCAGATGGATGTTGCATGAAAATACACAGCAGTGACAGAAGTCCACCAACAATATGCCGAAGATTTTAGCATACTTTCTAATGCATGAAAGCAAACCTTTTACCAAGACAATTAGTTATCTTCTCACACACTTCTTTTCAAATACACAACAGCATTAAAAAGTCACCATTGTTTATTCAGTTTAAGAAATAACACTTATTTCTTTCTGCTCTTTGCCTTCCATTAGCTTCCCAAGCATTTGTGCTGATTTTAGATGTACGGACTGACTTTAGGGGTTTTTTTAAATAAAAAAAATAGATTGGCAAATCACATAATACTGTAGGCAGCTTGCATAAAACAGAATCCAAGTAACAGAAATCACATGATTATAAAAGCCCCCTTCTCTCCCTGAACTGCTCTGCAAACCCAGCCACATGCTGGGCTCTGGAATGGCAGACCAGAAATTGATAATACCACTTAGGTTAGCACTATTTGATAGATAATTATCGCTGAAGAGGGAGCAGGTCTAGACTTCTGGGGGGTTTTATTTCCCCTTCTGAACAGAGGAAATCACTAAAATACATCCCGAGGTTCCTTCAAAATTGGATGCTGAAAAGCCCACCTTAGACAATGGTGAACCTAAGGTTCACATGCTCTACGTACACTTGTTCTTATAGGCACATATGTTAACTGGAAAAAAACAAACTTGTTTCCCCCTTTGACAAGAACACTCAAAAAATATTTTAGTTACATCTTTGTAGTTGTAATGAACTCTCACATCACTCAACATTTTCCTGGCAGCTTGAGTCCCACAGGACAGTAATTATAAGCTTAACTTCTAAAGCGTTTGATTTAGAAAAACTTTTTGTCCTCAAGTTGATAAAATGTCCATGAGAGACATAAAACCATGGATGACAGAAACCTTTAAACTAGCCCCTTGGCAACACTTGTGAAAAGAGACAGAAACACACTGTTGGGTCAGAAGATGAAAGGCAGGACAACTGATAGGAAAAAATGGGATTTCTGGGGTTAATTTCCTCTTGTAGCATCTAACCCTGCACATATATGGCATTTTGGCTGTATCAAAGTGAAAAGAGAGAGGTTGTTTTTAATCAAAGAATTTACAGTCCTATGTTCTCACTCATAAAATCAGCAGGTGCATACCTAACTGTCTGAACCACCCATATCCATTTAAATAATGAGCAAAGTTTTTTGAAAAATACAGAAAAATGATTAGCTGGACATTATTTTAAGAGAACAAAATTTTACAATCTAGTTAGCCATGAAATCCAAACCATTATTATACGCATGCAGTTTCCGTTAACAACAAATAAAAGAGAATCATGCAGATGGGAAAGAACTTCAGGAGGTCCCCTGGCCCAGCCCCTACTCAGAGCAGCATGCCATGACTTGATAAGCCACATGCAATTTACTCCACTGTGATACCCAGGACAGAGTCTCACCCAGCATCGTCAGCAAGTAAAACATTTTTTTTCAGCCAGGAACACTGCTTTCATCTGCTGCAGCCTACATTTTCTTCCACTAGGAAATAAGTGTTACCAGTTCTCTATCCAACAGCAAAGTAATTTTGTACTATTTGTAATTTAATCTTTAGACAACCAAATTACTATAAAGCCCATCTTAAAATGCTGCCTCTAAACTCTGTCCTCTTTCTCATTTTTGATTTTGAGTGTTTTTAGTTTCTCAACATCTATGTGGTCTTCCAAAATAATTGTTTATTTTTTTATTTTATCTAATAATAAATGAGAAAAGGGATAATTTTCACTTCCTTTTTGTAAGCTTTTCTCATTTTGTTGACACTTGTTTTCTCTCCTTATCTTCCCTGGGCTTTGTCCATCTTTCCTTCAACCTCTACTCCCCTGTGGTCCCTGACAGGATTTTCTAGATCATAGTGGGTTTTTTGGTTTGGGTTTGCATTTTTCCTACATATGAGTTTTTAGAAATTGAAAGGACCAGTTTGCAATACTTCTTCAAAAAGGCAAACAACAAAAATGTTGCAGAAATATTTTCTGAAGACAACTGTTAAGTATTTGTTTTCACATTTTCATTTTAGAAAATGAGTAAGAAATTTAAGAAATGCTTCCTCTTCTAACTTCATCTTTTTCTGGACAGAATCTAGCAGCTAATTGGCTTCCCTGTTTGAGGGCACATACTCTTCTTGCAACAGAAGAAAGCATAATAAATATCTCCTAACGTACTATCAGCTTTTCTGTGTTTACTTGAACGAAACTTTCTCATTTTAGGATCAATTTTTGTAGTAGAATCTACTGGGTTTCCATGGGAAATTTGGTTGAGATTATGAGCCATGAGAAGATTAATCTAGCCTCATTTTCTCTAATTAACAACCTCCTGTTATCCATGATTTAATGTGAATGACTAATGCCTGAAAGACAGTCATCTCTTTTCCTTTGGATTGTCCTAAACACAGTTAATACTGCTTCCGAGTTAGATCATAGAAATATTTATAGCACCAATGTGAAATTGTTGCTTCAGCACAGCACAGATAATTAGAGACAGATAAATATTTTTTCCTTATTATGTCTACTGTGTTTACTCATCCTGCACTCTTTGGCAATTTAGAAACAAAATCTAAAGTCCAACCCTGTCAAGGAAGACATTGCTGGAGAGACTTTTTTAGGTCAATTCTCACCCTTGAACAGTTTTTACTAAACAAAGAATCACCAAAAAAAGTCAGTAGACGTTGCAGCAATATTGAAGTAGAGTGATTTTAAGACAAACCACAAATATTCTGTCGTTAAACATCTGGATTTTTCACAGTTCAACAACAATGCCCTACTGTACCTGCTAACTGATTAATATATTTCTAAGGTACACAAAAAATATGAATTCCAGAAGGGACCATTCTCATCTGCTTACAGAAAAGTAATTCAGAATTAAAGTAGTATTATTATAAACACTACAGAAGGTAAGAGGTTTCAGCAGTGCAGGGAAGAGAGCGATCCTTCTCTCTCACATTGTTTCGGCTTGAGCTCCGCAGATACCAAGATGTGGAGTCCCTCTGTGCAGGCTCTTGTCCAACATAGGACCAGTCCACATTAAGCCCACAGAGATGGTTGTGTCAGACTAGATCACGTGGAAGAAGTCACAAACTCCAGCGAAGAAGTTATGCAAGCAACAGCCCTGACCTATGTGCCAGCAGAAAAATGCTTTTGGAAGATCAGTTCTTGTTGCCTAGGACAAGAAACTTGCTCCTGCAGACATACATGCCATCCCCGTGAGAGGGCTCTACCGACACGGCGGAATCAGCCGAGGCTCTGTCGCAGCCCTCCACAAAATCACCGCTGTCCCTCCCCGAGACAGCCTTCAAGAGCAGCTCTTCACATCATTGCCATTAAAAAAAAAAAAAAAAAAAGTATGTCTGGTTAAATAATTTAAATAATTTCGGTCTGTGTAGCTTGTTTCTGCTGAACAGCTTGTGCAAGCAGCCCTTTAAACACACATGCACACCAAAACCTGCTTCAAGCCTGGTCACTCGTTACTAACAGGATTTGTACCAAATGAAATGGCAACTAATATATAACCCTAGTTAATGCAGTACCATGAGCGAAATTAAAAGCATTGTTATTCTCCTTGCTGAGGGAAAGCAGATCGCAAGGTCACGCAGGTCATTTCTGAAGCAGGGAAGGCGAAACGGATCATCAGTCAGGACAACATATTTACAAAACCTGAAGCGTATCCAGCTCCTTGAATGAGGTGATTCTTGCAGGCACATCATCAACTTCCTCATGCAGAAATACAAAGGAAAACATAACTACTCTTGCAGGAAGAAAACTTTCTGGCACCCTTTCAAACTGTGACACAACATGAACGCTGAAGTACACGATTTGTATTCTGCCTTGGTTTTGAAATCTGCATCAAAAGGCCTATCCAGACTGCTCTATATCCTACAAATGAATCTTTTTAATTTTGTCAAGGATTAGTGTTTAGCCATCAGAAAGATTTACATAACCATCCAAAACCAGTTTTCCAGGTGATACTCCTGTATAGGACTTTTTAACTCCAGGAGTTTTCTCTTAGGTATACACACAACAGAGAAGCATAAAAATCAGGGGATACATCACTGATATTAATGAATACAAATACTATTGCATGTTCTTTCCAGTACTTTTTAGGAGGAATCATGGAAAAGCTGGCCTGTGGATGATCTCACGGGCTATCAGAAGATGCTTTACCCCAAAAGCTGGTTCTTTGTTCTTCATCTCCACATTGTGCTAGAACAAGCTCTAATGATTCCTTTATTTATTTGTTTTATGGGTTTCGTGCCTTGAATGTATATGCAGAAATTGTATAAATGGGAGGGGTTGCAACCTTGAAACCCCAATGGAGTTTGGGAGTTTAAATTACATATGTACCTGCCAGCATGAGGAACCGCAAATATATTAGCATCCTGGCAGCAGGTCAGCAACAGGTGAGTGAGGCCGGGAGAATCTCCACCATTTGAACTCCAGTCCAGATGCAAGTGTTTTAGTCTTAGTCAGGGCTAAGCTATAGTGAGAGGGACCTCCCATAAAAAAAAAGATACTACTAGCTTAACAGCATAAAGGCAGTTAGCTGTATTATTATTTTTAATATCTCATATAAAATAGCACTTTCTTAAGACATTACACAAGAAGATAACAGTAGCCATCTAACCGTAGTAAGAGTTGCAGGAATTTCAGCATGACACTTCATTACTGTATGGTTTTTTCCTTCCAAATACAGTTGGAGTAAACATGCAGGAACACACTGACCCAAAGACTACCCACCCAAAGTGATGAGATAAGAGCCAAGGAAAGGAAGCTGAAAATATGCTGGCTAAGGGTTTAATACCCATAGCGTACAAGACCTTTTGTCAGGAAGGAAAGGGAAGAGAACAGCCAGCTCTGCTTATCTTGAAGCTGAGAAGAAATACAGGAGGGATTGCTGGCACCACCGATGTCGAAACAAGTTCTGGATCCTCAGGATTCAATGCAGTTATGCATTGGACCTCACCTAATTTTTAGAAGACCAGGTAAAGCAAGTGCAGCAGAAATATTTTCATCAGTCTCACTCTGAGTGCAAAACTTTCTGGTGGTTCTTAAAGAATTAGTCCCGATCTCCGGATCCACAGACACAGAGTAAGCACTGCTCCCAGCCAAGGTTTTCCCTAAGCTGTTTCTATGTGTAAGTGGAAAGACACAAAAGCATGTTGTGCATAGCCAGGTCTACATGTCTGTTTATTCACTCTTCTGCTATGGCATTCTACAAATAACGAATTTCTCTCAAGTACAGCAAACTATCTGCAGGAAGCTAGCCAGTAGTGTTTTAAGTTGCCTTTGCTAGCTTTAACAATTCACTCAACTGGAGCAGATGACAGCTTGGAAGTGAAATGACAGGACACTCCCATGGAAGTGCTGCCTGCATTGTGGTACATGTCTAATCTCACTGATCTTATTTATTTATAGGTGAAATTATGTCACTTCTTTATTATGAGAAGGATGGTTGCTCAAGCAGAAAAACACCCCAATAAATCAGCACTAACTTTGACCCACAACTATTTCATCCATTGGGTCTGATAAACAAGTGAAATTCTCAGAAAGGGTATTGTCTTCTCGTGCATGGATTTATTCCATAGCATACATCTAAATATATTTAAAACACCCTATGAAACACTTTCACTGCACTAAAAGCTGTTGGGACCTATAGAAATCCTTAAGACCAGACAAAGTTTTTGAATCCCTTATTTTTTAGTTTTATATATATATATTAGGTGCACACACATGAGTTTTTTTCTTTGAATGGGATGCAGGCTAGAGAATCAAGTTTCCCGATTGTCACTACTCGCTGCATTTGGCTTATATTGTAGAACAGTCTCAGAGCACTTGAAGTGAATTATTTTTGGGTAAAAAATAATTAGAAGATATGTTCCGGGAGTTCACCTAATAAATCCGAGCTGTAAGCAGGCATTCAGTCCATAGGATCGGGCTATGGTTAGCCCAAAAGCTACCACAACAAAAAGCAAGCTAAAAACCCCCAAAAACCAACAAAACCCAACCCACATCTCCTGTTCCCTACCAAAGATAAAAAACCCAATAAAATAAAATAAATTCCAGATCAAAAAAATCTAAGAAATGTAAAAAACCTCCCGCTCCCCCCAAAATTTTAAATTCTATTTTTAAATAGCTCCAAGCCTCAGACTTTCCTGAAGAAATCCTTGACACTGTATATTGTAGGCATCTGGTCTACAGATCAACGCTATTTGCTATTGAAAACACAGGCCATGAAGGGCAGAATGTTTACTACTTGCATACAGTTTGCAAATCTATATATGTAAGAGCATTACTTTAAGATGTAAGAGCTTGCTGTGGAAACTATTCTAGTAAGCATGGGGTACTGCAAGTGCTCTGCTTTTCTCTTCAATGGAATACAGAACAAAAAATCCTCACATTATCCTTTATGGTGTACTTGTCATATTTCCACCGACATGTTAACATAAGCAAGAATAATATGATTAAATTATTCTGAATTGGGTAGTCATAAAGAATTACACATGACTCAGAACAACTGAAAATTTAAAAAACAGCCTATAATTCCAAGAGGAGCAAGAGCAGCAGATTTTGGCTTTCACCCTAAAAAGAGGTTCCTGGTCAGTGGAGAGTCTGAGTCACCAAGATGTTTTGTGCTATTTCTACTCCACCGTCATTGATTAGGCCAAGTGCAGTCCCAATATTTCCTCTTTATCATTAGCCAAACTTCATGGTTTTTTCTTCTCTCTTGTAAGCTCCATAGCTAGCATAGCTCTAGAAGATGAGTTTCTTCTTCAGTTGCCAAGATTACTGAGCCCGTAGAGCCCCAGCCTGTCTGAGCAGGCTAAGGCTACAAGGCAGGTGGTCAGTTAGCTAGCCAATGCCATGGAGGTTTCTTTAAACCTTCTCTGAAGCAGACAGCACATTCAGCAAGGTTTCAGAGCAATGGCGTAAGATTTTCTCAGGAATCCAAAGGTAAAAGCATATACGCATCCCCATTTCCTATAAGCTATAGGTCCACCAGACCATTTGATCTGGTTTCATTCCATTCACACACATTGCAGTACTTTGAAGTTGTCCCTGCTTTGAGCAAAAAGCCGGACCACAAACTCCAGCGGTCCTTTCCAACCTAAATTATTCTGTGATGCTGGGTCTTAGTTTCTAGGCTACTATTAGGGCATCCAGAAACCACTGAGAATCCAAACAAACCTCAAAGCTGTAAAACAACTTTAAGAAACTTAACTGGCATGGTAACAGCTGACAGCTGAAAATGGACAGGAAAAAAAAAAGAGAACAAAAAGATTCCAAAGATTCCAGAGACAGAAATCTAGCCAGATGAATATGAATTGCCCCCTTTCCCAGGTGAGCAAAATCAGTTATGATCTGATGCCAAACCACCCTTTCTACCTGGCTTGAACTCTCAACTACACCAACCTATCTGTAGGTAGCTAGCCAGAAGAGTTTCAAGTTGCCTTCTCTAGCTTTCATACTAGTTTATTTAGTAACAGAGGTAGGACCTACTTTAACAATTCACTCAACCGGAGCAGATGACAGCTCAAAACAGCTGGTGTGGAGGCTTTTCAAACCTTTCACGTATACATCTCCTTTGCAGCACACTTGGACTGTAGTTTAATTTCCATGCACCAAAACCTCTGAGAGATCTAAATGAGCAGAGGAAAGTGAAAACAACCGGAGGGTGGGAAATCATCACAGCTGATTTGCTCTGTAGACCCAGCCAGAAGGTTTTCAACCTGGGAATTAAATTTCTTTAGTGATGAGGGGATTGTCCATTTAGTAGTTATTAGGATAATTCCTTGAAGTTAATACTAACAATTTAGCTTTAGAAACAGCCCCAGATGGCTCCCTCTTAGGCCAGATGGGGCAGGATGGGATGAGAACTACAGGGTTCTGCTAGACCCTTCCCCTGCAACAGCTACTTACGCAAAGAGAATGAAGCTCTAAAGAGAAAGCACTGCCTTGGGTTTGGCTGAATAAGTATTTCCCAGCCTCCCAAGGTGCTGCTCTACTTGCACTGTATTTCCTTTATAGAAGTGTTGATAGCACTTTGAAAATTCCACAGATAGCAGCAGAGGAACCAGAGACACAATAGCTTCTCTTTTTTACAGTATTCCAAAACTTGCACAGCATTGCCAAGAGACTTGTATTCAACAGAATTTATGAGTTTGACAGAGAGGTCATGCACAAGTGCTATGTGTATGCAGATATTTCTTCCTCCTTCTGCTATTTATATACAGAGAATATAAATGCTTAGCTGAATGACTGAAAACTCTGGCTGCAGTAGATACCAGCAATAGTAACCAGCTACCAGGCTGACAAACTTTCCTTGTTCCTTCAGTACCTACAAGGTGAGTCCCTGGACCACAGGTCGCTGTTCTTATGGTAGACTTTAATCTCCTTCACTTGTGCTGCAAAAGCAACATGACAGGACACAAAAAATCCAGGAGATTACTGGAGAGTGTTAAGAGATGATATAGGAGATACTGGGTGAGCCAGCCAAGGGCGATGCAGAGCTGGATCAGCTCTTCTACAAATTAAGAAAGACCTGACTGGGGATACAATAATCAATGCCAGCCTTGGGTGAAGTGACCATAGTCTAGCACCATATCATAGTTCAATATCCCAAGGGGACTGAGGAGGACAAGTAGGACGTTACAGACTGGACTTAAGCCAAGGGTAAATCATCCTTACTCATCCTGATTGTCTTCTATGGTAAAATGACCGGAATTATGGACAAAGGGAGAGAGATGTCATTTATCTCACCTTAAGGAAGGCTGTCAAAACTGGGGCCCAAAAAATCCTTGCACCCAAGTGGGAATATTACAGTCTAGATGGGTGAATGACCAGCTGGGTATAAACCTCTTGTTGGATGATGGAACTAAGAAGGAAATTGTTAATGGGTTATATTCCACCTGCAGGCCAGTAAGAAGTGGAGTGCTGCAGCAGTCTGTAATGGGACTTGTTCTGTTTAGCATCTTTATCAACAACCTAGAGAACGCAATGGAACATTCTCATCAGGTTTGCAGATGACACCAAATAGGGGCAACCATGGATACACCCAAGAGCAGGGCTGCCATCTGAAGGAACTTAGCCTGGAGGAGTGGGCTGACAGAAACATTATGAAATTCAACAAGGACAAATGCAAAATGCTGCAACCTGGAAAGGAAACAATACAGGCTGCAGTGGTTCAGGCTGGTGACAGATTGGCTGAGGAGAAGCAAGTCTGTAAAAAAGGACCTGGTGGACGACAAATTGAGCAGAAGCCACCAGTGCACACAGGCAACAAAGGCAGTCGACACTATGGTGGGCTATATTAGCCACAGCATAGCATACTAACAGGAGCACAGACTGAGGGAAACGATTGTACTGCTTTACTTGGCACTACATTTATGGTAAGAGTACAACAAAGACATCAATTATCTGGAGCGAGTTCAGTAAAGGGCCACCAAGATGATCAGGGGCTAAAGCACATCCCCTATTAGGGAACTGGAGAAGAGGTTTTAGGGGGCCCTAGTAGCAGCCTACCAGCACCTGTGCTGAGGCTACATAGAAGACAGAGCCAGGCTCTTCACAGCAGTACACGGCAGAAGGACAAGAGACAACAGGCATAAAACAAGACAGGCTCAGACTGTGTAGAAGGAAAAAAAAAAACAACCATCCTTCCATGAGCACGAACACATACATAGGTTGCCCAGAGAAGCTGTATAGTCTCCATCCTTAAAGGTTCTCATGACCCGACAGGATACAGCCCTGAGCAAGCTGTATTCTTTCATATATGACCCCACTTTGCGTGGGAGGTTAGGCTTAGACACCTCGCAAGATCCCTTCCAACAGGAATTACTCTATGGTTTTATAATATTCCACTCACATTCCCCATTATGATAGTACCAGCTCCTTTCACTAAGTAGCATTCAGACAGTGATCTTCATAGTTTTAGGAAAAAAAAGGATCACCTCAAGAAGCATCACAGTTTTTAGCACCAGACACTGGAAATAACTAACTTCATGTTGAGGAATGCCAGGTACTTTCATTTCAATGGGTTTATATTATTATTGTTGCTGACGTTACTCTTTAAGTCGGGCAGGGTAAAAAAATGAACACACACTCGTGCTGGTTTCACACATCTAAGCAAGCCAGCTGAACCTGGGCCAAAACATTGGAAATACTTACTGAGATAGGCCAGTTGCAGTGCAACAAACATATACCAAAAAGAAGTTCCCCAAAATTAAACCAACATGCTTCGACAAAACCCAGTAGTCAGATAAAATGTCAGTGCGCAGACTAAATTGGGTAGGTTAAGTCATGGAAAAGGCTTATAAAAATACTCTCTTTGCAAGTTCCTTAGCATGGATAACTACAGGAGAGGGAGTAATTTTGTTTAGAAGGTATTCTTTTAAAACCCAGGACATGCTGTTGTGATTATTTTGAATGCTTCAGTCCCACATGCCACATCTGACAAAACCACTCAATCGTTAACTTGCATTTTCCTTTAACTACTCATTTCAAGGCAGAGTGAATACCAGCATACATGATCTAGACAGGCTGAGGCTCTCTTCACGCTGTGACCCAAAAGAAGTTTCCAGCCAGCACAGATTCTGCTCCTGCAAACATGTATTTGCTGTTGCAAACAGAAGCACGTTTGCCTTGACCACATATATTGTCAACTGAAGAAAGGACAGGACAGGTAGGGAAAATTCAAGTCTAACCCATGTTGGACTGCTCACAAGGCTACTACTGGAATTCCAACACCCAGAGCACCAAAATAAGATCAATGAGGGTATTATTAATGAGATTTGCTGAGGATAACAGATTCACAGAACCCAGAGCAGATTCACCATAACGGGTCCAGTTTCAGTTTTCTACAGCTGTATGACCAACTACTGCCACAGCAGCTTTGCCTACGTAATGAAGCGTGTAAGAGGCCAGCACAAGATAAATGGGGCTTTTATGCACGTGCCATGTTTCCTCATAGTATCTGAAAGATTATTTCCGTGCATTTAAGTAAATAGATGCCCGCAAGGATTTTCAGGGCCAAAAAACGCTTATCATTGTATACTTTGAGAGTTGCATTGCTGGCAGTCTGGAGCACAGCCAGACAAGCATTACCTTTCTGTAGCTACTTATATAATTAAGTGTTTTCAGGGTTAGGTTCACGGATATTAATTCATCATGTAGGCTTTCTGGTTGCTGCTGAATTCCTATAATAGAAAACAGAAATATTTTCTGAAATAACAAATTATTACAAAATATAGGAAGATTAAGATAAAATTCAGTATTTTGACATGAAAATAGATTCATTTTGCTAATTGTTAAACCACCAAGATATCTTTCAAAGAAAATGTTCTTTTGCTTGTTATTTACACTATAGAAGTATAATTTCTAAGAATGCCATAACAATTCATACATTAAAAAAAAAAATGCAGCTCCTTCTGTTTAAAGGACATATATATATGCATTGGTTTTAGCATATTTTAGAAAATAAAATTTTTAAAAAGATATCTTTGAGGGCAACAGTCAGCTCCGCTACACAAGGTACGGCAGGAGTTTTATTCAGCCTTTAGACATCTTCTGTGTGGGACATTTTCTCTAGGGAATCGACATCAGAATCCTAAGTGTGCGAAAAGAGTGTATTTCAGATTTGTATCACCTCTGCCTATCCAATAGCTAGCAAAGTCTTCAGATTGCTAAATATACCATTAGAAAGTCATCCTTCATTCACGTCATCACATGAATTTCAGTCCTGGAGTCATGAATTCTAGCTTCTTGAAGAAATGAAGTTTCACCGAGTTAAAAACTACCAAGTAGTGGTTAGTGGAAGGTTGAAATACCTTTTCTTGTATTGACAGGAAGCGTTGACCTGAGTTTCCTCAGGCGTTCAGCTGATAAATAGCGAACACTTTCTCACCTCTTCTCCCCACTCCGCTGGAATGGATGTAACTCTTAGCAATGCTGCCCAGGACCAGGAGGCCTAGAGGAGGCAGCCAAGGGTCAGCTACCACTTCATCTAATTGGAACTAATCTTCATGTGGCACAGCATGGCCTGAAGCCAGAAGCAGGTTTAGCTACACAAATGGATGATTTCTTCCTGCCTATTCAGAGCTTCCATTCCCCCCCAGCATTCAGCCCTGGCCACGATTTGCAGCCCTGTCTAATGGATTGTCCTGGGAACTGTAATGCAGGAGGCTGTACATGCACTAACACCTTCTGTACTTGTCATTGCATTAAGGCAGAAGGTAGAAGGACACGGACAAAATATGCAGGACTATAGAGATAGACACGGGTCTACTTAGCTGTGCCTTTAAAAGCAATAGCAGCCTGCTGACTGATTACTGTAAAAACTGGAGGATGATTCCCCCCAAAGAAAGAAAATTGTAATAGATACTAGATTATAGCAGTACAAAAACAACATAGCAAAACAGTCTCTAAAACGACTGATTATGCAAAGCCAAGTACTTTATACTAGCTTTGATCCTCAAAATTTCCCAAATGCTGCTTGCCTTTTCAGATGAGAAAACTAAATGACTAAGATTTAATAATCACAATTGCATGACCTAGTTTCCAGTCCAGTGCCCAACCTACTACAATATTTTGTCTCTCTTGCTGAAGCAGAGCTCACTAATTAAAGGAGAAAAAAAAATGTGTGTACTCATAGTCATTACATAGTTCTGAAGTAAGACAAAGAAAGCTTTTAAAGGTTTGTGAAGTGTACCTCAAAGCAAAGCAGGATGAGTGTCTGTTAGTCACACACCCTGTTTAAATTTCTAGTGGAACATTATGACATATAAACTCTACTTTCCTACATTCATCTATTATTCTTACCTGTTTTACCCACAACATCTTTATTGAAGAATAAAGTTAGAGGACTCAGTAACTATAGAACCAGAACAAAGTTATTTCTTGCCATAAACTACACAAAAGTAAGAAGTTTAGGAAACAAATTGAATGGTGTGTTTCTTTATCCTACAGAATTTTTACTTTTTTTTTTTTGGTAAGAATTACACCTCAGAAGGAAGCACTTTTTATTTTCTACTTTGAGTTTATCCATGTACTCCAAGAAGCACAAGAGCTCAATACCTCACACAGCCTGGCAGGAGAGCAGAGGCTCCAGTTTCACGCAGACCCCTGACCTGAACACTTCTGCTCTTCTGGCAAATGCGAGGCCAGTGGCTACAAGGCAGAGCCGGACCGGTCATGTTTCCCCAGGTAAGATGGAAAGTGAGATGTTCTACTTTCCCCGAGCTTAGATAAAGTGTTCCTTTCAAGCAGTAGCTGAGGGCATGTGGTGAAAGCCACCTTCAATACAGAAAAAAAAAAAAAAAAAAAAAAGCAGTACAGTAAGACACCTTTGCTGGTACCTGTTTACACAGGCTCACCTACGTTTAATTCTCACCTATAATCGATGTATTTAGTTCAATCACTGCAGTGTTCTAAATGTAAGAATTTGTATACTCTATACAAAGTAAAAAACAAATACATTTAGAATTATCAAGCTATTTTAAGGGCCATTCCTTATTTCTTCACCTGACCCTTGACTGACCTAGTAAATAGACAGCCATGCCAATTCCGCTACCACATGAGCAAGAGGAAGGCTTTATCCAGCCTTCACTTAGAGAAAGCAATGCAATTGGTAAGCCTCATCCTTAAAGACAATTTGGCATGAAATCTTGTCTTTAAAAAAAAAGCAACACAAAAAAAATTATAAACTACACTGCTTTTATGCCCTCCTAAGACTATAAAAGTGTATGCCTTAAAGACATAAATTTGTATGCTTTAGAAGACAAACAGATGTCTCAAACTCTGTTGAAAATTGTATTACCTCAAGCTTGTCGTTACACATAAGCTATGCACAGAAATAATACACCAAATTTCATAAACGTCATGAAAAGATGTTTGTTACACAAACTAGTAATTTTTTTCCAAGAGCTTCAGTGAATAAATAACCTGTGCAGAGGAAAAGCTTTGAAACGTATGAAGGAACCAGCTCTCCTTCACCAGGCCTGAAAGCTTTAGACAAAATCTGTAAAATGACATCTAAACTCAGCAGCAGCCCGAAAAAACAAGGAGCTTGGCGACAAGAAAGTAGAAAGGGGCTTCACTGAGCTTCAACACTTCAACGTGCTCCTGGGATAGAGGCAATCCAAAACATCCTAGGACAGAGTTATGCTGGAATCAGGACAACTGTCCTACTTGGGCTCCAGATAAGAGCAAGGTAAGAATTTCAGAGAAAACTTGGGAATGAAGATGTCAAGCAGTCACCTAAAACATCTGATCTGATGAAGACCAAAAAGCCTGGGCAGAGCACGGAACAAACTGCTCCCAGATCTCACTCCTGCACAAGGTCTATCACAGCACTCTCCAAACCAGTCAGCTGCAACAAGGTCTTTTACCATCTCATACCAACACACTCTTCATGCCAGTCCCACTGCTGCCTTCTCCTCATCTCTCCTCACCCAAGGCATGCAGGCTCTCCTCTTGCTTCTTCCTTGGCTGCCCAACCACTCAACTTCACCAGCCACAGCTGCACCTTGTCTGCATCGGCCAACCCACAGCTGTATATTATCAGTGTTAATATCAGTGCCTTCATTCCTCTACAAAGGTTCAAGAGGTTGAATCCCCAGTCTCCTGGTACAAGCTCTTCATTCCTCACTCTGCACTTGCTCCTGGAACGTGACTTTTAACAATGGCTTATGCCTGGGAAAAAACAAAGCTACGTAAACTTAAGGACCTTAAGATAATACTCTAACTACTGCTACAGCACAAAATCAAGAGTTTGAAATGTATTTTCATAATAACTTCCATTTGCCTATAAATACTAGCAGATAAATTTACCTTCCAATAGTCAGTATCTTAATATCCAGCAAGGATTTTATTGCATATATTTATCATGGACTAAAATGGCTCAACATGTCAGCATTAGGATTCAATATTCTGTACTTGAAAGAATCTTAAAATGTTTTTTCAGCTATTACCCTTCTACTTTACATAAAGAAACTCCATTGTAATTATAACATGTTTAACAATGGCAAAAAGGTCCTACAAAATCTTGAAAAGTCCTTTTTAAGAGTTTTAGAACCATATACTTAATCAGCCACCAGCTGGTGAAGTACTGCATTTTAACACCTCACAGTTTTAATCTAAGTTTGTTAACTGGATAGTAGTCTCTCCAGATCTTAAGCTAAAACAGAATGGAGACATGTGTGCGTAAGAAGCAAAGATGCAGGAGCATCATCAATACCTTCAAAAAGGCATCTAGCTACCAACTAACACAAACAGGCTTCCTCTGCTTCAGGCACATTGCTCCTGTCTAATCCCTCCAAAAAAACATCATACAAGACTTGAGATTCAAGCCAAGTCAAACCAACATTAAGCGCTTCACAGACTCAGGAACTCACTTTAGCAATACAGTGTTCTGTTCTGACTTCTGTCTGTTAACTATAGAGCTCTTTTGTACTATTTAGGTAAAGAGGCTTTACTGCCTCTTCCATAAATACACCTCCACACATAAATCTGCTTTCTAAAGTCAGGTATTTGGAGGAAGAAATCCAGTAAGTCAGCTAAGACACCAGTACTGAAAATGTTATAGCGTGCTTCATGATCACCACTATGCATTCATCTCCAGGACACATTTAAGGCAAAGATATTTTTTAAAAGTCATTAGTAAAAGCCAAAATTATTTTTGCCTTTGTGGAAAAGGGAATGACGTATTTCATAACAATTCTTTTCTTCTCTTGCAAAGCAGTGATTCTGTACTATCCAACCTCCATGCCAAAAGCCAACTTAAAAGTGTATCACTCATGGGGGACAAGAGGAAGCAAGCTGAACTGTGATATCCCATCTGAAATGGATGCTAAAATCATTTAATACCTCCTAAAACCTACTCTGTCTCAAAAATACAGACAATTCATTAATAAGACAGATGAATCTAAAATACTAACTCAAGACTAAAGACTGAGTTTATTTAAGCAAAGCTACATTGAACCAAAAGCGTTTGCAATTTTTTAAACCACTCATAGGGATACTTCTTTCAGAAATACACCAAAAAAAAGCCAGAACAGTGACTTTAGCTTAATATTAAACTTTGTTATTAAAGAAAAAAATCAGTTTTTCTAAGCCACAGATAACAGTCTCTACTTGAACAATAAAAGTAAAAACCTAAGCATAAACACGCAATGATAAAATGCATTGCTGCTCTATGCTTCATTTACATTTTAAGAGTAAAACGGTGATGAATTTCCTTTCTGAACTCTTACACCAGACAAGTACACCCTGATGTATTTCTACATCTTTGGCTGAAAGCCACAAGTATTCAAAGCATAAGTGCTTTTTTTTCAGTTCTATGTTATGTATTTTTTATGTATATGAAAAGTGTTTACTCCACACTTCCTCTGCTTCCTCTACACCGTAAACAACCTCAAGTCCTGCAGAGTATTGTGTTTCACACAGGAATAGGCACCAACAGTGTCCAAGTAAACTACAGACACTGATTTCAACAGAAAGCACACAGTGCCCGCAAGAAACTGCCTCCAGGGTGCCCTGTGACCTCCTTTTTCTAAGTCAGGATTTTTGCTTCCTGAATCATGCAACAAATTATATTAGCAAAGCTTGAGCTTTGATAAGAACTAAACTTGTTTTCTTATGCATGCAATTCAGGTTTTTTTTTTAAATTAACTCCTAAAAAAGATACTTACTGAGGAATATGCATGAAATAATTCTCATACAACATTAATTTAGAGATCTGTTTTACCAGACACATATTTGGCTTTCTCCATGGCATTTTTTTCCCTCTGAAATCACTCACAGATTTGCAGTAGTTAAAGTCACTAATTAATAAAAAAAATGAGATCGTGTAACATTCATCATTTTACATTAAAATTAGACTAGTTTCAGAAAGGTTGGACCAGCTAAAAATGTTTATGTTGAACACTGAATTAATATTTCAACATTTCCTTCTAAATGGGCTGCTAGGAATCAAGTTTTAGAAGTCTGTAGAGGTTAAGAGTGCTCAAGCTCTCCAAGTGACAAAGGGGTTTGGTTTTTTAAAAGGATTAATGCACCAGTGCTAATTTCATGCCAGTTTTGCAGCAGCTTCCCCTCCTGAATCCCTCTGCCATTAATTTACTTTCCACTTACACAACTAAAACTAGTGTCAGGTCCTTAGTTCTTTCTCTAGTATCACTCTACAAAAAATTATCTTCCTTATAAAAGCCATGAGCTTATTTGTGATTTTGGTCAAATCTAGATTCCCTATGGCTGTGTACCGTGGCAGTCCTGGCTCCTAGAGGTCTGTTACATGCATCCTACTGACAATCCTTTGAGGCAGTCTTAAAATGCCTACTATCTTGCTATATGTCATGAAATCATGAAAATTAGTCAAAATTATAACCCAACATGTTATAACTACACAGCAATTTTCTTACTTGTCTGAAAGCATATCATTATTATTGGCCCTAGAAAAAAATTCTGCAATATTTCTAAAACAAATTCATAGAGTTTCAATATGCTTGACAGCAATCATTTACTCCTCAATTATAGGTATAAGGCTACTTATAAAAGTGCTGTTGAGGGGAGAAAGGGGAAGGTGAAGAAAAGAGTGACTGACATAAAAGTTCAATCTATGCGGGCATTATAGGGTGAGTATTAACATAAACAATTCAACTATATTTTGACACTTTCTCAAAGTAATTATTAGATGGCTCCCTCTACCTTGTTTGACTTCATCCACGACTTTGATATTTTTTGAAGATGAACAGACATCGAGCATGTTCCCCAGAGAGCTTGCACAGTTGCAATTTCAGAACCACAAGTCAACTCATAGTTATTGAGAACAGGACACCCACAATAAATACCACATCTTAATATATAAATTGGTAAGACAGACTTCTCATGTCTGCAAGCCCTGCTGGAAGGCAGCACCGCTGACTGTGCACGATACCCTTCTCCCTGGATGATACAGCAGAATATTCTAGTGTCAAGCCAAATGCATCCTCCACCTCTGACTAGAAACCGTCAGCATCTTTATTTAAACATTTTTATTCCTGTGTCAGGTAAAACATTGCAAGCACCAAAGCTTCTGCCTGGTCTCTGACAAGTTAACACGTAGTCTTGCTACTTCTACCCATCCATTAGGAAGTTTATTCCAAGTTCCACCTATCCCAGTGTTGCAGACACACGGCTACTGTTTCAAGTTTGCCTGCAGCTTTGGTGTACAAAACTCTGGCTACCATATATTACAAATTGGTAATTCTACAGCATTTTATTGCCTTTCTCCTATAACAGATTTAGCTTTTTGATGTGTTAAACCAGACAATGGGGATAATTACTGTAAAATTATTCCCAGTCACGGGCCTGGCCAGCACTGCCCTGGCACAAAATAAAGAGAAAGCCCCTCCATGAAAGAGAAGGACATTCAAACAAAGCTTAACTAATGGCCTACTACTGTCAAACTGTTTTTAATCATGGCCAAGGAGAGAGTCAGAAAAAATCAGAGAAGATAAAGAGGTCTAGAAGCATCAGCCAGAGCCCTGGCAACACAGCAACTCACCAGCCAGCGCACGCACACAGCGCCA
Organism: Falco peregrinus; assembly: GCF_023634155.1. Classification (NCBI taxonomy): domain Eukaryota; kingdom Metazoa; phylum Chordata; class Aves; order Falconiformes; family Falconidae; genus Falco; species Falco peregrinus. The sequence goes on from NC_073727.1 coordinate 84,561,278, forward strand.
GATGTTACAACACCTGGCTTGTGCCAGTAGAGACACAGCCTCTGCGCCCACTTCTACAGAAGCCAGCTCTGTGGCTCGTCACAGGGTATGTTCCCCAAACTGGCACCTTTCCTAGTTATATGATAGCTTTGGATCTCCTAAACTTCCCACTGAAGACAGACAATCCCTTACACTCAGAAGCTGTGAGGCTGTGCCTTCCTCCAATGATGGCCTCGGTAACTTCACTGGAAAAGTCTTTTCAAAGCAAGTTCACAAATCACCAGCTTTTTAACAGAAGGTTGTGTGTGTATACCAGCATGATCAAATATAGCACTATTCATTAAATCTAAAGGTCCTTAATTGATACCCATTTACAATCTAATTATTGTTACATAGATGCTTGAAACATCTCAGTGCTACTGTGGTATCACAGCAACCACGCCAACAAAAATACACATAATTCTTCAAATTCAGTTCCATGCACTAAAGCTTTGATGATAGGCATGTATGTGTACCTCTGGGTCAGAAGTCCACAGGTACTTGTCTCAGTAGGACAGGCTTAACTCAGTGCTGAATGAAGATGATGAATGCATAAAGATGAATGTACATCCATCACACGCCGGCTGGCACTAAACACGTAAGCAGGTCCTTCCTAACACTGCACCTGTACACAGCAAATGGAATTGTCTGTTCTGTCTGTTCTTTTTTATTTTAAAGCATCCCACTCTGTTCAACACTATCACTAAGCAGAAAAAAAAAAAAAAAAAAAGAAAAAAACCCACAACAAAACAAACGAAAAAACCCCATATCCAAAACCCACTAGAGGTTTAAGCACATGTTAAATGTCCTACTCCTATTAACACTCGCAGAAGAGAATTTCTTCTTTTTTTTGTTTCGGGTACATGAAATTGAACAGACTACCCTGTGCATCTCATTACACAGGCACACAAACCCACCGGTGTTCTTATTTCTGTTCTTTTCCCCCTTTCCATGCTACTCTTCCAGCCACAAGGGGCCACAGAGTTCTCAAGCAACCACCATATATTCGCTTCAGCCTGGGGAGAGTGAAGGACAGCTTACAAGAGCTCTCCAGATTTGCAGGGAGCACAAAACCACTTGCTACTGTGGCTGAACTCTGAGAATTATGTCCTCCAGCAAATGACGCTTTTGACACTTCTTCGAAACAGCTGCTCCACTGTAAAATTCTCTAATATAAACTGGGAAAACCTAATTGAAGGGTATTAATACGCTGTTTCAGGCCTCCAAAAGTAACATATTTAGCCCAATGGCAGTGGGCCACTTAGCCATCGGAGCCTGGAGCAACGAGACCTTCGGTGTGAAACCTCGCATCAAGCCCCACAGGCCTGGGCTACAGCAGCCACCAGCGAGTCAGGCACTGAACACACAGCTCACAGGAGCAGGCAAGGAAGGAGAGGAAAAGGCATGACAAAGCAAAGGTGGCACATTTTAACTTGGGGTCACTGCTTAATGCGAAACACTGCTGTCACATGCATTTCATTTCCTCCTTTCCTCAGAGGGAAGCAAGGCCGGGGGAGAGAAGCTTGTGCCTGCTGCAGCCGCAACTTCTTTCTTTTTCAGAGACGGTGCCATACAAAAGACTGATTCAGCAGAACTGGATATATAAAGTGAAGAATGCAAAATAAGAACTTCTGTACTCTGAAATACGCTTCTGCAGAAAGCACAAATACTCTCTGCAGTTTATTTTACCTAGACAGAAGTACAATTTCTCAGTGAGCTCTTATCCTACTTGTTGTCAACATGCATCAATAAGATTAAAAAACCAACACCCAATTTCTGTGGCCAGCATGTCTATAAAACCTAGCACAGAAAAGCACATTTAACCTGTTCTAAATACACAAATCGTGTCTGCAAGGTGCTCCGTGCCAGGATTAATGTTTCTATTCAAGTAGCGTTTATAACCAGTGGGCGTAGGATTCCTCAGCCTAAAGAAAAAAGGTCAGCCTTGTTTGATTTAAATTACTGAAGTTCACAAGAAAATTACACAACTGAAAGTGTTTTTAATGCCTGAAATAGCTTCACAGCAAAACAATTCTAGGTTTCAGCTTCTTGTGGTAACTCATACACTATTCAATTGCTATTACTGCTATATAGCTTATTACATAACTTCTCCTTCATTTTATTTGCTTTTAATTCAAGTCACAGACTTTTGTTCCCAGCTCACTGTCTCAGCACTCTTATTTTGTAACTGCAAGTAAAGGACTGGAGGCCAACAGGACGAAAAGAACACCAACTGCAGCAACTTACCTCCTACGTCATGGACGAAGTAGAAGGAGGCAATGAATGCTGCAAGCTGTATATGTAAAATGGAAGACAGTGGTTAAATGGTCTGATTTAAATACTTTGTGCTTTTCCCAAGGCTCCTCTCTTATTAATAGTATGAAGGAAAAACCTGCCTTAAAGTAAGAAAGGTGGAAAAAAGCATGGGATTAATTTTTAAAGCCCATTCACACATACTGTAAATAAAAGCACTCGTGCAGAAAACATCCTGCATCACAACTCCTCCCTCGCACCTTCAAGAAAGTGATTTCAAGAAAGGAGAATACGCTGGCAATGCGAGAATGTCCTCACCCAGCCCTATGGTATCCACCAGTGAGCCACTGCTGAGCTCATGCCCCAGACAGCTCTGGCAGGAGCCAGCCTCACTTGGAGAACCTCCTATTTTACACTGCCGTTCCACAGAACAGCCACTCCAGTGTCAGAGAACCCAGCAATAGATCAAAAATGAGATGCTCACCAAGCACACAGGCAAAATCAATACAAGTTCACTCTAAAAGGTTTCAAAGACCAGATTGATTTGCTTTCTCTGCTAGCACAACCACTGTACCATTTACTCTTGTCAAAGACCAAAAAAATAGAATGTGCTTATTCTTATCAAGATCAGAATTGCTCTGCTAGGTGATCTGATGGGGCTAAGAACCAGGAAATATTGCTGTTAAAAATTACAAAGTTGCAAAGGGTAAAAAGTTTATAGGAAAAAGGGAGGTAGACGATAGTGACAGTGATCAGCAGCTGTAGCCCCCTCCAAAATTCCTCAAATTACACCTTTAATTTCACATGGAGCTGACCACCTTCCAGTCTAAAAGACACTACCATACTTACTACCGCTTAATATGGAATCATCCCTTGCAATGCCAAGTAACCTCCAAAAAAACTATTTTATGAATGAATATAGATACTTCTAATATGCCATTTTAAGGACTTTTTTCCTCCTCCATGCCCAGCTTCGTCAGTTTTCTTCTCAAAATATCTATCTGCAGCTAAGGCAAAAGCAACACTCAATGAGCACTGGCCAGTCCAGAGGAACCCAGCCAAAGTACACGCAGGTTTTAAGATATGAAAATACGAACATTACCAATGGAAGGAAAAAAGACTTCTACTGCTTGGTATTTGACAAAATAGATTTATTTAGAGAAGCTTCTTAAATGTTTCATCTCTTTTACCCACCAGATAGAGAAAATCTCACCGGAATGCTTCTGATTTCTTTGCTGAGGTCTGGGTTTTCTGAGGCCCATTACAGGGTCACCAAAAAATGTCAGAGTTTTAAGGCCCTTTTTATAAGTCACCGACATCAATCACAGGATTATACTTTCTCAAAATCAAATTTGATTTTAGTGAAGCAACTAGCTGTATACAGAACAAAATGTATCTGTGTTTTACAAGCATTCTCCTCCCACTGTCTGAAACACAGGGGCAAAATGGGAAGTCCATGCTTCTCTCTAGCTCAGATAACAATTTCGCTTGAATTAAAAAAAAAAAAACTAAAACAACACAAACTTTAAAATTGTTTTGCAGTAAATTAATACACATAACTTATGTAACCTGATAGGAAAGAACAAGCATTCATATCTTAATAACCCCCTAATAAACTGCTCATTCCCTCATCCTGGAACTGATTAGTCTGAGAAAGTATCACCAAAGGCGTCCTTCACTCTTTTACTCCTTCTGAGGGATCCAGTTTGGCCACTGTCAGAAATAAGACGTTGCAATAAATGGACCTTTGGTCTGTTCCAGTACAGTTCTTACATAGTAAATCCCATAGAGAGTTATTGGACTGACAGCCAACAACTAATGTCACAGCTTAGTTGAGAGGGGTTAGTATTAAGCATCTGGGGAGGGGGGGGGGAGCCCTCCAGCACTTATATTTAATAGAATCGCTAATTTCCTGCTTGCTGAACCGCTCTGCATGAATACGAAAGCAGCCTGTAAGCAAAGCACTTCTCCAATGGCAGTTTCTCAATCAGGGACGTGTTTAGACTTGGCAACTAATGCAGGCTATTGGAACAGTTTGGTATTGAAATATGTGTTTGCATATTTTCACACTGAGATTCTGAAAATAAGCAGCTTATGGGAACTTATGATTCATTTAAACAATATTAAAAGGCAAAAAAATTAAAGATGAGGTGAAAGTTCAGCGCTAAATGATTTGGGTGCTTTAAAACTGCAAACTTGTACATTGAATAAAGCATAAATGAGATTTATAGGAGGAGGAGAGCAAATTAGTTTCGGCCTTCTGTAATTCATCAGCTTAAAGAGCATATAACTCCCAGCCAAAGGTTGCTAATGCAGTCTATTTCAATGAAAAGTGAAACTGTTTGTTTTCCTTGTATATTTCCTTGCTCTTTACAATGTGTTTAAGTTGCCTGAGGGGAAAAAAAACCCAAACAAACAAAAACCAATTACCAAAAAAGTTCTAAATACACTTTTAAACACTACGGACCTAAAATCTCAGATGATAAACTGAATCATTATTATTGCCCAAAGAGCTGGCTATGTAGCCTCAAGTAATTAAACTCAGTATGTTACAATCTGCTGTTCCTCATGATTTTTGACGCGTCCCTGCTGCTGAGATGGGGCAAGCCACTCAGTGGCCTTGTAAAGGCAGCAATGGTTTCATATGTAGGCAAAAAATGCCCTGATGTTGGGGGGGCGGGGGCGGGGGGCGACAAAAAAAACCAACAAAACACAAACCCACTAAGCATTTTTATGAAGTTTTCCTTCAGTGAAGTTTGTACACGTTTGTGAATTACTGACATTACCTAGGGCTTCAACATACTTCAGCGCTTAGTATGTTCTGGAAATTTTGTCATCCAGGTAGAAGTAAAGAGGAAGCGGAAAAGAAGACATTTGGGTGTTTACCCTGGCACCCCTAGAGCCCTTTCTCGCACCTCTTCCCAGCCATCGTGGTCAAGTATAAAAAGTGATGTACACACCCAACGTGCAGAAATCCAGCTTTATTGTTGGATGAGTGGGGCACTAAGTGGAGGTAGCTATTTATAAAAAAAATAAAAATAATCTAGCTCCTTATTTCTTCTTACATCTATTTTTAAAGAAGTCCAAGTGTAAATAGTTCCCCGTCAAAATTTCAACTTGTCTGAGACAAGGAATGCATTACTTGAGGATGCAAGCCCTCAAGCTTTCACATGTTCTAGCACACTTCAGCTGTAGCTGCTTGACAGACCAGCTGTCTTTGGCTTAAGAGACCCCGAAAACATCATTTGTCTTATTTTTCTACTAGTGACTGCTAGATACCATTCTCAGTACTTACAGTTTACTTTTGCCAAGTATATGCAAATAGTACTATTCAAACTGGTACTGGATCCAAAAGAAAGTGCTGATACCAAGGAACTGCAGCTCTTAGGCAGGGCCCAAGAGATAGAAAGTTCTGGCACTTCTGCAGAATTGCAAACAATCCCTGTACTTTAGAATCATTACAGGAGATATTTTATCTACTTCAAATTGAGTTCTCTGCAATATGATGCTTGTTTAACAGCCTTGGCAATAGAAAGTGAACTGGGAGTACCAGCTCCCCTGCATGCAGGCAGGCCACAAGCTATCAAACTGGCAACTATGTTGGCAGCCCTCAACATATTTAATTGCACTTCCCATGAATATTTAAATATTTGGCAATCAGATATATATATATATATTATGGGGTGCATGCGTGTCTGTATATATATATAAGGGTATAATACATCCACATCCACCAAAAATCACTTGTCAGTCAGAAAACTGGATCACCCATTGTTCACTAGACCAGGACCAGACTCTCCTCACATGCAAAAAGACTGAATTTTTCAGCTGACCTTTTCTAACACCAAACTCTGCATTAGCTGGGTAGAGGGTAGATGTAGCTGATAATGAACAACTATTTTTTCCTGCTTCTCTGCTGCACCATACATATGTGCTATGCCGCAGCTGAGGGGGAGGGGAGAATAAAGCTTAAGCCAGGAAATCAAGCAAGACCCTTCCTCATTAGCACCTCATCTCCAGGTATGCTGTTCAGGGGCAAGATGTATGATGGTTGAGGGGAAAAAGGTAGCAATGACCCTGCTTTGCTACCAACTGCCCTTTATCAATGCGCTTTAGAATAAGCCCCATTTTACTTCTTAAAATAAAGTGGCGTTTTTTCTCAGGTTGGCTTTCCTGGTTGTTCTGAATCAGACTTTTTCCGTGAATACTGCAGCTGCTTAAAAGCAATCCCAAGCAAAATAGTCTCTCCTTGGTTTCTTCTTGGGAGTTTTCTATTTTGGTTAATTTTCCTTTCACCTGACCTCAGGAGGCCTTCTCAGGCCTACACGTAGACAGACATAAGACAGCCTCTGAGAAAATTTTGTAGTCAAGCACCAAGACTAATAAAAGCGCTATTCATCTAACTAATACGTGGAGCTTTCAGCGATGAGTCAACCTATCCAGTAAAACTAGAGACATATTTTTTGTCAATTGACTCAACCCAGCAGTAAGTAAAATGACTGCCTATACATTCTAGTGCAGAGGCACAAGACAGAGCACCGTTAAAAGTAACATGCAAGAACAAATTTGGGGCTAATGACTTGATCAAGGCTTCATGTGCTAGGTGTGGCATATTTACCCATTTTTCATTTTAGCAGCAAATCCAGGGCCTGTCATGCCAACAAAGTAGATTTTGCCGTGTGAACTTTGCATCTTTATCAGAGCCGTGAAAAGTTACTTACTCAGCGTTATTTTCTCCAGATTAGCTTAACATGTTTAGATGCTTGTATCAAGCTGAATTACTATTCTTAAACAAATGGGAGATGCGTCAAAAAGGTTTTGCTGTGTAACGGCAGCTCTTGCAAGCTGGGTGCCTTTGCCGATGCGGAGCAGAGGGGAACCGGAGCTGAATTTCACTGCAGGCGGAACGGCGCTGATAAAATGCCCCTTCCACCTGCCAGGGGATAAAACGTAGGACGGCACGAAAAGCCAGGCCCTCCCGCAGGGAGGCAAGGTGGGGCACCCATGGGAAAGAGCGCTGGCAGAGAAGGAGGGCACCGGGCAAACACAGGCACGGCAGCGGGACCTCGCACCCGAGCGGCACAACTCCGCGCAGCATCCTCCGCCTCCCGCCGCGGCAGCGGGGATGGCGCCGCCGCCCGCCGCGGGCTCCGCGCCCCGGGGCTGGTGGGACGGGGGCGGACACGGCGCTCGCCGCCGCCCGCGGGCTCCCGGCGCCCCGAAGGAAGAGGAAGCGCCGCCCGGCCCGCAGGAAGTACCGCCGCCCCACCGGGGCCCGGCACGGCGGCCGCTGCGCGGGGGCGGGCCGGGCGCTCCCCGGGCGCTGCGCCGCGACAGGTGGCGGCGGCGGGAGGCGGCCCGGCCCGGCGCCCCCCCGCCTCGGGCCCGGCTCCGGCTGCGGCGGCAGCGCCCGGCCGCGGCAGGTTTCTCCGTCCCCCGCGGGCGGACGGCGGGCCGGGCGAGGGAGAGGGCTCCCGCCCTCGGCGCCCGGCGGCCCTGCCCCGCCCGCCCCTACCTTGTTGAGGTGCGGGTCGCGGAGCACCTCGTAGCCCCTCTTCATGGTGACCTGCAGGGGCCGGCCGCCGCGCCGGCTCTCGGCTGCCTTCCCTGCTTGCATGGCGCGGCGAGGCTCGCTGCCGTCAGGTCGCTGCGGGAGCGGAGGCGAAGCGGCGGCTCCTCCTGCTGAGGTGACCGCCCGGCGGGGTGGGATGATCCTGCCGGCGGGGAGGGAGGGAGGGGGCAGAGCCGCGGCGAGACGCCGCCGCCGGGGGGGTCACCGGGGCGCCGCTGAGTCACCGGCAGCTCCGCGCAGCGCGGACGGGCGGGCGCCCAGGTGCGACGCGGGGCAGCGCGGGGTGCGGGCCCGAGCCCCCCGGCGGGCCCGGCGGTTGCGAAGGCTATGCAGCCCGCCCTGCCTCGGACCGCCGCGGGGAGCCTCTCCACGTCGCCCTGGGCCCGTTAGAGGCGGGCCGGTCTCCGTCACCTGCCGAGGGGGAGATGGCAGCACCCGCTCTCCCGCATCCCGCCGAGTGTCGCGGGGGGCCCGGCGCCGGGAGCACCCGCCGGGCGCTGACAAGCGCCGCAGCCCGGATCCCCCGCACCCGGCCACACGCTAGAGCTGCGCCCGGGCGCTTCAGCAGCAGTCGGGTTTCACTTTCCTTCTACTGTTAAATGCCGCTGAAACCCAACCTTCCCCGAGGGGGCTGGGCTGCAGCGCTGTGCGCGGCCAGGAGCGTGTGTTTGCGGTGATTAGCTGCGGGGGCGCGGCGTGCCGGCTTCGGCTGTGCTGTTTGGGGTCACCCTGCTCGGCGGGGAGGGTGTTTGGGCAGAGCAGGTGTTCAGCTGGTGCGTGCTGCTACCCCTAACATTTGTCTGCAGTATGTGCGGGAATTGTTTGCGTGCGGTCCATCATGCACTGTACGACTGTGGCTTTATTCCTCTAAACTCGCATCTGTAAGCAGAAATAATTTCCTTACAGATATTACGGTCCTGCTAGAGAAATCACACAGTGTAAAACGAGTGGCTAGAAAAATACTGAAGGATGGAGGGCTTTGTCCTTTGTTGTCAGGCCACAAACAGACCGAAACTTTGTAGCTCTTTTAAACTTACCTCTTCACATCTAATCTGTAGGCCTTGTGTCCATTCTAGTACTGCATAGTTTATTAAAACATAAACAAGAAAAAAAGGCTCCCACAGAATCCATCCTTTTCTGAACTTCCTATTAAGTAGCTCCAAAAAGTTCATTTGGGGTTAATTAACAAAGGAAAATTCAAAGGGTTCCAAGTCTGTATTTCTGGAAACTAGATTAGGAAGTCAGCAGAAAATTCGGTAAATAAACTTCTCCCTCAGTCCATCGTCTCAGAAGTATTATGGAAAGCAGTATTAATAAAAAGCTTTCAACAACTTTTAAACCTGGAGCCTTTGTGACTAATTTTCCAGCTGTCCTTGGATTTGCGTGGGTAGCTGAATATCTGCCTACCCAAGTACTGAATATTACCTTCAGTAGGTATCATGGATATCAAGGTTGCATTTTAGGTCTTTCTTAGTCATGATAAAAAGAAAAAGCAACATAGAAACAGCCCTTTTCCTTTCTTTATGAGTACACTGAAAACATTCTGATAGAATACTAATGTAAATGCAACATTTTTGTCCAAGAGAGAGCAATGTACATTGGTGTAATTTTTATCTTCATGTTGCAACAGTGTCTATAAAAAACACCTCTTTGATTTATGCCAAAAGTCACTGCAATCGCTGTGAGTACCTGTGTTCTGAGGTCTGACCCCTGCAAAGGACTTGTCCTCACCTCACTCACCTCACCCCAGTTATAAAAGGTATGTAATGAAACAGCCAATTGAGGTGAAGTTCATTTGGATATTTTTTTTTTTTCACGTGATCAGACTTCAGAAAACATTTACTATTGTAAGTACAAATTTATTCCTCCCTGTCTTCCTAAAAACAGAATTTATCCTGTTTGTTATGTTCAAACACTAATAAAAACAAAATGTAACTCTCCATTAGGATGAATGTGTCCCTGAGTTACAAGAATGGCAACAGACCTTTTCAGCGGATGACCAAAGAAACAAGAAAAAGGCCACTTGAGGCCTGGAACATTTTAGCATTTAACAGGATTAGGAGGGATTTATTTGTCCAAGTCTGCTTCTATTGATTGCTTTCCTTGCTAGTGTTCATAACCTCCTGTGTATTTTGTCACGTAATTGTATTGCCTTTGCAGAGTATCTTTGAGCAAGACAAATTTTAGAGTGGCTCTTCAAGGACCTCACATTTGAATTGCAAAACCAGTTCAAAATGGGCCAAAGGAATAACGTTCAGCAGTTACATCTGCAGTGAGAGGTGGTTATTCCAAAAAAAAAAAATGGCATTGCACAATAAAGCTGTATTACAAGAATATAAATAAAGCCTTTTTAAGTGGCCAAATTATTTTTTATGGCTGTGTATGTGATATAGGTATTTTTGCAAATGTTAGCCCACATTAAGATAAATGATTTGTGAGCATCCTATGTTATCAGGCTGTTTGTGACAGAAAATACAGTGGCTTTTCCCTTCTGGAAGGTACCTGATTCTGTTTCTCAAATGGTTTCTATACGGAACACTTTTAAAACTCCTACTTATAATTTTTCATAAGTACCTATATTGATGATTTTCTCCTCCTACCCCCTACACTTACCGTCTCTCTCAAATGTCTCCGGATGTACTATGGACATATGGAAAGCTCTACTTGAAATAGAAAAAAGAGACTAGAAGGAACATTGGTCATCTAGCGTGCCTTTGTATCTCAACCTAGTGTTAAAAAGCTCCAATAAATAAGGCTTCACAGTCTGCTTTGGAAAGTCAACTGTAAGGAGAAAGAAGTACAGGAAAGAAAACTTGTTGCCAAAGTAGTTAATTAAGATGACTGACTCAGTTTAAATATTTAAGAAGGGAGCCTGGGAAACGTCCCTCTGTCAGACTATGACTGATCAGAGGATTTGGACCCCCTCGAACCATTGTTTGAAGCACTGCTGAGCCTGGGATCTCCGTATCCTGCTGTGGCACTGGGGAGGAGTTAGCTTCCAGAGCTACCAGTTCGGAAGAAGAAAAAGGGAACTCCTACATCCTGATGTAAACACTCAATTAACTAGTATTTAGGGCAGTACTTGTATTTCATGTCTAACATACCCCATCAAGATCTGTAGTTGATCTATTACCAACTGATAAGTGTTGCGTGCTCACTATGGGTAGTGGTACTCCAGCCAAGACCTCACTCACCAGCCCTGAATCAGCTGAGGACTTCACATGTTTTACCAATGGCAATTCCCTTTACACTTCTCAGCACAATGTTTGCTTTTTTTGCAATAGTGCAACACCATTAACTCATGCTAGGTTTGCAATCCAGCATAACCCCATGTCCTTTCCTGCGGGGATATGACCTGAATGAGTTCATAGAATCATAGAATTGTTTAAGTTGGAAAAGACAATTTTAAGATCAAGTCCAACTGTTAATTTAGCACTGCTGAGTCTACCGGCAAACCATGGGCCTAAGTGCCACATCCACATGTCTTTTAAATACCTTCAGGGATGGTGACTCAACCGTGTCCCTTGGCAGACTGTTCCAAATGCTTGACCACCCTTTTGGGGAAGAAATTTTTCCTAATATCCAATCTAAACGTCCCCTGGGCAACTTGAGGCTGTTTTTTCTTGTCCTGCCCCTTGTTATCTGGGAGAAGAGACCAACCCCCACCTCGCTACAGTCTCCTTTCAGGTAGTTGCAGAGAGCAGTAAGATGTCCCCCAGTCTCCTTTTCTCCAGGGTAAACACCCCCAGTTCCCTCAGCTGCTCCTCATAAGACTTGTGCTCCAGATCCTTCACTGGCTTTGTTGCCCTTCTCTGGACACGCTTCAGCACCTCAAATGTCATTTTTGTAGCGAAAGGTCTAAAACTGAACCCAGGATTTGAGTTACGGCGTCACCAGTACACAGACCCCACAAGTACAGGGGGACAGTCCCTTCCCTAGTCCTGCTGGCCCCACTGTTTCCAATACAAGCCTGCACGCTGTTGCCCTCCTGGCCACAGTGATGGCTCATGTTCAGCCGGCTGCCAGCCAGCACCCCTAGACCCTTTCCCACCAGGCAGCTTTCCAGCCCCTCTTCTCCAAGCCTGCAGTGCTGCGTGGGGTTGTGGTGACCCAAGTGCAGGACCTGGCACTTCTCTGTGTTGAACTTCATAGAATTAGCCTTGGCGCATTGGTCCAGACACCCCCGTAGAAAACATCTACAGCCTTTCCCTCCTCCGCTAGGCCGGTCACCTTGTCATAGGAGATCAGGTCAGTCAGGCAGGACCTGCCTTTCATAACCCCTGCTGGCGGGGCCCGATCCCCAGTTGTCCTGCACATGCTGTGTGATGGCCTCAGGGTGACCTGCTCCACAACCTTCCCCGGCGCTGAGGTCAGGCTGACAGGCCTGTCGTTCCCTGGATCCTCCTTCCGGCCCTTCTTGTAGATGGGGTAGATGGGTGTCACACTGGCTAACCTCCAGTCTGCTGGGACCCCCCCAGGTAGCCAGGGCTGCTGATCGATGACTGAAGGTGGCTCGGTGAGCACTTCTGCCAGCTCCCTCAGTGCCCCTGGGTGGATCCCACCTGGCCCCATAGACTTGTGTGTGTCCGAGTGGAGCAGCAGGTCACTGACCATGTCCCCTTGGATTACAGGGGCTTCGTTCTGCTCCCCATCCCTGTCTTCCAGCGCAGGGAGCTGGGTACCCTGAGAACAACTGGTCTTAATATTAGAGACTGAGAGGGAAAAAAGGCATTAGAGTACCTCAGCCTTTCCTCGTCCTTTGGCACTATGCTTTCCCCCACATCCGATAAAGGATGGAGATTCTCCTTAGCCGCCTTTTTATTGCCAATGCATTTATAGAAACATGTGTTTCTATAAATTTGTGTGTTGAGTTATAAATTTTTATTGAGTTCTAAATTTGTTTATTGAGTTGGCAATATCAGGTAAATTTGGCAGACAAAAGATTGGCTTTAAAAAAGGTGAATTGTTTAATGATTTAAAACCAGGACTGAAGCATTTTTAAAGTCTCTATTACATAAACATTTTACAGTAGCATTAGCAATCTTGACGCTTGGTAATTTGAAAATTGTGTTCATTTTTTGACCATGGGGAAGCATGGTTTTAGTTAGTTAAGTTGAAGGAGAAGCAAAAATCAAACAGCATAAGCAGTACATGGTTATTGTTTAATTTTAATGTTGATATTTTTTTATTATCTAGAAGTGTGGCTTGTAACTCAAAGGTGGAATTTTTTAAAAAAATTACTTTGAAATAGAGAACGTACTCCTGAAGTTAAGAGAGGAATCCAATAGTAGGTTTGAAGTGCCAGCATTCCCAGGTGACCACCAGCCCTGCCTGTCCCAGGGGTCCTCCCACCCTGCCCACTGCCCATGACCCATTTCAGCCCCCCAGGGCCATCGGCCACTGCTCCAGCTCCACCACAACCCTGCTTGTACCTGGCCACAGGTCCTGCCAGTGTGGACCCTGACCACCCGCCGGCTGGCTTCGCAGCGCGGCCTCAGCCAGCCTCATCACTATGGACTTGCTCAGAGATCACAGGGCTGTGTCTGACCACAGTTACCCCCGCCAGGCCTGACCCTGCTTCACGTTCCCTGCTCAACCTCCCACCAGCCTCAGCAGCACAGCAGACCTGGATGGGGGCTGCCCACAGCCTGCCCTGCTCCTTCACGGGGGCTGGTGGGATGAGCCCTGGGGGGGAGCCCTGCCACGCTGACCCACGGCATGCCCTGGCATGGCAGTTACTGAGAAGGCAGAGCCAGGTTCTTGTCACAGATGACTGCAATGCCAAGAGGCAGCAGTAGCAAGGTGCACCTGGAGAACATCCAGCTGGGCTTAAGCACAACATTTTCCACCCAGAAGGGTGGTGAGCACCAGAGCAGGCTGCTAGAGAGATCGAGGAGTTTCATGCCTGGAGATTTTCAAAATTTGACAAGACAAGGTCCCGAGCAACCCAGTCTGGCTTTGAAGTTCAGCTTGTTTTGAACAGGAGGTTGTGCCAGATGAACTTCAGGTGTCCTTTCCAGCCTGGACTGTTAGATGATTCTGTCGGTAGTATGCTGCTGAGAATGACTTCTCTGAACCTGCAGGCATTTCTATAGGAATTCCATCACAGCCACAAAAGGCTGTTCCTTTTCAGGAACTCACCAACTTTCTGTGATCTTGCTCCCTCATTTCTGTTTTTTCTCTTTTTCTTTTTCATCTCTTTTTCCACTTAGGCATGCATCTGTTTAGCCAGTGGGATTTTTACCCAGAACTGTCTTTGTACCCCTCATACTTTACCCCTTTCTTGCAAAAGTTTTATCCTGCATGACTTAAATCTAATTAAACAGTTTAACTTCAACAACTGGCGGTAAGTATCTTAAGACTCCACAAATTTGGAGACCAATGCCAGAGTCACAGAAATACTAAAATTATTTCATTGTAGCATACATAAAATATATATTAAAATAATAAACCAGTAAAAATGTCTGTTGCAATTTTTATTAGTTGACATTGCATAGTCCAGGCATTGCAGGAAAAAAGTCCTACCTGGCCAACACATGTTGCTGGATGTGTTGAAGCACTATGAGGGAATATCCACGCACACGGTACCACTAGCCACCTGCATCAGTTTTCAAGACAGCTGTAAATTGGAGGCAGGTAGAAGTAGTCATATGCCTATACAGCCATTCATTTGTGCTGCACAGTGTGCCTGGGGTAGAACGAGAATTTAATTCTCCCACATCCCAGTGTTATTGTTTTGACTTGTAGATCATGCCCTTCTTATAACAGTAAATCTAGCACAAGGCAAATAAAATATATATGCTACAGTGCAGCATGTTCTCAGAAGATATTCTGGCCCAATTTATGATTCAAGGAGAATAAATAATGCTTGAAGTATGCTTCCAAACTTTTTTAAGTATTTGCCCAAATAGTGCAGAGTTTTCTATGAATTTTCCCATTTCTACAAAAAAAAAAAATATATATTCAGAAGAGGCCTAACTATTCACTGCTTTGTTGTCACTTAATCACACAAGAACAGATCTAACATGAGCAGTAATAGATTTGCAAAGGTGGTCTAAAATGCTTCTATTCTGAATATACTTACACTCTGGAGTGACTTAAATGACCTACATAAAGGTATGGTAAATCACATTCCTTCTCTTCAAACCACACAAAATACTTGAAAAAAATCTTCCTTGAAATATCCTTTTTAAATTAATTTCCTGAATTGGCTGGTGATGAGGAATGAAAAGTATTTCTAGATTTCCAAGCCTGCTTATCTGAAATATATGAAATCTTTACAGTGCTATCTTTTCATCACTAATGAAAATGCCTTCATTTAACACTACACATAGTTATATAAACTTAGATGTGCACACATATTTCCATCTCAAATGTTTTAGAGATAATATGTGGAAGAATGTTTCAGATTATTAGAATTAAAATTTTTTAGACTGTTATGATAAGTGTCCTGGAAAAATTTTTCTTGGCTTTATTTTAGTTGCACTAACAATGAATCTGGAGCTGAAGATTATTCAATGCCAAAATTAAATTACTATGACTTTATGGTATGATTTCTATCATAATACTGGGAGTTCACTGTCTTGCTAGAAATAATAGGATTTATAAAAAGGCCCCAAATAGCATTTTTACTTAAATTGGTGTATCAGATGTATGTTCCAGCAATAAGAGTGGTAATTCCGCAAGACTTCTTCCATTGTTTATAAAAATGGGGTGAATACTTTCAGCTCTGCCAATTTCAGACATAATTCCAAACAACTTCAGTACCTTTAGGATAAATTTGGAATGGAATTAGCAAGTGCACTTCCATTGTTTGCTTCCATGGTTATGTCTGGCACAGTAATTTTAACGGTTTAGCAACTGACAAAGCATGCTCAGAAATTCTCTTCTTAACTACTTCCTCTCCTGTAGCAGGGCAGATGTTTTGGGTAGCCTGTGAAGGGCTTTTTCTTTTCCCTGTGCTAATTACCATAAATATTTTGGAGATTGTCCCACAAATTCCATTTTGTTTTCCAAATCATTAGCAATGTTAAAAACAAACCTTCTGACAAAAGGATTGGCAGAAGCTCAAGCATGATTCCTGGTTGATCAGAAACCCTTCCTTACGCAAAGGAAGTCGTGTGGGGTCCATTACATGCAGTTCCCTTGCCAAAGCAGAGGAGGTTTAGGGCATGAGATTCCAGCCATACTTCAGGGTTTTATGTACAAATAATTTAGACAAGACCAATTAAAAGTTAAAATTAAAAGTTGAGATCAGCTAAATCAACAGGGAAGAAGAATAAGGCAAAAGTTTATAAGGTAATGAATTGCTGCCACTCTGCTTTAACAGGAGGCTGTAGATTAGGTACAAGGAATCATGGTCCTCGAAAGCTCTGATGCCTGGTTTGTAAATACTTCTAAAAGGCCCAGACAGCCTCAGCACGAGTACAAAACAGAAGGGAAAAAATAACATTGTTTATCATTTTACCAAGCTTAGCACCTAAAAGGGAACACTTGAGTAAGGGCTCATGAGTAGTCCCCAGAGATGATTCTTTTCAGGTCACACTTCACTAGAGGACAAATAAAAGCATTTCTCTCCAACCGTTCTTGAGGTCATTCTCAACCTCGTGATTACTCCGGTAGTAGCAGTCAACGTCCCATGAATTTATTCACTGATAGATCTATTCACCTTGCTGTCCAAAGAGCTATTCTAAACAGCTCTATAACGGCCGTCAGAGGTGTGGATACTATAGCTTTTATGCAGTGGTTATGTGTACCCTAAAATCTTAATAAGGAGTTAACAAGCGTCTAACAAAGATAAACAAAGCTGCATTCCTACACAGATAACAATAACTTGCCATACCCAAAATTGAAAAGGATGCCGTATTTCTAAGACAATACTTTGAACATTAATTAACCTGGTCATTTTGAGTGTTGACACTATTTTCTAAATAGCATTATGTTCTTTTACAACGTTAAGATTATTTATTCTGAAACTTAATTTGCAAAAATACATAATATTATTCTCTGTTATGCCCAAGAAATTAAATAACAGAGACTTTGTTTAAGCAGCAAATTTTATGATTTAAAGTGGTCGTACACAAGATAATTCACCATTGCTGTGGATTTTCAGTTACAGGACAATGATGACAGGGTTTCAGAAATAATGTGGCGTTGTTGCCTGTGCATAGCAATTAGTTAGTGGCCTAGTTCAGATGAGAGTTTCAGTGTTTTATAAAATGTCCAAAGAATAGCTGTCCCAGTTAACATAATTAACTGCAAGGGACAGTTGAAGGGCACAGTTTATTTATTTCAGGAAACATTAATAAAAAATTAAATAAATTTGGGCTATAAACAAGCTCTTGGGAGAAATATGAGTAAATGGGAAATTCTAGGAGGGCACATAGAGTGGACTGATAAAAATATCATTACACAGCACTAGATATCTTACCTGGCAAATAATCAGATGTCTTCTTGCTTAAGTTTGTGAGCTGTTTTATTGATTCATACTTGCAAGAAGCAAGAAGAGATTTCCTGAAGTATTACTTAAAAAGTGTTTAAGAGTGTTCATGTAAAATAAAAAAAAAACCCCAAAAACCCGAAACTAAAAATCCTTAAAATGGTTCAATCCTATCAGGAGAGAACAGTATGTCTAAATCAATATCACTACTTGTTACTCTATCCTACCATTACTGATTGTGGAGTCCTCATAACTTTTTAAGGAATGTTCACACCGTGGCTTTCCCCTGTCATTACCCAAAACCTCTAAATATCCATTAAAAACAGAATGTTATTTGTTTTGAGCAAATCCCATCTCTATATAGCCCATGCAGTTTGTGCTGCAACATCTCAAAAGGAAGCACTACTGAGGGAAAGAGAACAGCAGAGGTACTGCTGAGACATAGTCCCTTTAAAAAGTACCCTATAAGCTCCCACACCATTGTATGCCAGTATTGAAGACTCTTCTTATCCTCCATCACTCTGTGCCACAACGTGAGCACAGAAAGCACCTTTTCATGATTAACTGCCTGGGCTCAGCCTAGCTAGGGCCATAGTATCAGGTCTACAGCCACAGAACTACAGCCTGCAAACCCACTCGTAATTAGGCTTGCATAGGTGTAGGGCTCAGTGTGCCACAGTCATATGGACGATATTAACCACAGTGATCAGGATCCCTATCCAAATTATTCTGTGGGCAGTAAAGTCTTCCATACAGTTGGGCAAATGTACAAGCATGAATTATGAGAACTGTCATACTTGGTCTGACTAAAGGGCCACCTATCACAACACCCTGTTTTTAAGAGCAACAGGTAGTGGTTTCTTTGGGAAAGATCATAAGAAACACAGCATTCCTTGGCACCCCCTCTCTGTACATGGCGACAACTCGCAGGGACTAGGGACTTCCCGAGGCAGAGTTTACAAGCAGACCACCACATTTAACAGGCATGGATTTTGTCTGATTCTTCTCAGAACCCCTATACTTTGGTTTATACAATGTCCTAGTGGATTGTGTTTCATTTCGAAACAATGTATTGTTGTTATGTTAATATATGATGAGGTGTGTTCTCAGATCTCATCTGACAATTTTGCTGGATGACCCCTACTTTTGTAGTATGAGAAATAATAAATAATCATTATGTATTTATACTCTTCACAACCATTAAAATATAAAGAACTGTGTTTTCTCCCACTGCAGTAGTTTCTTTTCCAAGCTGAAGTGTTACATTTTTCTGAGCTCACCCTCTATGTTTTTTTCTAGTTTTTGCTAAAACTTTTTGGAGTTGAGATGACCACTAAAGCAGACAGTGTCCAAGATGTAAGTGTACTACGTATGACTTTTTACAACATCACAGTCAGAGTTTGTCTTTTGTTTTCAGTTTCTGTGTACAAATAGTTTCTGAAACAGTATTCAAATTTTTTTTTACTGCCTCTAAAATTCTTTGCCAGTATTCAGAGAATTATCTATGATGACTCAGTGGCCTCTTTCCTAAGTGGTCTTAAGTACGTTAGAGTAATCCATTGTGTGTGTGTGTAATATTTGGCTTAAATATAATATGCTGTTTCATTACCCACTCACTTGGTATTGCAAGGACTTTTGAAACTGTATCTCACTCCACCTCTCTCCTGCAGCTGTAAGTGTACGGTCAGGCTTTTTTCAGCCAAGCTCTCTGACATAAGAACATAGTTTCATGAGTCGGAAGACAAGACTTTCTCAAAATCCTGATATCATGTATCTTTTATGTGGTTCTTGGAATGGTTCTCATGAACTTGCCCCAGTGGTGAACAAATGCTGCAGGAGACATTATCTGTGGTAACTGAACTATGGGTACAAGTATTATCCTTGTTCCCCACAAAGTGTAAGCTCTCCATTCTCTGAAAGCCAGTATTTTTCCTATTTCTAATGCCCATAATCTTTGGTCAAACCACAAAACCTCCATTGCTGCAACTTTTTGAATGGTTGATTGGCCAACACTAATCAGGATTGCAGGAGACACGCACAGTTTGCATGTAGCTGTACTTCGGAGCACAGTGGCAACTTACCTCCACACTAACCAGCTGCTCAGACACTTACGAATCAACTAGACATTTAAAGTCAGCATAACAGTGATCCTACTCCGTTATGCTGATTCTGTTGTATTAAAAGCACTGGTCTACAGAGGGGCAGTTACGAATTTGTTGCAACCACCCAGCACACCAAGAAGAAATAATTTCCGAACCCTGTATGTTGTGGTCTCACTAGGTACTTATTCCACAACAAATTTATATGCAGGAGTAGATCACAGCCATTTACTAGTTTATACCCTCGTAGAAACTGAAATAAGCAAATAGAAAACTGAACGTGAAGGGGTTTGACAAATACCTTCGAATACATCTGCATGAAGGACAAGGAAAGGCAACAGATGTCTTGCAATGCAGACTGGTCCCAAAGCAAGTCCAGTTAGTGTGGCACAGTAAATGTGTGCTGTGTTCCCAGAAAACATAGTGGCTGAGATGCCATCACTATAAAGTTTAGCATGTATTTATTCTTGGTAGTGCCGACTCCAGGTGGTGGGCTCGGACATGAGGAAACAAAAAAGGGATATAGGTGGTACTATTAACATATTTTAAAGATAAATGTCAGCATTCTTTATCACATTAAGGCTTCTCCATCATAAAGTGACAGATCTTGCCTCCTAAAACAGCCACCTAAAGGTGGTGGGCTTTTTCTTTCTTTTGTTACCAGAATAACTATTAATAAAAAAATAATTAACGCTTCTAGTGCAGGAGTCCCCACATTTATTTTTTTCACTGTGTGATGTAGCTATCACATTAACTAGTGAAATTTAGGTGGACTGCAAAGCAGATCTGCAAGAAGGCGGGAGGTCATGGTCCATGCAGTGCATCCATAAAATAGACAACTGAGTTTCAGCATCTTTCTCTGTAATTCTTATTCCTGTAACTGATTATAGACTTTTCTGTGATGAAGTTATACTACATACTTGGGTTGACTTGGTCATGTGTGCCTCAAAACTGAGCTAATTTGATTTCTTTCCTGGTAAAAATATATTTATTCCAACTGAGTCAGAATCCAGTGTGCAGTTTAGACCTCAATCTCCAAAGGAATTGTTTGTTCTAAGAATCAGCTACGTGGGATGTGCAGTGAGTCCAGACTTGAGGCTTTGAACAAATTGTTCAGCTGAAACAGGGAAGGTAACTTCCCTGTATTACGAGGTGTGATTTTAACTTCTCTTTAAATTATATCTCTGTTCAAATGGTATGAAGTGGTTGCTCTCAGGCCAAATGTTGGTATGTTCAGGTTTAGGACATTTTATGGTTGGGCCAGGAACAGAAGCTGTCAGAAACATAATTTCCATCTCAGGGGAGCGCCACTGTGATTACTGTGTCCTAATGAGCATGACAGTGCAAAGATGCAATGAGAGCACATGTTTTAGTAACATAGCCTTTGCACAACATTTAATCTCCAAACTATTTTGTAAAGACCAAGCGAATAATCTCCATGTCACCTATCTGGAAACATGTAGCTGCACTTTTTTACTTACATTTTGTGAAACATTATACCGAGTAAATAAGTGCCCATGATACAAAGTGCTGAGCACCCTGAAATTCTTTTATTTCCAGAATGTACCTATTGCTTTTCTAGAACTGTGCCTTTCATAATTTAGCAGCTTTCATAGGGAATATTTTCATGACTGTTCAGTTATTAATTAATTTTCTGTCATGTAGGACCTTGATCTAGAGTCAGGATGTGCTAGTGTATACTAAAAGATATAGTCCCTGCCTCCTGAGTTTGCAAACTGAGGTCCTGATCCAGCAAACATCTGTGTGAGTATTATATTTTAATATGTGTGAGAGGTTCCCATTAAACTTCCACTGGGAAAAATTTACAGAAAGACCACACCTGCTGAGCTTCAGCCTTCTGGCAAGTGCACTACAGAGGCCTAATGGGATCTCACGGAGAAGAAAGGCTGCCTGCATTTAAAAAGGGTGTGAACCTTCCAAGCTCTCAGGGTACATGCAAGTTGATATTTGGATAACCCAACAGCTATGCATATAAATTGTCAGGGAAAATTAATGAGTGGTGCATGTGCAGTATATCAAACGTCTCAGTGTCTCAACCAATATTTTCATATGCACCAAAGTGCACATTCCTTGCTGAGGTTTATATACAATGAGACATGTTTAAAGTTTAAGAAGCCACATCATTTGAATGTATCTGAATGTAGAAACTAGTGACCCACTTTCTTCAATAACCAGGAAGCACTTTTTGTGTTTAGTCATGAATTTCTAAAGAAAGTAAAGGGGTTTGTGCTCAAGCAATCCTGAGACAGTTCATAATAAGATTTAATTTTGAAGTTTAAAAGAAATGAAAGTGCTATCTCAGTCATGGCTTCAGTTTCTAATTTGTTTCCCTCAGCCACATTTTTTTTTTTTCATGGAACCTACTCTAATGCATTTTTAAGAAGCTATGTTACATTTGATATATGCAAAATCTGTAAATCAAGTATATATCCTTTATGTTGTACATGGATTCCATGCTACAACTGTAAATCTCACATTTCTTTATTTCTGATGACTGATCTTAATCTCTTCGTACTGGCTTTGGCATGGTAGGGATTATTTACGTCCTAAAGTTGTTAGCCGTTGTCTTAATCAGACCTGAACGTTCTACAGCTCTTGCCAGCCTTGCTGTGGCTCTCAGTCCTCCCTTTCCCTTCCCACCCCAAGCTCCTCAATAGGTCTGCTATGTCATTTGGGGTTAAGGTACAGCACGTTTTATCGGTTTAGCTTGTGAATCTTCTCCTCTATACCTATAGGTGGCATTTGTACCAATGTATAGAATGATGAGCCTTCCCTGTAGTTTCTAAAAATTTCTTTGATATCTCAAAATGATTTCTCTCAAATAGCAATCCAGGTTCCTGGGCACCGTAGATTTAATTCAAGATATATTAGAAAGATTGTGCATGAAGTGGAGACTTAAATTTAGCTTTTATCCTCAACATTTTTCCCCCTGTTAACCGAACCAGCTATTGCAGCAGCCTGTTCATTTCTAAGAGCAGTGATCCCACCTCCTGCAGAGGCTGCCACACTACTAACTCCCTCCTGCGAGGTGCTGAGAGCTCTGGCCCTCATTCATCAAAGTCCTTAGATATCTAGCTACTGGACTAAGATCGGTGTCTAACGCTTTTCAGGGTAAAGCTTTGCTCCAAGAAGGATTGTTCATTCTTTGCTCCTGTCAGAGGATGGGTCCTAAAAAAAGGAGTTAATCTATTCTTCCTGATTTGATTGTCTGGCAGGAGACAGACTATTACGCCAGACTGGAGAACCCTAAAATTAGCTCTGTTTACAATATCCCATTCAAACAGATGGTTTGCTCTGTAATGATGCTAAGATTATGGCAAGCTGTATATATCTGTGTAAAAGTTGAATTATTAATAAAAAGAAATTAATAGCTAATCTAACACATTTTAACTTTATTATTATTTCATCAAGCAATAATGAAGTGGGAATTTGGCCTGCTATACTAAAAACATAGCTAATTATTTTTTAATTAAGAACGTAGAAGTACGTGGACTGCACAGAAAAACAGTGAATAAATTAATTCATATATATCTTGGGAGACAGCACAACTTTGAGTTAGGACTTACACAGCAATTTAATCTGTGAACTGTGAACTTAGAGAAGGGCAAACTATTTCAAATGCACAGGAGGTATGCTCCTCAGGAACGGAAAATGTTTGGATCATCTAACTGGCACTCATTTACAATGCATTTTAGTGTGAAAAAGGAAAATAAATTTTAAATGTGGCCTTCTTTTTTTAAACATTAATATATAAGGACCCCCCACACATAAGGCTTGCCTCAATTTGGCCAACTGAAGTACAAGTTTAAAGCCTGAGCCATTACAGGCAAGCTGCAGAGAGGGAGACAAACCTCTTACCTGTGCTCCATTCTCCTCTGGAGTCAGGATCTCTTAAGTGCTTTCTTCAGGAGGACCAGAAAACCTTGGCTTTCACTCCAGCACCCATTACGTTACTGTTGCTGCTCTCAAGCGAATGAATTTATTCTCCACAACCATGACATCTTGTGAATTGTTACTACAAGACAAACCATTGATGTCCTTTCTCAAGCCCCAAGAGAGGGCGTAAACGTTATATCCTGTTGATAACATCTGGAAGTGATCTATTTCTGCAAGTACACACTTACATAATAAGTATATATGGATGGACACAAAGCAACATGCAGTAGATGCACTGAATGTAGTCACTAAAGCCATGGCTTGATGTGCAGTGGTGCCACCCCGAGTCACTCGCTTCCACAGCATCTCTGTGCTGCTGGAACCGTTTCTGGAGGTGACACAGTAAAGTGGATCAGCAGCTCAATTTGATTATAAGTAACTAACTATTTTCTGCTGGCTTTTTGCTAACTGAATAATTATCTACACTTTGTATGACCCACATAGAGCTATACACCAGCACATCGAAGTGACACAAGAAGGCTGGGAGGGGGAATGCCAGAAATAATTTGGTGGTGGCACCGAAAATCTGCATGATACCCCTGTCCCCGAGTTACCAGTGGAAACCTGCAAATTTGTTTTCAATGTAAATCAAAAATAAGTATTAAAAGGACCCTTTCTACATAGGAGAGCTTTGTAGTTCAGGCTCTGAAAAGGACTTGGCCTTCTGCCAGAGAACCTGCCTGTGAACAGGAATGATCATGCAGTTATGGCTGTCCAACCTTGTCCGGAAAGACCTGTTGCAAAGGTATGTTTCTTAAATCTGTGAAGTACTCGCATAGTGAAAGCTAGACAGGCAAGAGGAGTTAGAATGAAAAGCAAAAAATCCAAAAAGCACTGAATTTATTGAGGCATAACATGCTGTATATGGTTCTGTTTCTTTGGAAGTGACTTGCAGGTGGTTGCAAATACTATTTACTAACTATTCTGCAGTGATGGCACTTGTCTCCGACTAACCAATTTCACTTTTCATTTCAGATTTCCTGTGGTCTCACACATTTCCCAGTACAATAATAATAAGTCTTACATCATTTGCATCCAAGAACAAATGACGCCTAGTAATACTGCACTTGCTATTTGTTTTTTGGATCTGCTGAGGTATCCTGAAGCCCAGCTGAGTATCTGGGGAGGCAGCTCTAAAGAGCCTTGAAAAATTATTTTGGTAGGTTTTTGAGATAACTTTTTCCTTTCTGAAACTTCCAACCTTGTAATCATACAGGTGCACATTGACCCCTTTAACCTTTCAAGCTTAAATGAAGTGGGACAGCTCAGAGACATGTAGTTTAGTTTTGGTTATCAATTCGAAAACAAGGCACAGAGCCAGGGTATCTAACAGGTTTGTGGGGTAGGGTGTTGGGTTTTAGTTGTGTTTTGGTTTTTTTTTTCTTTTTCTCTTCTGGGGCGGCAGTAGGGCTCAGGGGTGGCTTCTGTGAGAAACTGCTAGAAGCTTCCCCTGTGTCCAATGGAGCCAAAGCCAACCAGCTCCAAGATGGACCCACTGCTGGCCAAGGCCAAGCACATCAGCAAGGGTGGTAGCACCTCTGTAATAGCATATTTGAGAAAGGGAAAAAACCCTGCTGCACAACAGCATCCAGGGGAGAGGAGTGAGAATATGTGAGAACAACAACCCTGCAGACACCAAGGTCAGTGCAGAAGGGGGGGCAGGGGGTGCTTCAGGCACTGCAGCAGAGTCCCCTGCTGTCACACCACTCTCGCAACTATCGAGCTACAACAAGGTCTTTTACCATCACATTCCACGATACTCTTCGTGCCAGTCTCTCTGCTGCCTTCTCCTTGTCTCTCCTCATCCAGGGTACATGTGCTCTCTCTGCTTTTCTCTCTTCCTCGGCTGCTCTCTCTTCTTGGCTGCCCAACCACTTCACAGAAGCAGCCACAGCTGCACGTTATCCACATCAGCCAGCCCACCGCCCCTGAAGCCAGCCCACAGCTGTATGTTATCAGTGTTAATTAACCTGCCTTCATTCCTCTACATCCTGCAGCCTGTGGTGAAGCCCGTGGTGAGGCAGGCTGTGTCCTGCAGCCCATGGAGATCCATGGTGGAGCCAATATCCACCTGCAGCCTGTGGAGAACCCCATGCTGGAGCAGGGGGATGCCCTAAGGAGGCTGTGACCCCATAGAAAGGACCCTCGCTAGAGCAGTCTGATCCTGAAGGACTGCATTCTGTCTGAGGGATGCACACTGGAGCAGTTCCTGAAGAGCTGCAGCCCGTGGGAAGGACCTACTTTGGAGAGGTTCATGGAGAACTGTCTCCCATGGGAGAGACCCCAGGGTGGAGCAGGGCAGTGTGAGGACCCTGCCCCTGAGGGGGAAGGAGCAGCAGAGACAGTGTGTGATGGACTGACCCCAGCCCCATTCCCCATGGCCCTGTGCTGCTGGGGGGAGACAACAGAGAAATCAGGAGTGAAGTTGAGCCCAGGAAGAAGGGAAGCATAGGGGGAAGGTGTTTTATAGGTTTGTTCTTATTGCTTATTATGCTAATACTATACTAATAATCAGAATTGATAAATTAAACTAAGTCAAGTCTGGTTTGCCTATGACAGTAATTGCTGAGTGATCTCCCTGTCCTCTTTTCAATCCATGAGCTTTTAATTATATTTTCTCTCCCCTGTCCAGCTGAGGAGGGGAGCGATAGAGTGGTTTTGGTGGGTGCCTGGCATTCAGCCAGGGTCAGCCCCCCAGAGCCGGTAAGAAGACATTTTGTAAGTGCAGTCTTTGGGCACATGACAAGAAAGCATTTGTAATGCTATCCTGATAATCTGTAGTGATTTGAAATCCTAGTGTAGTTTCTGTATCACTAGCTTTATTATTTGATTAAAGCCCAACAGAGCATTAAGGATTACATTTGGTTGAGGATGAATGATTTACAATTAGTTAGAAAAAATAAAGGTATTAAGGAATGTGCCATGTTCATTTATTTGACAAATGAGCGTAAAGCTACCTACAAAAACAGTTCAGAATGTAGCAGCACCTGGATCGTAATGTATTTTGTAGAAGCGATGAAGAAAGTAATTAGAGAACTGTAAAAACAACGCCAGGAGGTATAGCTAAGATCTAGCTCACTGGGAATGCAGGGGCTGACTTCACTGCACTCCACAGTCGTGCTGGGCCCTTCCCGTGATCGACCTGGTGGTGACAGTCAGTAGCCTGAGGAATCCGCAAGCAGGGAAGATACAAGGGCATGCTATACTTGGGAGTTAGGGCATGGTTTGATGGAATCCAGCCTGGGATTTGTACAAGGGGATCATTGTAATTAATCTGTGTTACAACAGCCGCTAAAATCCTCAGCCATATGTGGTGCTTTTGGATTGAGAGGGCAAAACACATAAGTTACAGTACCATGAAGAAAAGATCCGTTGTGTGAAAGCCCTTCTTCAAGTTCCAATGCCTTATTGAAATTTCTCCTTAAACTTGGAACAAAATTAATTTCTCAAATAGCTGAAATGGTATTTTTTAATTCTCACAGCTTTTTGACTAAGAGTATTCTCAAAAGAAAAAAAGAGTCTACAGTTAATCAGGAAGTGAGAAGCTAACTTTCTGAAGTGCAAGTAAAAATTCATGCCATGAGCATTCATCTCATGTTGACTACTGCACTGCTATATTATATAGGGATTGAATTAAAGAATTAATTGATGGTTTGAAACTGATGGGTTGCAAATGCCAAGCTTTTAGTATTTTCCAGTTTAATGACAATATTACTACAGTAATGTTGACATCTAGCTTTTTAAAACACTGCGCTTTCTTAATTTGTTTATATTGGCAATCTTTGATATTTCACAGTAGTGTAGGAAACACCTAGTGATGACTGATTTAAGCCACTTGCTGCCTGTTTTAATTTGATAATGATATTGCTGCATCAACATCAAGGATCAACAGCATAACGTGCAACATTGCAAGTGTAAAGAAACAAACTGTTCCAAAAAAGTCTAATTATGCAGATTTATCTATGTAAATATTTGTTAGTTTAGGCTGTTGAGTTCCAGTGTTATGAAGGGTTCATATATTCCATGTCTATTACATGCATCACATAGGTACTAATTGTTTGTGCTCTGTATGTTTCGGCAGTCCTAACTAGGCTGCTGGCCACACTGAAGTGTGAAGACAAAGAGATAATAACCCTTACAACTGATAATATTGCACCATTTCTAGCTTCCATTAAGGACAATATAGCTTTTTCACTGACTTCTTCAGCATGGAGGCTGTTACCCCTGTATCTGGGATTTTTTCAAGTATCTTCTTAGTGGATGGGAAAGACATGCAGATTACAGAAAAGGCAGTATAAATGGAAAGTACATCAACTCTTCAGCTTGTCTGACAAATAAACCATTATTTTTCCATAGAAACTGTGCAGGCAATCTCTGCACTGCTGCTAGTCTCATTCAATGAGGTCTGAATCCCTGCTTCTCTTTGCAGGCCTCAGGGCTACATAATGAATGTATTTGTTATGGCTCCCTAAAGAAGGTAGCACTTCCCTTTCCAATCCTTGACTCTACTGGAAGCTGCACTTCCCACAAGGAGCAGAAACACCTCTTTTATTAAAAGAGCTGTGGTCACCTACGGACATATCTAGAGACTGGCTAGGTAACTTCCCCTGCGAGATGTTGGTTGGTTTTTGTTTGTTTTTTTTATTTATTTCCTTAATTGTTGCTTTATAATTCTCCTTATTAAAAAAGATAACATGATAGAGGACTTCAACTAATCAAAGACTCCTCATCAAAAGCAGACATGAACTGAGGGAGGCCAAGGTCATAATCGGCAGTCTGATCCATCCTCCCACATTCAGCTTTTGCCTAAACCGGCAGAAGCTCCCCATCACATTGGAGAAGGACACAGGGTGGTTTCTGGCCTCTCCCAGAACTACACCTCTGTCCCTAGGGGTGATCAGGGGAAGTCTGGGAGGATGAACTAAACCATTATTCTGCTTTAGCCTTCTGAGTTCACTCAGACCTACAGGTCTGGGTGCTCCTAAAATGCAATTGTAGGTACTATTTTGAATGGTGCTAATATTCCCCATCCACATATTATCCTAGTAGTTACAGCAACTCCCAAGTAACCGGGAGCTTTGGGCTCAGTCTCTTCTCAGCCTGGTGTGGTTTGATGGCTTCATGGTGCTTTTCACATCTTCCATGTCTTGACTAGCTGGGCTGGAGCTACTGAAATTGCTGCAAATAGGGCCAGGGAAGGCAGAG
Source organism: Falco peregrinus (assembly GCF_023634155.1). Lineage (NCBI taxonomy): Eukaryota > Metazoa > Chordata > Aves > Falconiformes > Falconidae > Falco > Falco peregrinus. The sequence goes on from NC_073727.1 coordinate 84,589,821, forward strand.
GGTACTTCTGTGTTCCTTCTGCTCCTTCAAGTCCAGGTTCTTCAGAAGAGGGCTCAAGTAGAGCTCAAGTGGGTAGGATTCTTCCATCTACAGCTTGATCTAAACTCACTCCAAAAATTAGGTGAGCTCACTAGGATTTTCTAAGTTGGGGTGGAATTGCATGAGAAGCAAATTCTTTAATTCAAGGCTCTGGACCCTATCACACAGGAGACCACTTAAAAAAATAAGGCTATAAGAAAAACTGTACTGGGACAAACCAACAACCTGCTAGCTCTAAGCACAGCCTCCAAACGTGCATACTGAGCACACTAAATACTTGTTGAGCAGTTTCCTGCAGCTCATGAAGGTGAAAAAAAATGAAGCACAAGAAATAAGCACCAACATGCTAGGCTGCACCCCTCTGAGAAGCATACTTTGTGAGGACCAATGGCAAAGAGCCAGGACTGCTGGAGACAATTCCCCACGATTTCATGGCATAATATATGTTAAAAAAAATAAAGGCTTCTTTTCACATTTAAAAAAACCGTATGACTAGTGGTATCTTCTGTTGGAGCTGCACCTTCAAGATTTGCAAGATCTCATCAATTAATGTGCCTTCTGTAGAAAAAAGATATGCTTTCTCCTTCTGGAGCACCCAGAGATGGTCTTTTTACATGGCTTATTCAATTTTTGAGAAAATCCACTGAGATTTTCTGCCTCAGTTCTCATGTCTCCATTGAGGCAGGTGTTTTTATGCCTAAAATATGTCAACAGACATCTTTCACTATAAGAAAACTGCTTTCTGTCTCTCTCCTGCTGCCAGCAAAAGTCAGACCAGGTTAAAAAAATTGAAGCAGTGGCTGCTAGCAAACATTGGAGTGACACTTCCCAGAGTACTTTCCTGAGTGAGGTCTGGCTCTGGAGCTGACTGGGCTAGAGGAGGTGCATTTGAACTGAAGGAGGTTCATTTACATAAAAAGCCTGGAACAGATTTTGCTTCCATGAATTTCTCCAAACCATTTTTGATTTATGTGAACTTTTAGTATCCACAACATTATGAGGCACAGAGGTGCACAGGTTAATTATGTATGCATGTAAAGGTACTTCCTTTTGTCTATTTTGAATGTGACCTGCATATTTCATTTGATGTTGATCCTACTGGAGAAAACCAGTGAAAAATCATTCCTTATTTCCTATCTCCATGCTACACAGGATTTATAAACTTCTTTTTCCTAGATGAACTTTTTCCAGAATGTTTTCCATTTTCTCATATTGAACCTGTTTGATACTTTGTATCCTTTATTGTCATTCCCTTTTTTTATTATGTCGTTTCTGAGATGGATGAAGAGAACTGCACATGGTATTCAAGGTGTGGAGACATCTTCAATTTATTTTATTGTGGCATAGTACTATTTTCCATGGTTTTGCTCTGTTCTTTCCCAATAATTCCTAACTTTCTGTCTGCTTTTACAGCTGCTCAACACTGAGGTGATATTTTCATAGAAAAAACTGTTTATATGGCAGGATTTCAGACCATAAAAGCAATCATCTACCCTGGTTCCACCACTGTATATGTTAAGCTGAAATTGTTTCTTCCCATAATTAATCATAATTTTCCCACAGTAATCTCTACTGGATTTCATCTGCCATTTTATTACCTGTACACTTGTTGAGTAGCAACCACATCACACTCATATCCTTTTGCAGCTCTTCATAACGGCCATAATTTTTAACTTACTTCAGTGAGTGACAGTACACTGGCAAATATTGTCTGTGTTCTTGAAGGCCTTTCTTGGGTTTATCTTATGTTCTAAGAGTTTGAAAGAAAAGGGTGTACTGTATCTTCAAGAAACTCCTGCTCATGGGAGGAAAATGTCCTTCCATGCTGGGCTCTGGCTACTTTAAGAAATGGAAGATCTGATGAAGCTCAGAGGAGGATGCTTAGGTACCAGTGGTAAGCTTTCCAATTTCTTCCCTAGGTAATCGGATCTCTTCTTCAGCCAGAGAGACCTAATATATCAGTCCTAATATATCATCTCTGTGAGCTAAATTGCCGGAAAAGCTTATGATCTAACTTCAGAAAAATTCCCTGAGAAAACAAATAATTTATTTTCCCAGATACCTGGACTTGAGAATGCAGAATGCAATATTTAGGGTAGATAAGCAAAAAGCTAAAGGCAAAAGAAATATATTAGAACTTAACTCTCAGTAAATTAAATGGAAATGCGGCTGTTTTCTTTAATGAATGACAAAATGCAGTGGTTAGCCTTGGGAATGACACTCTCTCACAAGCAGGCAGGAGAGCACTGGAGTGCTTTCTTTGTCCAGCATTCAGGTTCCCTGACTCCCTACTTACCCTCTGCCCCAGCCTTTTCAGACCTTTCCCCTTCTGGCATGGAATTAATGCTGACCTTGTACAGAGAAGCTAATTCCTCACACATCTTCCTCACCTATCCATCAAGCCCTGCAGCCTCTAACCCTAAACAGCAGGACAAAGATTTCCAATACTAAAGTCCTCTTTCTTCTGTGGACAGGAGCCAAGGGGAAATTTCCTATCTCTTCCTTTCAAGCAGCCACGGGTTCTCCTCATGGGCTTTAGCCTTTAATAACCCTGACCATGTTCTCAGGCATGGATTTTCACACTCACAAGTTTTCTCTGGCTCCCTTCTGCCAAGCTGTGTTGCACTCAGTGCTTGATCCAGTATCTAATTTCACTAGCCACAGTTTTTCTTGGCAAAACTGTAAAGGGTCTTAATTCGCTGATGTCATTTGTCTATTTAATTATTGCATTTTTATTTTTTCCTGTAATTGATGTCTCTGCCAGAAGTGCTATAACTATTAAATTGTGGTTAGTTCATTAAAATAAAAAATGTTGAAAAATGTTAACAGTATTCTGCTTTTGCCCTTAATTATTAAAGTATTTTGTATAATTTCAAATGATTTATTATTATGTGAGAAGGAGTTTGGTAGCCAGATACAGTAAGAATATGAAGTTGTTCCAAATTCAGATCAAAACCAGGGCTGTTTTCATTTGAAACCTGAAATTACAAGACTAATTTTCACATGAAATACTTACCCACACAGACAGCTAAAGGAACAGTTACTGTGTAAAATACTTAATGTGATTAAAGCAGATCATGAAATTCCCTATATGTACTCATTTTGTGTCTTTGTTTTCAACTATGATATATGTGTTACAGCACAAAGATCTGACAGTTATGAGTCAAGTCCTACTATTGGTGAAATGGCAAAACAGAAGAGTCCTTTCCCCTGCGTAGAATGTAAGGTAGGATATCTTGCAGATTTCTTTATTTAGTCCTTACACCACTCATTTCTGTAAGAATAGGTCAAACATTAATGACATTTAGGTGGGTTTTTTGCATTCTCCAAAATCATGAGGTGAGGGGATAGGGCTATAAACTAAAGATTGTAATTTAATTTTCTGTTTGTCAGCAGCTGGACATTTCTGAAGTTTATACAGACCTTTCACAGTTCACAGTGTAATATCTGCAAAAGTCACAAGATCATGTGCAATCTTACTTTTGTTTTCCTTTTGTGCATAGGATTATCTTGTACTGGAATTCCAGAACAGTGGGAAACAGAAGGAAGCGAAAGAAATATGAAACTAGCATGAGAAATATTGGATAAAAAGATGGAAAGAAACAAAACCTGCCATTTCTACTAAACTAGCAAATATGAAAGCTCAAAATTCAGTGTTCTTGCAAAGATTTTGAATATATGGCTTCATAAGAAGTATAACAGCACAGAACACCGATATCTCACTTTTCTCTGTAATTGATAGAGTGGAGAAAGGAAACTGTGTGAACAACCACCTCTCAAGTACTGGAATTTTTCTTCTTACGGTCTGCTCTTTCTTACAGAGAAATGTAAAACAGTGGTATGGGAAAACAGGATGATGAAGTTTTAAGTATATTTGTTGTGAGAGATTCAGTCTCAAGATATGACCTCTGCTACTTATTTTGAAAAAGATAGAACAATGTGGATATAATCTTCCCATAAAAGACAAAACTCTGGAAATCATGGAGAGACAGAATCCACTACACATAAAGAACTGGATTACAGTTCCCATTTACAGAAATGTTTCATGATTAAAGTATCCTAAAAAAATAACAAAGGAGACATTAGGAGCACAAAACCTGAGCTTTCAGACTATTTAAAAAAACTTTTGGACTTCAATCCTTTAATCAGGGATTCACAGTCATGTCCACATCAGACCACAAGAATCTCAAAGGATCAATAATCTAAAAAATTACTATTACCTTGTGGCTTGGGGTTTTTTCTTTTCTTTAAATCTATCAAAAATATTTATTCTTTAATTAATCTTCTAATTCTAAGATTGAGATTATTTTTTTAAGAAAGTAAATTTCCAAATCATCCTCCATTATACTTATTCATAACTTGATCCAGAAAAAATCATATTCTTCTCTAATTTTCATCAGTGGGAGACAGTTGCTATAAAATAGCTCATGATTAAGCACCACTGAACTGACATCATATTGAGAATGGGATTTACCTCATCTAAATTTAGCCACCTAAGAGTTTAGCGTCTGTGAGTTATTCCAAAAAGGTAACTTTAGCCATTCAAGCTAATCTTTCTAGGCTCCCTCTATAGTTTTCTACAGATTCAAAGCCAAAACCCCTAATTGCTCTGCATTGACCCTTGAAACCCTTATTAAATGCCTCTCCTTTGTCCCACATGCCTTACTAGCCCTCCTTGTCTTTAATCGAGTCATAAAGTTTCCTTTGATAGATCCTAGAGACAAAAACCATCTCACCCTAAAACAGATGGAGTAGATAAAGCTACAGAATATTGTGAGCTTGTAGCTTGAGTTGATTTTTTTTCCTCCATTGCTAAACACAAAATCTGGAAAAATCCAGAGGAAGCTGATTAGCTTAATGAAAGACACAGAGAGTTTATGCCAGAGGTATTGACAGTCTTGAAGTAGCTTATGTCTATGTCTCCCAGAAAGAAATCCAAATTGAATACCTGGAATATACTGAAGGAAATGGTATGTAATTACTTGCACTGTGGTCCTGTTTTAGCTGAAATAAATAAACAACTGGAAACATACCAGGTTTAAGCTGAAGGTTTAGTTTGGACCGAACAATGGCTGGAATGAACAATCATACTGGTGAGGCATCTCATTCTGGTAGTGCTTATTCCCATACACTGATGTTGATACAGTGAATGCATTAAAGTGGCATGAAAACAGTCAACAAAATGGGAAGAGATATCTGTCATTAATTTTTAAATGAAGACCACTGTACACAATTTATTTTATTATATTATTTTTTTAAGAAACTCATTATGATAGCATTGGCTCAGTTACTGTAACATTTTTATGGAAACTGATTTATGACACACTGTAGCTATATAAATTCTATAGGCTCTTATTCTTTGATGTAAAACTACTATGATGTTATGATGTCAATCCTTGCGCAATTTAATTTCTAAAGAATGCACTGGAATACTGACAGCTATGATAACAATGTGATGTGAGAGAAATAGCTCAAATAAGAATTTTTCCTTGACATATACTTGAATAATTTTATATTATATGGAGCTTACATTGATAAAATGTGGAAGCAGAACTTTGCTCTTAGTTCTTTCTTATTAATTGGGTATAAACCATACAGTGTAAAAATTAGCAAGACTCCATGTACTCTCCCATAGCTTTTACGCCTGGTGTTGAGATGCAGCTATTGATTGTGGGTTCGTTCAGCTGATTTCCAGTATGCCCAGGGAACATAAGATGCTTTTGAGGTGAATGAAAGACTTAACAATTAGGCCTGCAGCTATTTCTGTGAGCTTGTGAAGGTCCAAACCATGCATAAATGCCCAGAGCAGACCATCTGGCTATGACCTATTTATTGAAAATAAGAGGCCTTTTTCTGTGAAGGCAGCCACAGACTCCCTCCTTCGTCTTTTCCACCATATGATTGCAGCAGTGACAGTCCCACAGAAGTCACTCTCAACACGACTTTCCGTAACTACTTTTCTGTCTTCAGGAGAAATGACAATCTCTAACTGGCCTTTATGAAATTATTCTGCTTATCAATAAGAACCTAAATACCCTCCTTATCAATCAGCAATTCCTGAAACATGCAGACTTTTCATCTAATACAATACAAGACTCATCAAGTAAAACACCTGAGAAAGACAGAGGTGGCTGTGGTAAGGGAGGCTGAAAGCCCAGTGTGCTCTGTTGTGGGTTCTCCATCCTGCGAGACATATCGGATCACCTGCACAACTACAAAGCCCAAAGCTTAATTTTGCAGTTCTGTAATAGCACTGAATCTGAAATCTAAGAAACTATTTAAGACTAGCTAAATTGCTAAATTGATTTTAATGCTTTAGTTAATATCTGTAACTAGGGCCCAAAATCAACATGGTTAGAAAGATCCTTTACCAACTATTTCAATTTCACTGTTGTGTGCTGGGAATGAAAGAGGAATAGAAGAATAAGGAGGTTTCAATTAAACCAATTTAATTTTCTTTGATCATGTAATACAGGGTTAATAAGAAATAATTCTTTGTTCCTATAACTTCTGTGATTTGATTGCCTCCTTTCTAAATTGGGTGATTTGGCCCAATGATGACTTAACCATGTAGTATTTTTAACTCAATGAACTTCTGATTCAATATCAGTTTAAACCTTGATTTAAAGAATTATCTTAATTCCTACATAGAATATTGACATTTTTGGTACTTTAAGTCTTAGCAATATTGTCAGTGTTGTAATGTTTACTTATTACAAAGCAATGGAATTTGTTTTTTGCAAACATTAGCAGAACTGGTTTATTCTTTGGACAGCAGAATAGGCTTGAAAAATAAACAACCAGTAAATTAGCTGAGGTACATTAGTTTGGCCCACTCTACAAATTAAAACCTTTATCCAATAGCATTTCACACTTTTAGTAATTCATGGCAGTAATTAATTAATCTTATCTCTTTTTAAAATTATATGTTAGAAGTCAAAACAAAACTTTTCTTGAAGGAAAATAGGAACATTTTATAAAAGGAGAATTTTTCCTAGAGTCATCTCAAAAAAGACCCATTCTAGAATTAATAAATGAGACTAACCAGCTGCAATACTGTATGTTTTACTAGAAAGAGCTGAGTCAGTGGAACTGAACCCAGTGTTTCCAATACTTTCTGGCAAGTGAAAGAATAAAGAATCAAAAAATGAAGTCAGGATCATACTCTGGGAATACCATCATATTTTTCTAATGAACCCCATTCAATAAAATCTTAATTGAACATTTTAGAGTTAAGATAATAATGCTACTAAGCAGCAATATAGATTGCTGAAGTCAACAAAGCATGACTGCTAATGTAAATAAGAAAAATTCAGATACATGAATTTGCCCATTAGTCTTACCTTATGCCCTTTGGATTTTATTTTCTGTGCTTCAGTTTTTAACCTCGGTGTCATATTCATGTATTATTAAATCACTAACAACTGTTTAAAAAGCTTGGCTTTCTGTAGCCCGGTGAATAATCTGGATGAGCTGTTTACCTCCCTAGAGGAATTTTCCTATGCAGAAGCCAGTGTGACATCCACTCAGACAATTCGTAGGCATAGCTTTGTTTGTGATGGGCTCTGCTTGTACACATAATTTGAAAATAATCAGAGGGTTGTAGTGATTTTTTTTCTGGAAATTTGACCCATTACACTTGCTGCTTAAGTTTTACATCACTCATGTTGGTAAGTACACAATGCATTTTTGTGCCACAGGATACTCAAATTAATCAAATAATTCAATTATGCACTTGACATTCTTACAAACAGCATATGCTTGTGATACTTGGCCTTGTTTGCAAATGTACACGTAAGTGTTGTGTTCAATGCTCCGTATCTATGTAAAGTTACGCCAACATGAAGACAGCGGTTATCCTGTTCTAGGCCTGTGTAAGCACACAGCTTTGAAAGTTTGAATAAATTGCTGAATGTACCTCGATGGGGATTAAATTCATGAAGTTCCAAGAGGGCAGATGCTCCCTTTCTAAATACTGCTAGCTGCCACATCCCCATTCAGACTTTCAGCAGGTTCCAGGTAGCAATGCAAACACATTAGTCCTAAGCCAAATGTATCCAACTGTGGAAAATTTTGGCATCTAGCAACATCTGGTCATGTGCTAAATCCAAGCCAAGCCAGCCAGCCTGGGTCTTTCCTTTTTAATTCCTCCCCTGTGATTTGACAGATCTTGCAGGAAAAGTGCAGAAGAGTTGACGGAGACACTAATAGCTCTGTAGCTTTGCTCAGCCACTCGGAGGTTCATACAGCCCATCGCAGGCTGCAGTAAATGGCTATACATTGTAAGACCTTCCCATGGTTGAGAAAGAGAGTAATAAACTTGAAAACAGAATTAAAAATTAACTGGGAGAGAATCTCATTGACTTGGGACCCTCATTCTCTGGAAGAGTTTTACATTGTCCTAGAGGACTCCCTTTTATCATGCTGTTAGTAACTGGGAAGCTTTCTCCTGGCTAGGTGCTTGTTTAACTTGGAAGGCCTATGCCATTTTGTTCTGTAGTAAGCCTGTTATTTAGGCATCAGTCTTTGGCATATATTTGCCAAAGTAAACCAAAGGACTGGGCATTTCCATATGCTTTTTGGCATTCTATAGTTCTTTCTCTAATCTATGTGACTTCAGCCAGTGTCTTCCTACTGCTACTCAGCACTGACCACCAAAGGGCAAGAAAGTACAAAGCTAATACATGGTAAATGAATTATTTTTTTTAAAAAAAGCTCATATTAGAGAAAATTGAAATTCAGAACAATCTCATCAAAGTCAGTTCTGAACATGGACAAATGGAAAAATGCTTTCTGGAACAGCAAAGGTATCTTTTGTGTTCTTAGATAAAACTGCTGAACTAACTAAATAGGTTTAAACAGGAACTGCTTCTAGACTGTAGCTTGAATGCCAATTTTCAAATGAGGATATATTTTTAGATGCAGTTCATGAATTGCTAAACCCGAGATTTTTAAGTGGAAATGCAGAGCTGTTTCTGCAACAGTGTGCTGTCAGTAACTATGATTAAAACAGAATGGGCACTGGCACAAGCAGAGCAACTGCATCTATTTAAATCTCTTCTAAAACCAGTGTTATGGCAACTGAAGTAATGTACGTATTTTATCCCATGCTGCAAAAATTCATTTATTATTTGTGTTATTATTATTTATAAAATCTTTATCCTAAACCAGGACTCTACAGTCATCTGCTGATTGTAGATGACTAAGGAGAGAGTAAAGTGATAATGGTCTGTGCTTGGTTTCTGCCCATCGATAGCCTAAGTGTGATGAGTGTTCTCCAGGTGTCACACAAAGGGAGAGCTTTAAGGAAGGATTTGAAATGGCATCATGAAGTAAGAGAGAAGCTGCTTTTGAAGTGAGAGGGAGAGCAGGGAGGCAACACCAGAAGCAGGCAAAGTGTGATGGTGTTTGTTCAAACACGTAATGCGTGGAAAATACTGGATTATGTTACAGACAGTGAGAGGAGTTGTCACTGTAACAATAAACAGGACCTTAATGAAAATGAAATGAAGAAGCACAAGCCACAGACGAAGACAAATAGCTTATGCTTGCTGTGATAGAGAAGGGTTATCCATCCAGTAGTCCCACAACTTCTGGTAATAAACTGAATGTGTATAAATGTTTGCCTCTGCTGAAAACAAGGTGAAGTTCATACAAATACAAGAGGCAGGCAAATTCCACCTCAGGGAGTTTTGACAAAATATACTTTTAATGAGGATTTGGTAACTGAATCATGTGCAGTTGTTGGTTTAAAAATCTTGGCTGAGCAGAGGTATGTGGATGGGTGATAATTCTTTAGAAGAGTATCAGTTTTCCATTACAATTTGGGGTTATAATTTTTCATTTATTTTAACTTACGTGAAATTAGTTCTAAAGTTGATCTTCTTTCATCTGTTTTGCTTTAATACAGTTAAACTATGCAAGGAGACTATGGGCTACAGAGTTAATCAGAAGCAAAAAGTGTAATGGGTAGAGAAAGAGAATCTATCTGGTTATTGAACCTCCACCATCATTCTTCTCTCAAGACCTGATACAAAGGCCTGGGAATTTTTTCTGTTTTGCTTGGGCTTTGGGTTTGTCTCCCATACCTTACCAGTTGTACCAATAAGCAGGCCAAATAAATCAGTGGGGATGAATATTATATTGGTATCAAATAATCCATAGAGTTGTGGAAGATGCCACCAAAGATGGATTCTGCAATACATTTAATTCAAAAAGTCATTCAAAATTAAAAGTGCGGATATGCTAGGATAATAAATAAACCAATACGCTACTGTTGATCTGATGATACCTCTGAAAGTATTGGTCTGACATGAACTGCTTTCAAGTGTTGTTAGTGTCCCGCTCTGCACTGCTTGCATTGCATGTTTCATTGCAAATGTTATAGCTTGACAACCTGCTAGAGAGTTTTGAGGCAGGAATGAACAGAAGCAGAACTTCCTCTCAAACAAATTCAGCTCACATCATGGTTAAGTTAGCTCTTGTTTTGCCAACTGCTCTCCAGACTTACACCCAGATTTACAGTTTTCCCAAGCAACACCTGAAAAAGATAACAATAACGTGTTTTCTAATTTTTATCTTCTTTTTTGTCAGGGCAATCAAACTATTTTGTTAATTTGCCTGCCACAGGGGAAAAATGCATGCTGTAGCTCGTTCCTTCTGTCTTTCCTGGTCACCATACAGATCCTGTGAGAAAAGCCTCAGTGGGTCTCTGCGTGACTGCATGAGGATGCACCTTGCCTGAACCTGGCATTGTAATGAGTGACAGTGAAAGAGAATGAGTTGCCAGACAGTCTTAGGACATGTCTTTACTAACATCAAGGTCAAATTTAGGTCAGGCTTTAAAAAAAAAAAAAAGCTTAATTGTCTCTCAGTATCTATTTATGTTTATCTGTGGTTTCTTTCTGAGGATACTTTCGCCTGTAACCTCTTGAGAGCAATGCTAGACCTTCAGAAATCCTTAGGGCACTAGTACAGTCAGAACGGCAGACAGAAGACATGATTCTATGCAAACACTACTGCAGAAATCAACACTGAGAAAGTGCAAAGGGGTGTCTGATTACAGTGAAGAGTTTCTGCCTTCCCTTTCCTTGTTGAACTATTCACTGTGTTGTTAGCATGTGGAAATGATTCCAGCAGCAAGCTGAAAACCTACAGACAGCTTTAAAACTATTAGAAATATGCAGAGACTTTGAGAGCCAAGAATAGTTACGCGTATTTACTTCAATCTCCTGCACAGTATCACCCACAAAAAAGATCCCCCTTTACTTTAGCTGCAGCTGTAATTCCTCCCTTCAGTTACCGGCATGACGGAGTCCTGCCTAATGCAGTGGAGAATACATGAACAGAAAACATAGGAGAGAGATATGTGGGGTGCAAAACAGAAAATTGAAGATTGCATTAAAAATGTGTCCCGCATGTTGTTTGGTCCTGGTTTTCCCTGCCAGTTTCAGAGATCCCAAAATAATGTATGCTTAACGTCCTCTGGACAGCAACAAGGCCCACCTCGCAACCCCAATGCTGTTATTTACCATGGGTTTTGGCAACAAATTTAGTGTTGTTTTCCTAATAGTAATCATGGTGCTGAGAGGTATAAAATGCCTGTGTTAGTTTCAGTGTAATATAAAGTTTGAAGTCTGAAGTGAAATCTTAAAAATTCCAACATTAGGAGCTATTACACTGTTAATAATTTTAGCAGAAACATCCAGCTATTTTGGGGCTGTGAATGGAATTTTAAAACAGTATCACCAGGTTTTCTTCAGATCTAACTTTATACCTACAGTTTACTAAGAATAAAAAAAAAAAAGAAAAAGATTTGCCTTTTGATGGAACACTATTCTGGAATGTGGTTAAGTAAATGGTTCTTTTAAGGTGTGGTTTTTCCCTCAGGTTTATATTCAATTTATAAGTCATGCAGCTATAGCTGAAAAATTAATCTTGTACTCTCCTGGGCATGTTTGTGATGGCAGTAAATGGTTTATGGTCACCTTCAGTTACCACTGATAATAAAGACAATATTCCTTACTACCCTTGGATTAAGGCCAACATCCTCCCCCCCACTTTTTTTTTTCTGAGCTCTTGAAAATGCAGTTTCTGTTACTGAACCTTTTCCTACTTTGTCCATACTTCTAGAGGAAGATTGCTTCAATATTCTGTTTGGAAGTACCACAGGCACTCAGTTTTATTCAGAATGTCACATTTTCTCTGGTAATGTATTGCTGTCAATTCCTTATTAACAAAGGAATGTCAAAAAAAAAATTAAGATGCGCATTTAACAGCCACTGACTCTCTGCTGGTTTCAATACCGAGATTAGGCACCATGTTCATCTTTCCCTGGAATCTCTTCTCCCCTTTTGGGTCAATCATGCTGATGGTAGCTAAAATCTTATTTTATCTAACATGTCAACATTATTCTATTAACTCTCCTCTGTGGTATGCTGTTTCCATTATAGGAATTTAGAGGCTTGGGGAGGGAATGAATATTCAGCTTTAGCCAGACAAAGTCAGGGTTTTTTCCAAAATTTCTCAGTCTCTGGACATGCACTTCTTTTCTCCTCACATCGAAATGTCATTTATCCATATCATAGTATGCTGTATTACCACCTACAGTTCACTGATTTTCCAGTAAAGGTGCCGGTGAGCACAATGGGAATGCCAGTTGGAGGAAACTGTTTCCTTCAAAGTAATATGCTCACAAAAATGGTGTGGGTTCTTTTTTTCCTCAACAGTACCTGCCTGCAACCTGCCAACACATCATGTGTATAAAAATATTTGCCATCTGACACATCTCCAGAAATAAATACCTCTCTTTATGGAAATTTTCCTCAAAGAAAATGTTCACTATATATATATATATATATATATATATATATATATATAATCTCCATGAGGAGACACATCAGGTAAGAATTACAGGTTTTGCTCTTTTAGCAATGATGAGTGAACAATCCACTCTTTTTCTACTAAACACATGAATGTCAGAACAATGAGCCTGCCCAGCTTGATTTTCAACTGCTGTTCTAGGGGGAGACAAAAAAGATGAAAGGCAGGAGCTGGGTGGTGGTGGGGCTATTAACTTCCTTGATTCTGCAGAATTAGGAAAGCCTCCCTCCTATGGGTGATATGCTTACATATATCCAAATTTTTTTTTTTTTTTTTTTTGGAAGAAAGCATCCTCTTGATTTGACCACAGCTTGACATGGTTTTAACTCCGAAATTGGACGTTTATCTGTCTGTACTACTACAAAGCAGTGGGGGTTTTTCCAAGTCTATTATTTACCCATATATCTAGTTCATACACTCCTATTGTGAAAATCAGGTCACAACTAGATGCCTTGAGTTTCACACCGCTCCTTCATCATCTGTAAGTTCTTGTGTTGATGACACTGCACTTATGGCTAATATCCTTATTTCTGGCACTATACTCCCCTCGTACACCTACATCCAATTTAAAATAACTACCTCACCAGCCTGTACTGCAATAGTCCATTGGTCTATGCAGAATCCTCCTGAGCTAGCGATGCTGTTGTCATCCTCTTTGTCCCCACTGTGCACACTTAAAAATGATGCAATTTATTGCAGTTCTTGTGTCTTTTCCAAGTCCTCAAAGCCAGGGTCTCTAACAGAGGTCTGTTTCATTCAGTGTTTTAGTCTAACCAGTCAGCATTGTGTCATAGGAACATCTGAACAGCACAATGAGCAACCCCAACTGGTCCACAAAACAAAAGGGCTTCTGTGGCAACAAGCTGCCACAGAAGAGACACTACCATGGAGACCATTCTTGATCCTGTAAGAAAGATCCATTGTGTTTCACATCCCTTTATTCTGAGAGCAGTAGGAATTATCTCACTTCCATTGATCATGAGTCAATGAGTTATCCGAAGTTTACTGTTTGAGGACTGTAGAAGTGTTAAAGCTCATAAAAAAATAGTCTTCCTGAGACAAGAAAAGTAGAAAGGAAATGAAACATATGATATCAGCTGAGCTGGAAGAGCACCCAGAGGTAGCTTGAGAATTAAAGTGTGAAGAAAAGAGAGTTACCTGCACCATCAAGTAATCGCTAGTTTTGCAATAAAGTACATGTATACATGAGCAGAAGAAAGACTGAAGGGAAGAAGGGAAGAGATTAAAGCTGACTACCTCGGGGTATGGCAAGGGACTATGCACTGAACTTTTAATTTGGTGATAGGTACTTGCATTCTTTTTGAAATCTATGAAACTTGTTTCGGTTTTCCTGAGTTGTACCTGCCTGTTTTCTCTTCCTATAAATCACATGTGAAAGAATATTCTGTGGCTAGGTATATCTGCCTGCTAAGGCATAATGCACTATATGGAATACAATTCGGAGACTGCAGACAAGGCATGTTGTTGCTACTATCAAATATTTTTTGCATGTGTGCAAGACCCACATGAGAGCATTGTAAGGCCAGATGACATTCCAGGGGCAGCTGCCCAGCCGGTACATCCATGGTCAGCATATGTTGCCCACAGGCAAAGGTGCAGCTCCTATCTCAAATTTCTACCTGAAAAAAGATCTAGGAGAATCTTACTAGGAAACATTTTGTACCTTTTCTACCCTAACATAACAATACTACAGTTCTGTGAATTCACTCAAATCCAGGGTACAAATCTGATGGTAAAAACTTGGGGGTTTTCTCTCTATTGTCTTTATAGATGCAGGAAGAATTTTGATAGAAGTCAGTACATTCTTGATGTTAATGCAGATTTGTTTTTATTTTTTTCTCTGACACTTTTTATTACTATTTATTTATTTTGGGTGTCAGTCTTTCAAAGCTCAGTTCCAAGTGAACATCTCTCAGTTGGTATACAATGTCAAACTTATTTTTGGAACATGTAGAAATTCCGAAAGGGCTCACTAATCTTCTAATGAGATAAAATTACTTCTGAAGGATAAAATTAGCATGCTGGAAGTCTTCCAACAATTATATTTTTACAGCCCCACCATGTATATTATACAGTGTGTTTCTAAAGAAACAGTACTCTGAAATATGTATTCCTCATGTTTTTTGCAAACTATATTTTGAGGAAATTTTTAATGTGATACTTATTTTTTTTTAAAAAAAAAGCCCTCTAAATTTTTATAAAGAATTATTGAAAATGCATCATCTTTTATTGCAAGAAATAAAATATTAGTAATGAAACAGGATTAAAGAAAAATGGTTTAAAATAATTAAAAAACATGAATATAAGTTGTGCTCGTAAATTTATTCTAATTTTTCTACAAAATTTTTTACCATGTTTTACAAAGTTTGAGAACTTGCAGTGAGTGTCACTGAGAAGAAAGAGGAATGTGAAAGCAGGAGTCAAATCTATTAGTATTAGACAGGTAATCTTTCAGGTAAAAAAAGAAAGCATGAAATAAATGGTGCAGCCCAGATTCTGAAAGCAGGAGTGAGCAGAGCGATGCAGCAGAAACACATTGATCCCATCATCCGGAGGGCAGTAAACAGAAATGAACCTCTGCTAGCCAAATTTTCTGAAAGATAGGAAACAAACTATAGGACTAAGGGATCAGTTTTTGTAGGAATGATAGATTACCAATAGCAATCTGCTGACCCTGCACTGTTCAGCGTATTCATAAATGACCTGGAAAGGGGATCAGTAGTCAAGTCACAAAGTTTAATGAGGCTATCAAGTTATTTAGGTTAATAAAGATGACACAACCTTGAAGATCTGCAGACAAGTTTATGGAAGGGAGAGACTGATCAATAAAATGGCAGATGGATTTCAATGTAGATAAATGTGAATTGATGTAGAAGGGGGGAAATGGTCCTTACTTCAAGTATGAAAAGGCAGGTTCTGATCTGGTCATTACTTCTCAGGAGAGAGAGTCCTGGAGTTATGAAAAGGGCTCCATGGGAACATCAGCCTGGTGCTCAACAGCTGCCAAAAAAAATAAAAAGTACCAGGAAGTGTTAAGAAATCAGTAGAAAACTAAACAAAGACTATCTTCCTCGTGCCACAGAAATCCATATTTTGCTCGCATCTTCTGTATAGGTAAAGCATCACAGAAATATTGGTTGAGAGGGACCTCTGCAGGTCACCGAGTCCCATCAAGCTCCTACTTGAAGCAGAACTATTGCCAACACTTGACCAGGTCAGCAGTGGCTCTGCATAGCTAAATGTTGGAAATGACCAAGGATGGCAATTCCACAACATGTCTGGGCAATTTTTTCCAGTGTTGCATGTTCCTTTTGGCGAAGAAATTTTTCCCAGTCTGAACCTCCCAAGCTGCAGTTGCTGTTGCTCAACACAGCTGCCCAATGCTAGTAGCTGTTGCTTCTTGTTTTCTACTTGCCACTGCCAGGAAGGGTTTGCCTGCATCATCTTTTGGATGCTGTTCTGGTCCCTGCATGTCAGCAGTAGGATGGGAAACAGGAATGTCTTTCATGTAAAGCACAGCTAACTTAGCTAGAATCCTTCAAGGCCGGAGAAGGGCTACAAAGTGTAGGATAAAGAATTAGTGAGCATCAAATGAAGCTAGCAGTAGCTGGTTGAAAACGCACAAAAGGAGGCAGGTTTTTGCACAACACATGGCTGACCTGTGGAACTTGTCACCACAGCAGGTCATAGGTTCTACAGATCTATGTAGGTTTAAGGGAAGATGGGCAAGTAATGGAAGAAATCCAGTGAAGATTACTAAGGTCATAGAAACTACATCTACCTCAGAAAATCTCCAAGTTTGAAATAATGGTGGCAGAAAAAGTGCTGGAGGGGACTATTGCATGAGCTTGCTCTTTACTAATGCGACATGACATAGGTCCAGCAAAGCCCTTGGCCTCACCCAGTATGGAAACTCTTATGTTCAAGAAATTGCTTGTCACGTATTTCTGTCTTGCCTTGTTAATTAAATGGGGAATTCTTCAGCTCATTTTCTCAGGCACATGAATAATTATTATTACACATTGGTTTTAAATCGTATGCACAACAGCAACAAAACCAGAACTGCAAACAAAATTTACATTTTGAAGAAATCAACCCCAGTCTTTGAAAGAAAACTGCAGGGTGCAGTTCCTGGCCAAAGGCTTATTTGGAATCTATTTATATAATTGGTACCACTAAATTTCAGAAGTTAAGTCTTTAAAAAGAAGGATATCCCTACAATTAATACAATGAAACAGTACTCTGGAGATCTCAGTCTGATCTCTAGCAATGCCACAAATTTCCAGCTGGTTTTGGCAAAAAAAGCGGGCCCTCACCTAGTGTGAGGGGAGTTTTCAGCAGATGAACTCACTTAGGCTAAGTAAGATGAACTTACTTAGGCTAAGTAAGATGAACTTACTTAGGCTAAGCACTTCCAAAAGTGCTTAGCGAACGAGCTTTTCACCTTGCGGTGGAGAGCTTTGGGGAGGACCTGATTGTAGTACAAGGGGCTGATCCATGGAGGACCACCACCCAAAGCTTTCTGCCTTGAGAGGGGAGATGAAAGGGACACCAAGGGAAGGGGGAAGCAGAAAAAGAGGGGTCAAAAGTGATGAGAAAAGGAGGGAGGCCTTTCGCACCTGGCTTCTGAGGCCCTGGGGAGTGGGGCCAGGAGGGTCCCTGAGGAGCGGAGGGTCCCTGAGGAGCGAGGCCAGGAGGGTCCCTGAGGAGCGGAGGGTCCCTGAGGAGCGAGGCCGGGAGGGTCCCTGAGGAGCCGAGGGTCCCTGAGGAGCGCGGCCGGGAGGGTCCCTGAGGGGCGAGGGCCGGGGGGCGCGGGCAGGCCACGGGTCCGGGTCACGCTTCTCCCCGCAGCCGCAAGCCCCGTGCCAGCCCGGGGACCTTCCTGTGGAGCCGGCAGCCGCCCCCCGCCTTCCCCAACAGCCCCGCGGCGGGTCAGGGCGGAGCGGCCCGTCCCACTGCCGCTGCCACCGCCACCGCCCGGCCCCGTCGTGCCCGACAGCCCCGGCCCAGCGCAGGTGGCGCAGAGCGGGCGGTGCGGCGCCCCCCCGCCATTTCCCCCCGGGACGGGGTCCCTCCGCCTCCCCTCTTGTCTCCGCCTCCCCCCCCCCGGCACGGGCAGCCTCTCCCGCCCCGTCCCTGAGCGGGTCACCCCGGCTCCCCGCCCGGCGCCGAGAGGAAGCCTCTCCCGGGGCGATGCGCCTCCCCGCCCGGCAGGCTGAGCCCCTTCTTCCCTTCCCATCCGAGGAGATACCGGGATCTGCCTCCGCTCCGCTCCCCTCGGCCCTCCCCCTCTCGCCCTCCCGGCCTCCTCCCTCTCGCCTCCTTTTTCCTTTTTTTTTTTTTTTTTTCCTTTTTCCATCCCCTCCCCCGCCTGGGAAGACCTGGCCGCTCCCCCCGCCCCGTCCTCAGTAGCCGCGGGCGCTGGGCGGCGGGCGGGCGGCGCGGAGCGGGGAGCCTGCGCCCCGGGGCTGTGGCCTCCTTCCCCTCCGTTCGTCCTGCGGGGTGCCAGGTATGAACGCGACCCTTCCCGGCGCCCGCGGGGGACAGCCTGTGCCGAGCGACCTGGCCGGGGCAGCGCTGGCCGGGCCGGCTGGGAGCTGGGGATGGGGGCTGAGGGTGGCTGCCCGGGGCCGGGGCAGCCCTGGGGCCGGGGACCGGGCAGTCCTAGGGAACGTCCGTAAGGTGATTTTTTTTTTTTCCCCGATGTCATTCTTCCTACACGGGTCGTTTTAAAAAACGATGAGGCTGAGCGATGTCAGTACGTCGGGCTTGGCAGCCGAAGGGTTTTGTGTAAAGCTCCTGCCTCTTTAGCCTGATGGATATACTTTTCAGAGGACCAAAACGTGACACGTTTCTTCGGTCCTTTTTTCGTATTATTATTTGAAGCTAGTTTCACAAGACGGCTAACGGGACAGAAGCAAGCGGCATTATTTATCGGGCTTCCAGGGGTTTGTCTCTGTGCTGTGTCTTCTGCGGGGAGCGGGCAATGAGCCTCCTCACCCTTCAAAACAACCTCTCCTTTAACTCTGATTCACCCTCTCAGTATTCGCGCTACCATCCCCGCGCTGTTCTGGAGCTGACACTAATTTCATCCAGATTCGTCACTGCTGGAAGCAGATTTATCTTGGAATGGCAAAAACCGCCGTGCCAAGGTATTTAAACTTGCAGGCTTTGGAGAAAGGGAAGTCCTTTGGACCAGGCGCGGAAAAGCAGAGCCTCCCGCGGAAAGCAGGACCAGGGGATGGCAAAAGAGCTGTAGAGTTAAAGCCTTCCTCTCCAAACCCTCGGCTTCTCCAAGGAAAACCCTGGGCTTTACCAAGCCAAGGCATAGGAGCGGCCGGCAGAAGCAGAGCGGGCGGTGGAAAGGCGGCCATCCCAGAAAAGCCCCCCGTCCCCCACCGTTCCTCCGGCTGGTTCCCGGCCGGTGCCCGTCCGCTCCCGCCCCGGCGGCCGCCCCGGCTGGCAGGGCTCGACGCCCGGATCCGCTCAGCGGCGGAGCGGCGACAGGGACACCCCTCACTCCTCGCCTCCTCCCAGCCCGGAGGAGAGGGGAGAAGAGCTCGGCGGCGGGGAGGGTTGGGGGGCGCGGGGGCTGCCGCAGGGCCAGCCCGGGAGCCGGACCCGGGGGCCGCCTGCAGAGGGTTAAGGCTGGGCCGCTGCCGGCTGTCCGGGGGCGCCACCCCGCGGCCACGGCGGGGGCAGCCGGCGCAGGGGAAGGGAAGACCCGTCGGAGGTGAAGCCCCCGTTCCCGTCGCCGTTCGCATCCCCCTTTCTTTATTTCCCCCTGCGTGCGTGATTTCCGAAATGAGCTGTCACACCTGCAGTGTAAATTAGTTCTTCTTATGCCTACTGAAGCGGCTTAAATTCTGTAAGAGCCAGGAGTCGCAGAGGGGTTTTCTGTGTAAGAGCAGAGCGCCTAACACAGAGTGAGCACACCCGGAGGGGTGAAGGGGGCAGCGGCGGATAAGGCTGAGGTAATGCTTTCTTCCAGGGAGTGTGAGATTTCCAAAATTTGTCCTTTGTTTTGCTTTCTCAGAGTAGATCCATTAATTCCAACTTTCAGGCCATTTCAAGGCCAAAAACAGTTAAAAGAGCTGGTGACTGTAGCAGCCTCTAATATTTTATGGTCTGAAAATTGCATTTAAAAGTATGTGAGCTTTAAAATTTAAAAGTATGTAAGTTTGAAATGGGCTGACTTTCCTGCAAAAAGAAGGAAACCCCAGAGCAGAGGCTGCACTGAACAGACCAAGATAAAATGCTGCCAGGTAGCTGGACACAACTTTTCTTCTGTCTGAGCTACACTGATAGGGAAATTCCCTCTGGGGTAGCCTGACATATTCTAGGTCTGCTTGACTACAAGCCTTTCCCTGACCATTTGAGATGCATTGTGTCAGAGTATGATAGGTTATAATGATCGAATATTTGAAGGGTATCCTGAAAAGTTAGGACATGGGTAGATTTTGTCTTGGGAATTCAGAAAAAATTGATGTTGGAAGCAAGAAGTGAGAAGAACTGAAAATATTTTTAATTGAATACATCTGGCAGCTGGAATGCCACCACACAGGGAGTCCTTACCATTATCAGCTGAATTTGGAAACTGGAGGAAGAATTTCAACATTTTCATGGAGCTGGGGCTCTCACTTTCTAGTCTTCTCTGTCTTCTCTGAAGCAATTCATCCTACCATAAATACAGAGCTGACTCAAGGCTTCTAATTACTCTAAGCCAACCCAGACTTGTATGGGAAAAGGCAAGGAGAGGGCAGAGCAGCCTGGGTTTTGGAAGAAGAGTGGAGAACCACGTGGCAGAAAGTGTGAGTAACTGTTGAGGGTTTTTCCTTGCATTTAGCCTGTAGCCTTCTCGGGGCCTTTCCTCCTTCCTCTGGAGGCTGTATTCTCTCTTCCCTTCTGTCACCCTGCAAAGGGTGCCTTTGCAGCTATCTACACATTTCTATCCCCAACATCTGGCAAGAGGAACCCCTGTGTTTCCCCCTGGCTGGCAACCTGTACTGGGCCATGGAAACTGCTGATGTTGCCCGTGCTTGAAGCTGGCCTTGCGTAAATTGAAAAGATTGTGTTAGTAAACAGAGCTTGAGTGCATGGCTGTAAATGACAATGCTGCCTAGTAGGACAACTGCTCTGGTCTGTAATGAGAATTACCATTTTTATCAAGTTCCTCAGCTTGGACTTCTTCCAGTTCTACTGAAGTGTAGTTAGTTCATTAGGAGCAACAAGTAGTTCATTATAAATGATGAAAATCTTGGCTTCCAAGACAGCTTTTGTAAGTAGTGAGCATTTGATTACAGTATTTCAAATGGGAGGCTCCAATGCATCTATTGAGGGTTCTGTGTTTCAGGTTTTTTTCTTTTTAAAGAGTGGTGGAGGAGAGCCATAGTACTCCACTCATTTGCTTGCAGAAAGTCTCTCTATAAAGCACAGTGAGTTATGGGTCCAGCTAGGAGGACTTCAGCCATCACAGTGGAATAACATCAATGCAGGCACCCCTAAGACTTTCGGTATGAACTAGCAGTTAGTGAATGAACTTTCCTTAGGGCTCACAAAATTGAGCTACAGAGAAATATCAAATACCCAGACCCTGAGGAAGATCTGAGAAAGGGAGGAGTATTCCAGGAAAGAACATAGAAAAGGCATTCTCGAGCCTGACAGAAGAGCTGTGTTTCTTAATACCTTGTATCTGTTCAACAGTGATATTAGGGCAAAGCAATTTAAAACCAGCTTTCCCCATTTAATATTCCATTATTTGTCATCAAACCGTGCTAGCTGAAGACAGGCTGAATGTAAAAAAGAGGAGATACTTCCCCATGCAACATGTACAGCTGTGGAACTCCTTGATGCTGAACATTGTGGATGCAAAATTTTATATGGGTTCAAGGGAAGACTGGGCAGCTATGGGAGAGAAATCCACTGAGGTTTCCTCACGCTACAGAAACTGCCTCTGGTTTAAAGTCCATGAGGTGCAACTGGTTATAAGATAAGAGGCTATGAGGGAGGAGAGACATACATGGTTGCCCTATTCTTGTGCTCTACCCAATGCATCCAGATTTGGCCAGGGTCAGAAACAGGATTTTAGGCGAGATGGACCTTTGGTCAGGCCAAGGAAAGCTGTTCTTATATTCTCAACATAGTATTTCTGTATTTTGACACCTTATAATTGATCCATAGATACATAAAATTATCATTCCTTTTCAAATTTAGTACTAATTGAGCAATAACCAGAGCAACAGTTTGAAGGTAACTAAAAGTTAATGTTTAAATACATGCATTTCTGCTATACCAGTAACAGGCTGGTATGGTCAACTGGAATCTGCAGAATCTTGTGCCTGGGACCACTCTGCTCTGCTTTCAAAACCTTCAGATATCTTTTAGTATGACTACATACACTCCAGAGCTTAGGCCTGTGAGTCACTGTAATCTCCAGATGTCTTAACAAAGTCCATGCATCTCCAAAACTTGAGTTAGCTACTTTAAATCCAGGTTGGGTATCTTTATACTGTATTGTAAAATGTGTTTTATGTATATCCGACTAAGTAAACTCTGGGTCAAAGTTGGTGTCCCATGCTGGTGAAGGTGAAAAGCATCAAAAATTATGCAAAAACAAAACCACCCTCTGAATTGGGCATCAGAAGCAACAAGCTGTATTTGAACTGTAGCGCTTAGCTAAAAAGGGGTAATTATTACCTCTTATAGACAAGAACTGTGCCTATATGGTGAAGGTGCCTCAAAATTATAGGAGTCATTCGTCCATTTTACAGCTTTTAAACTGATGTTACCACTTCTTTTTCCGTGTTGCATACATACTCCTCATTTTTCATGCTAGATCTTTCTCTAGCTCGTAACCAGGTTGTTTCACTGGATAACAGTAGTTATTCTAAGCTCAGCCCGAGAAGAGGAAAGCAGTTATCTTTGCACTGGTTTACATTGCCATTACTACGTAAACCAGAGAGCTGAACTACATATATATCCTTGAATTGCTTGGCTTTGAAAGTTTAATCATAGGCCGTTTTTTTTCTGCACAGCTGAGGTTTCCATGTAATTGGAATGAAGGATATGAGAAGAGAATACAGCTTTCCCCATGGCAGCAGCCAGTAGTTGGTTAATGCCGTGGATACCACTGCTGCCAGAGGAGAAATATGGTCTTTTCAGTAATGCTTTGAGCTCAGAATCAAGACTTCTGGGTTCAGTTTCTGGCTCTGCCACAGGCTTCTAACAATTTTGCATTCTTTCTGCGTGTTTCCCAACTACAGATGGGAATAATACTGCTTTTTGTCTTTCTCACTTAAAGTATTAGCTTTTTTTTGTGGTGCATCACCCCATCTAGGTGGGGCTTTCCACATGTGATCATAAGACACAGACAGCACAGTTCCTGCAGCCTTTGCGGGATCCTGCAGGAAAAAGGCGTGTGATGAGTCAGCAGATTTGTCCCTCCTACTTGGCTGGGCTTTCCTGCGTGTATATGACTAGGAGACTCTTCTAGACCAGCAACCTTCTACTTTCCCCACTCGTGTCTCCCCTCCAACCATAGATTTTACAATTTTTTGACATTCTGAGAGAGATTGAGACACCCACACGTAGAAAATGAATGAGGTTTCGGTGGCCACAGCACACAGGGAGATACAACACAGGATCTGCAGGAGACTCATGCCTTTCAGAGCAGCAGAAGCTGAAAGCATTTAAAATGGAACTTTCCAGCTTGTTTAGGTGCCCAAATTGCTCCATCTGTCACATCCAGACAACATAAACTTTAAAAGGGCAAAAGAGATGTTTCTGAGTTAGTTCCTTGGGAGAGCTATTAACAAAGCGCCATTTTCCATGGCAGGCAGGTTCACAGGTCTTAGCTGGGTGTGTAATGCAGAACCATTGGTGACTTTTAGGTCACTTAAAGCTGCTGCTTTTTTGGCCATTACATGAAAGAGCACAATTGGTCTGGTTTCCGAAGGGTTCCTAAGTCTCATGAGCATAGTCTGTCTGTCCATCCCTGCCTGATTACCAACTTTTGAATGCAATTTTTGAATACATTGGTGGTTTTCAACCATGTTCTACCTACAGCCAGTAGCTATAGAGAAAAGCAGCATGAGCGTAAAGCATAATTGCATTCCTATGGAATAAATAAAAACAGGGTGCTGTACAGCGTGGGATGACTCAGACTGCTGCCCCACTGAGGGAAAACTAGGTAAAATTCAGCCGTTTCCACCTTCCAGTAGGTAGCTCAGCATGGATGCTGGCTGACGCGTTTGCATCCATCTTGCTAGAGACTGTTGGAAGCATCAGAGGCAATACAGGGAATGTCTGAGGCATTTCTATTTTGAGCAGAGTGTTAAATTCTGTTCCCGTGATGTCAGCGCTAATATTGCATGATTATACTTTGAAGATAGTAAGATAACTGTGTATTTCCAAAGCGTATTTTCAAATCTCTCTTTCTTGTTTTAGAAAAAAAATAGATAAAATGGAGCACATGTTACTGGTATTCATGTTTTTCATACCTGTATTGAGTCTCACTGATGGAACAGAAACCGAGCAAGATTTTACTTGGCACTTAAAGAAGATTCCCCAGATTGTGAGTGAAAGAACTTTCTCCCTTGACAGCCCCAAATTTGAAGCAAAAACCAAATTAGAGCTGAACAGCGTATGTGGAATTGAATGTCAAAGAAAATTGCCGGTGCCGAGCTTGTCGGAGTTGAAGGACCTCTTCTCCTATGAAACCATTTTTGAAAATGGCACACGGACCCTGACTGAAGTGAATGTCCTCGGTCTAGTGCTTGACCCAGCTGGAAACACAACCACACAAAGGTCTTCGAGAAAGAAGAGGCAGATATACGGAACGGACAGTAGGTTCAGCATCTATGACAAGCGGTTTATGACCAACTTTCCGTTCAACACAGCTGTGAAGATCTCCACTGGCTGTAGTGGCATTCTCATTTCCCCCAAGCATGTGCTAACAGCTGCCCACTGTCTGCACAACGGCAAGGACTATGTTAAGGGCAGCAAAAGACTGAGGGTGGGCCTGATGAAGACGAAATCCAGAGGCGAGGGCAGGAAACGCAAAGGTGCTAAAAGAAACAGGAGAGAAGTTTCTGCGGCCCAAGAGGATCCTGAAGTTGCCCCAGAACGAAGGCGACAATCCAAAGGTGGTGGGAGAAAGCAGAGGAGATCTGGGAGGAAGCAGGGGACCTCAGATGGCATGCCCTCCTTCCAGTGGACGAGGGTGAAGAGTACCCACATCCCAAAAGGCTGGTTTAAGGGTGTGTCTGGGGATATTGCCCTAGATTATGATTATGCTGTTCTTGAGCTCAAGCGTCCCCACAAAAGGAAATACATGGAGCTGGGAATAAGCCCAACAATCAAAATGATGCCTGGGAGCATGATCCACTTCTCAGGTTTTGACAATGATCGATCTGGGCAGCTGGTCTATAGATTTTGTAGCATTTCTGATGAGTCCAATGATCTCTTTTATCAGTACTGTGATGCTGAACCTGGCTCCACTGGATCTGGTGTCTATCTCCGTCTTAAGGAGCCAAACAAAAAGAAGTGGAAACGCAAGATCATCGCTGTTTACTCTGGCCATCAGTGGGTGGATGTCAATGGTGAACAGCAGGATTACAATGTAGCAGTAAGAATTACTCCTCTCAAATATGCCCAGATTTGCTTCTGGATACACGGGAATGATGAGAATTGCACACAGGGCTGAAGAGAGCTGAACCTGACTCACTCGGCACCCGTACTACCATAGAGCGCAAGTCTGCAGCAGCACTTACTGGAAGAACATCACTCCATGTCAGGATGTTTTCGAACTCAAAGCTCACAAGTAATCTTATGGTGACTTGAGGAGCGCTGAATTGCTGGGGGGTGGGTAGAATTGTCAAACAAAATATTTCCAATTGTAATCAACCCTAGATATGCCCTTAAAATCCCAAACTATATTTATGTTTGCAATTGTGATAAATTCAAATAATTCACATCAGAAAAAAAATGACTACACCTGTTTGTCATTTTTTTTCCAAGGGAAGAATTGAAGTCTCAAACTGGTATTATTAAACAATATCTATTTTTCCAATGGATTTGCTTTTCTCAGGGTTCTGTTTCAATTCTTCAAATACAATTCTGCATTATGTGCAGAATGATCCAAAGAACTGCATGAGACCAAGACATTCTTTGGGCATTCTGTAAAGACCACAGCTCCACATTGAGAAGCAGCAGTCTAGTTCATGCATGTTAGTTTGGAAAACTTCCTCCTCTGGTTGCTGCAGGAAGAATTCCACGGAATTCCCAAATTTCTGTAGCTGAAGATTAGACCTTAAAGACAAGTTTCTCTTCATTGCTCAGTAAAACCAGAAAAAATAAGCCAATGAACGTGGAAGTGTCCGTGTTTGGAACAAGAAACATCAGTACATAATTTAATGCCTTTAAATCTTCTTTGAAAGCTATAGAAGTCTAAACACATGCATTTGCATTCCAATTAGTATTTGGAGAGCTGTAGGTTTAGTTTCTAGTCAAATGTTTAGCTTTACCATTGGAAGAAGTCACTGACTTCTGAAGTGGCTATCTGACAATCATTTAGAGCTTCACAGATGATAGATTTTTTGGGTGCTAACCATTTTTGCAGTTTTTATAAATTACTTTTATACAAGTTCAGCTTTATAGATAGGATTGTATGTATTAGACTGGGAGATGGAAAGCAATATTTTAGTTTGGCTTTATATGGTTTTGCAAAATGGGTAGTTTTAATGATGTCATATTCAGACTCCACCTCAACATGAGTTACAAGGTTAAACTAAAAATTTCTCCCAACTACATTATACCACCTTCTGAATGGTAGAATTACCCCATACCTTGTAACAGATATCTTGTTAGATAGCAGAAGTAGTTAGCAAATACTTTGGTTCAATATGTTTGCTGAACCATGTATTTAATGAAACACGAAGTGAGCTTGACTTTTACACAACTTTAAACACAAATCACCTTTTTAAAAATCATTGTTGATTGCTACACAGTCTATATCTTTTATTTTACATGAAGAATTTGAAGTGCACAGGATTGTTACGGTGCTACGTTAATCTAATAACATAAAATGGTACTGTGTGTTTCCGATCATATCCTTGGGTTTCCATATTTTTAAGATTATTCACCACCACAATATTTCATTTTTTTGATCATAAGTTCATGCTGACCAAAATGTATTTTCTTCCTGTGCAGAAGATAAAAAATATAACAAGGTTTTAAAATACTATATGTTTGTTGGTATCTTTAAAATATACTTGTAATATCTTTTAACGAAATAAGATCATTTTTAATAACCCACTTTTTTGTAGAAGATTGAAAGTATAAAACCTGACATTTGGAATGTGCAGGCAACTTTCTTTGTCATATTATTGCCAAAGCATAAAAATTTTAGACTTGCTTCCATACCATAATTCTTACAATATTTAATTAATTGGAAGAGATCCCATTTTAAAAGAAACTATTTCTTTTAATGTTAGCCTTTCCAGGGAACACTTCAGTTTTCTTTTTTTATTTTTTTTTTATTTGGTGTGATTGTTTGCAGAAAACTAATAATAATTTTCAAAGTTTAGAAATTAATGTCCAAGATTTTAAGGTTAATTATTTTTGTTAACATCTCTAGTAAGACGTATGGCTTTGCTGATAGTACTTTTAAATCACCTCAGTCCAGTAATTAATACTCTAGCTCCATGCAATGGGCCTACAATATTCTTTAGTCAGCTGTGTAATGTTTTTCTTAAGTGCCTTTTTCCGTAGTTACTGTGACAAATAAGGTACCACACCATTAATCCAATACAAGTTAACCTAGGTCCATGGATTTTGTTACAATTATTCTCATTATTGATGTGGGTCCAAGACCAATCAAGATAAGGTGGCTTAGTAATTCTTGGTTTGGTGAGTCTTATTTAGGTGTACTCCTTAGGAACGGAAATATAATCTATTTCTTTATTAGTCTGGGAATCAGGGAGAAGGTAAGAATGAAACATCTTGATGTCAGTTTTCAAAAGGTCTTGTTATAGTAATCATCTGCTGTAAATACCTCAGCCACAACCTGAAGTTCTCATACCAGGCTGATAAAAAATGTTTATCCTCAGAGGATAAATGTTAGATGCTCGGTGCCTCATTTTATGGTACTAAGAGATGAAAGAAGCTGGCCAGAGCAACACAAAAATGAATCAAAACTATATCTATATTTAAGCCTCTGTGCCTGAGTGCCCATGGAAATATATGGGCTTGAAGAGCATGTGCCATTGTGACTGGGTCAGCACCTTCAGGCAAGGGAATGCAGGCACAAGAAGACACAGACAAAATGTTATTCCTGTTTTATCTGCATTCTGGGCAACATTTCAGTCTGCCACTTGGCCTAACAGAGAAGAAAACACTTTATGTAGGCATCGTGACTGCTTACTACAGGGACTTCCAAAATAGTTAATACATCAGGTACTTACACAAGACCCCAGGAGGTCAGCGTCCCACTTAGAGCTCTTAGTACCAGCCATTGCAAATGGGACAAGAATTTCTGAGGCATTATCATCTCAGATTTTCTTAAAACCCCCTGCAGTTAGTATCTAGTTATCAATGAGAAAACACAAGGAGGGGGGTTGTTCTTGGTAGATCAGATCTGCTGTTGTCTAGGACGCCAGCATCAAGGCTGGGTTCCCAGCCCCGAAGGACACGAGCCCTTGTGATGTTTTCCCAAAGGATTTTTCCTTCTTTCAAGTTCTGGGCTGTACATCATTTGTTTTCATCCGTACTAATGCCTTTCCATAAGAGTTGTTGTAGTAGATCTTTTTCTGTAACTATTCTTGGCTTTACGAAAAAACAAACTCAAGTCAAATCCCTTTTCTGCTAGGGTACTACTGGCAATTTGTAAAGTTAACAATTAGTTTTTCCCAGACCAAAGCTATACATGCTCATATACAAACTGTTAAGGCACCCAGATCAGCTTCTGCAAGGCACTTGTTCATGCATTTCATTTGGGGCTCTGAGACATATGATGGAAGTCAAACAGATTATCTGCAATGTGAAAAATAAAGTCTAAGTTTGTATTATTTTAACAAAAGAAAAATACAATGTTCAGTAGCAAAATTATTTCTGTTATACAAGATATAGAGTACCCAATGCTTTAAAAATTGCTTAAAGAAACTCTTTGACTCAGTTTAGAATTTACCATCCATCCAAATTTTTTAGATTTATGAGTCTGTGTGGAGTGTGAATCAGCACAGAATATGGCTTAAGTAAAAAAAAAAAATATATCTACATGTAGAGGAGAGAAGCAGCTGGGGAGTTCCTCCTATTCTGCTGATAAGGGATGGCTCAGTAGCAAACAGCAATTAATACAGAAAGAGAGAGCAAGAGAAGTAGGTGGTACGGAAGACCAGGAAGACAGAGGTGGTATACAAGGGATAACGAAGGTGTGAAAAGTAATAGATGAAATGGCTGCGAGATAGCAGAGGGACCTATTGTAAGAAAGAGTAGGCAGCTGGTAAAGGTATGACAGTATAAATTAAGATGTAAAAATCACAAGTTACAGGAACGGTCTCCTTTTGCTGTTAAAGATGATGCAGTCCTTCCCAGCCAACAGTACCAAGGAAAGGGCTGTGAGAGGGCTCAGGTTCTGGCAGGGACCACTAGCACGCAGGGGTTCTGACCCTGATCTACAGTCCATGCACAAAGTTGCAGGGATTACACTTGTGCTCATTTAGGGTCCCTGGAGCCCTGGTGAAAAGGCTTGGCCGCATGAACCTCCCAGCAACCAGGTCAGCAAGAGTGTAGTGAGTAAAGGGAATTTCTTTCACTTGAAATTTTCTCAGATGTGACATTTTGTTGGGATTCCTGTAAAGGCTATTCCCCACTGGGAAAAAAAACCCCAACAAACCCCAAACAAAAAACCCACCAAAAAACTCCAAACAAAAAAACCCTCAGACTTGAAGAATTTAAATGTTGGGTCCATTTTTTGCATTTACCTAACAAATTCTAGCCAATTTTTTTTTTTCAAATACCTTCTGTTTCTGTTTGATCTCTTTGTAAAAATTTAATCAACTGCTTCTGATTTTAAAGCACAGAACATTGCAGATACTTCCATCTACAAATTCCTGGATTAAAGGATGAATGGGGGGCAGCGGGGAGAATATTGTTAAATTGAAAGCTTAAAATTGCACACTAATCTCAAAGGATTTGGATGTATATTTTAGTCCCTGTTGCACCAGCCCTTTGCTCCAAGTGTGAGATAGCATTTAGGTTAAAAACCTCCAGAGGTAGCTTTGATGATTGTTTAATGTTCTTAACTTCTTAAAGACTGACAGCAAATTCAAAAAGTGTGTTTTTATAGTATTTTTAACTGCACAGAATGACAACTAATTTGGGAGAATAAATGCAAAGCTTTGCTATATTAAGGTATTATACAATGCACATACTATGTCAATAAATATTTTCCATTGGTTTTCTTTTCCTCTGTCATGATGTAGTTTGTTAGCTGTGGTGGTGTTACACAAACTCCATTCTGTAAACGCTTGTAACAGGTTATCAGTGACTCATCCGTGACATGGTCTTACAAGATATTAATGTCTCTTCGAATTTGTTCTGGGAAAAAAACTCCTTGTCTATGCCTGTCTTCAAGATAATTACTCCATGAATAGATTTGATGAGTTAAAAAAAAACTGGTTCAGCAAGGAAATGACTCACAGATTATGCCACAATTTATTAATTCTGAAATAAGTAATTAGTTCTGTTTCTGCTGTTAGCCATTGTTGTGTTTTCTACCCCAGAGAGCTGTTGAACCAGGCCAAATTAAAAGTGTGTAGAATATTATAATCTTGGTTCTCAGCATTATCTTAACTCTGTGCCCTTGAAAGTGGTGCTGATTTGATCACTGACAGTAAAAGGAGAGGTTTTCGGCAAGGACAAGAGCTGCTGGAAGTATGTAATGGAAAGTTTAGAAATGGTTACAGCAGTGATTAACAGTGTGTCTAATACGAGCAGTATTTAACAGGGGTCTGGATAGGGCTTCCCCACCAGGTCTGGTGGTCCTTACACAGGGAAGGAGTAAGTGCCAGTGGGGAATAAATAGGTCTGACAGCTTCGTCACCTGGACCAAAGTCCATTGGGGGCTGGTAAAAGGGTCTAAGGACTTTCATTGCTGGAGTCTACTTTTTTCCAGCTTCTGGGAGAACGTCTTGGTGCCCAAGAATTTTTTCTCAGCCCCTATCCGGGGAACGCAAGCAAAGACCCGGGGTGACAGCTGTGTCCTCTGCAGGCCACTCCCAAGCTGCTGGCAGGGATGTGGCCACTCTGATGGAAGATACATTCCAAGACATGCTCATATTCTCATGGGCCCTGGGGGACTTGATCTGGCCTCCTACCCAAACATCTATTCAGCCCTAAAATGTTCCGATACAGCCCAGTTCCTTGTGCAGGCATTTTCCTGTCATACTTCCAGTTCCCATCATCTTTAAAAAATGCTCAGAAGGCATTCACCAAATAACAGCAACTCAAATCCACCAAAGAAGTGGCATCTTATGCCAGTTATTATGCAGGTATTCCTGATGAACCTTTCATTCCTCTTCCTTGGAATATGTCTTTAAGCCTTGATAATGGCTTACCCTTCAGCTGTTATTGCTAAGAGAAAGGATCAGATATACTGGAAAAGCTACACAAATAATTTAGAAAGATTGTGCCTCTTGGCAATTATGTACGCACCATAGTTATTGCAGTTGCTATGGCTCTACCTCTTTTCCATGTGAGAGAGTTTGAAAACATTGGATGAAACCAAGTTGGGCTGGTATTCAGACAAATTACTCAGCTGCCCTTTGGCTGCAGTTGCAGCATTCTCCCACTCCTCCCCTCCCGTTTAATTTCCAACTTTATGGATTAAATGCTGGCTTCAGCTTTGCTTAATCAAAGACGAAAGCAGCCTGGAGACGGCACACGTCAAAAGGACCCTTTCTGGCTGTACCTCTGCGGGCATCTTGAAGCAGGGCAGGACCCAGAAGGAGAAGATGACATGAGAAGGCAAAGGTAAACAAAGATGAAGACCATGATGAACAGCAAAAAACCACAGTGCCTTACTGAATGGAAGAAAACATGATTTCTATTTTTTCTACAGTGAAAGGCAACCCTAGTTTTTACATTCCTTTGCCTTCTCTTGAATGATTAACTCATGAGCTAAATATTGTTGGCTTTTGTAGAGGAGAGAACCAACCAGCTGAGTGGTGGGGATACAACATGCCCTCAAATGCCAGGAGGGGCTTCCCCTCCCCAGCACACACCCCAAAAATAATAATAATAATAATAATAAATATATATAATTCTAAATTACCTCAAAGGGGATTTACTAGTAATATGAAGGGGAAAAAATTGTTTTAAAGTAATCTCTAAGACAAGCACCGTATTTTTATTTAAGTAAAACACAGATATTTTGAAAAGTATGTATGCATAAAGTCAACGGAGACTTTATAGATATGTGGGGCATATGGGTTTTTCTGCCACGCTCATCTGTGGAGGACATGGATGTTCCAGAGCTGCAGTGAGTTACATGGTGAAAGAACTAGTTGCTGGTTGTCTATCCCACCACCTCCCCACAGGAGCAGGGATTTATTGTGCTACCAAACTCTTGCTGCTTGTTGTGAGTTTGGGCTCAGACCTGGTCTTCTTAAATGGTGGACATGAACAGAGGCTTCCAGGCATGTGGCCACTGACGTTTCAGGTTTTCTGTATTTTGCTGTATGTATCCGCAGAGAATGTATGAAGTCATTTTAAATAAAGGTGGGTTGAAACAGTAAGCTCCTGTAACTAAACAAACACTGCATCACATTCTGCTCTCATTTACAGTAATAAAAATTAGAGGGAAATTAGATCCACCACATATTATATGAACTTACTTGTTATAGAATGTTATACCCTCGGCATTTATGATCTGTAAACATGTTCATTTCTTTTAGAAAGAAATAAAAGGAAGCCAATACTCAAAATGGAAATTAGCTTTGACAGCGTTCAATTTAGATATGATACTTTATTGCTTGTAAATTAACCCGTTACAACAGTCATCTGTGAACAACTAATGCTGCTTATACGACTCATATGCTCGAGTCCTTCACTTCTTACTGACTGATTTTTTTTTCCTTACTGGTTGGGACTAAATAAATGAGGCATCTGTGCAATGACCAATGTGAGGTTAGTTTTCTTGTCCATACTGTTATACTGTGAAAACAGTGTCCACAAGCTTAAAAAAAAAAAATACAGCTGCCACCACTAATTGTATGTTATTACCTTTAAACTGCTAGAGAATTGTCTTTACGGGATTGTGACTTCGGAAGCAGCTTTTGCTCAGCTATTTTGATGTACAGATCCATGGTACACCCTATACACACACACAAGGAGGGGCAGTTTTAAATTTGTCTTCAGCTTGAAGGCTCTGCAGAGATTGCATTCACTATCTCCAGCTACAAACATAAAAGAAACGGCATACAGTGTTTGTGTATTTCCCCTCAGTTCAGCAGTCACCTTTGCTTCCTTCACATTAACATCAACTTTGCCCCCACCCTACGCTCTACCCATTTATTATCAGGCTACTAAAGCACCTTTTCTTGATTTTCTTTTGCGTATCAGAATGTTTACACACAGGCCACTTCTGATCTTGCAGATGCACTTTTTTCACCTCAATCTTATCCCTAGGAATTCTTTTTCATGTCTTTGACTCTTACCTTATGGCAACCATTTTTGTAGTGGGGAAAACTGCTGGCTCTCCCTGCTCCAGTAAATGTATGGACTTGATGCTGCTGCTCCCCACCCAGACAGCTGTGAAACCTGTGCCTCAGTCCTACAAGCAACAGACTCCATTGATTCCCTGTTCACTTCTGGGTGCTGCTTCAGGCTGCTTTCCTTCATCTTCAAACAGCTTTACATCAGGCATGCACACAGCTGAGGGATGAAGGAGACTACAGAACCCATTCCTTGCTCTGCTGCAGAGACTTTGGAGAAAATGCAGCCGGGGTGGGCACAGACCCCGTCCTCCCAATATTCCCATCACTGATGTGCAGGCTCAGATGTCTCTTGTCCTGTGAATCTTGTGCTGAGCCTCTCCCACTGCACAAAGAGCACCATCCCATCCCATCCCATCCCATCCCATCCCATCCCATCCCGTCCCGTTCCATCCCATCCCACCCATCCCATCCCAAACTCCCTCTAGGAAAGGAAGCTCTTTGAGTGGGACGGCTCCTGCCAGGGCCCCAGGCAAGGGCTGCACTAGGGAAGGGGGGGGGGGGGGCTTCCTGTAGGGCTCACCTTGGCTCCTCTTGCTCCAGCCTCTCCTTCAGCACCTCGGTTGACCAGAGCATCTTCACAGTCCCACTGTGCCCACGCTTCCTCAGGGTCCCGCCCTTTGGTGTGGAGCTAGTTTTTCTCTCTGTACTTCAGCTTTTTTTACACACTGCTTGCAACTTCATCTCACACTTCCCTGCCCATCTTGGGTGTTCTCTGTTCCTAATTACACCTTTTTAATCTTTTTATTTGTGCCCACTTTGGGGGTTCACCTCATTTTCTACTTAACCACCAAACATCTAAAATTAAATTAGTTAAATAATGGCTGCCCACTGGTGCTGTACAGCGAGGAACTTGGCTTTCTGTCCAAGAGAAACCACTTCAAGGTGCTATTAAGGTAACAGCTGCAAACAGAAAACTATGGGCAAAACCACTGCGAGCAAACCAGTGTTCACAGCTTCAAAACAGTGCAGCGAATCTGGAGCCAGCCTTGGGAAATGCCTTCATAAACACTGAGTCAATGTAAACACAAGCTGCCAGCTGAAGGAGCTATCTTGTGACATCCCTAACAAAACAGTTCCAATAGGTCACAGTCTCTGGACCCCAGCAGCAAGCACAGGGTTAATCTCCTAGACACACCCTACCCTCCCAGGGAAGCTTTATTTAATTTCACTGCTTTGACTGACTTAAAAAACAACAATAATTTGATGCTATTAATCAGATTATACTAACTGGGCTGTAAATGGCTCCTGTAGCCTCGTAAGATCCACTGGAATAACAGTTTCAAGCAAAAAGCAAACCATCCCCAGCAGGGAGATGTGCCTGTGTGGGAGCCACATCTGCTCAGCACCTGGAGCAATTCGGCAGGGTCCTTTTCGGTAGCTGGCTGCGGGTAAGGTTTATTACATGTTATTTAAGCCTGCTGCCAAGGGAATGTCTTGTTGCAGCAGCCTTCTAGGGCTTATCCAAAGACTAAGCCTGGAAAAGAAAACTATGGATGTTGTAGATAGGTCTTATCTGTAGCATTTCCTTGTGTACCATTTGCAAAAGAGAAAATCACAACTCCACAGAGGCGGTAAAGCCTCCATATTCCAGCATGTCCAGTGAAGAGCACCTGCTTTTTTCCCCCCTCAATACCATTAAACAGCATAAATTTAAAACAGTGTAAATACTGGAAATAACTTAAGAAACTATATTCTTCCTCATAGCCCTATACTCAGCCCCTTTTTCAACGTGAAAGGTGGAGCCAGGGCTGTGAGCACAGGCTGTTTGCCGAGCCCGTGCTGGCCCTCACGCGCTTGTCCCTTGCCCCACCAGTCACAGCCCACATACAGAGCCAAAATTACATGGTTCTGGGACATGGGGGTGCAGCCACATACTTCTCCAGGCCACAATGCAGCTTTTTTGTTTGTTTGTTTTAATTTGGCAAAGGCTAAGCTCAAGGCAAATATTTTCAGACATATAAAAAGTCACATTTCTAGATCTAGAAGCCAGCTCCCTCCTCCTAATTTGAAAGCAATTTTTTTGTAAATTTTTGGGCTTGCCTGGCAACGTCGCTGTGAAACCAAGCATGCCCTGGTAGAAACATGATAAAGATACTGTTCAGAGATACAAGACCAGTGGGAAGCAAGGTTACCTATGAAACAGATAACTGCCAAAAATCACTGCAAGATTCACAACCATTCTTAAAAAGAAGACCTGACATGATTTTTTTCTACTACCTATTGACTAAGTGCATAGAAAAAAAAATTTCAAGAAATTAGTTTAATTTTTTTTTGGGGGGGGGGGCTTTGATTTGGTTTTGGTTTTGTTTATTTTAGTGGGATGCCGATGTCATTACCCTCTCCGCAGAGGGTTTTTTAGGCAGTTCCACCAATTATAGAATTAGGGGTTCAGCAGGTCATGCTATAAGCCCTGGCGCAATCCAAAGGCAGTAGCTCCCATCGGTGATGATGATCAACCTTCTACTGACAACAGAGTCAGTATCTTTGGGCAGATACCTAAACAACATCCAGATATTACAGCCATTAAAACCCACACAAATTTTCCATGAGAGCAGAGCAGTTCAGACCTATGTCATGGCCAGATGACAGCTGGTAGCTGTATTTTGCCTTGCCCTATTGCTCCTTACACATTTCATGGCATGTGAATGCAGCACAGCTAGCAAGGAAAAGAAACTTCAGCTCTGGATCTGGTAAATGCTACCACCATACCTATTCGAGAGGCACCTGAAATTCTTCCTTCTGCTATTTCCAGCTACTTGCATTATGTTCATTGTAAGATTCCCCTAGATGGGTACATTCATTACCTTGCAAGCCAGGACCCTGCTGCTGACCCCTGCCTGCACAGTGGGGCACCTCACACCAAATGCGCTGCTCCATATGCTTTTGTGTCAGGGGCAGCCTCTAGTCTGCAGCCCAGAGAAACTGCCGACACACCAGCACTAGCTAGGGTTACCCAACAAGGTATTTTACATTTTCCAAACTGTGCATAGTGTCTTCATTACAAAAAAACATAGTTTCAGACTTCAGAGACCCTGCTGAAAATCCAGTACGAAGTGTATCATGCATACAGGTATGTATACATATATATGGTACGTCAGTGACTACTGTATGTATACATAACTGTACAATACATTCATAGTAGTGTGATTGCAAATGTGATACCCAATCGGTATCTGAAGAGGAGCTAATGACGTTGTCACAGCATCTGAGACCCTGATTTTGTGCCCACACATTGCTCTGTCTCCTCCATTACCTCCTCCATCTCGCTCCAGAGACTACAGCTACTTCTTGTTTCTGTCTCTCCTGCCAGACTGTCATGGTTCAACCCCAGCTGGCAACCGAGCACCACCCAGCTGCTCCCTCACTGCCTCCACGGCGGGTTGGGGGAGAGAATCAGAAGGGTAAAAGTGAGAAAACTCATGGGTTGAGATAAAGATGGTTTAACAGGTGAAGCAGAAGCCACGCACGCAAGCAAAGCAGAACAAGGAATTCATTCACCACTTCCCCTGGCACCAGGTGTTCAGCCATCCCCAGGAAAGCCGGGCTCCGTCGTGTG
Source organism: Falco peregrinus (assembly GCF_023634155.1). Lineage (NCBI taxonomy): Eukaryota > Metazoa > Chordata > Aves > Falconiformes > Falconidae > Falco > Falco peregrinus. Next base: position 84,627,093 of record NC_073727.1, read on the forward strand.
TGACAGGTACTTGGGAAGACAAACGCCATCCCTCCGCACGTTCCCCCTTCCTCCTTCTCCCCCAGCTTTATATGCTGAGCGTGGCGCCATGTGGTATGGGACATCCCTTTGGTCAGCTGGGGTCAGCTGCCCCGGCGGTGCCCCCTCCCAGATTCCAGTGCCCCTCCAGCCCTCCTGCTGGCAGGGCCTGAGAAGCTGAAAAGTCCTTGACTCAGCATGAACATTATTTAGCAACAACTAAAAACATCAGTGTGTTATCAACATCATTCTCATACTAAAGCCAAAACACAGCACTGCACCAACTACTGAGAAGAAAATTAATTCTATCCCAGCCAAAATCAGCTGAGCAAGCTGCATGTGCAAGAAATACAGTCTGAGGATCCTGCAGTCAAAGGGCTGAGGGAAGATGGACAGTCCCTTCTTCTACAGAGCCACTCTGTCCTGTCGTCTTTGCTGTATGCTGGATTCTTCCAGGACAACTCCCCATGCCCACAGAGATCCAACCACTTGAAAAGCAGGGTGCAGAGATGCAGCCCATGGTCTCTCTCCTCCTCCACAAATTTCTTCCTTTGCTGAAAAGATTTAGCAATGTGCTGAGTCTTACTAATGTCACAAAGGGCCAACCAGTTACGCTCAGTACCAAAACTATTTAAACCAAAACTAATAAAACCGAATTTATTCCTTTTAGAAGTTATGTCCTTTTTAAAAATTTCTATTCCTGTTTTTTGTTGGTTTTTTTTTTTTTCCCAAAAACGGCTACACACTAAGCACAAATGTAGGCTGAAGGCAATTGCTTAAACCACAGCTCTTCAGGAAGAGCTTTAGGAGCAGCACAGGCTGACCACGGCCCAACAATCCAATGGGGAAAATGCAGATGCCACACTTGGATCTATAACTGGGAGCCTGGCTCGCAAGCCCTGGCACATGGTATTCCTGTTACACACAGCACAGGCGTGCCTTCGCTCTGCTGCCGGGTCCTGTTTTGGATGCTGCACTTCACGGGAGGCACAGACTAGCTGGAGAGCGCAGGGAATATCGAGATCAACCAGGTATCTAGAAAACTTGACTGGCAAGGAAAGATTGAAGACAGGCAGCGTAAGACAGAAGGATGACCGTGGTAACTGCCCAAATATCATCTTTGCTGCTGCAAAGAACAAAGGGAGTATCGCCACAGACAGAAGAAATCACAGCTCAATGCGCAGCGAGGAGGAATCACATAATACAGTAACAGCAGCTTCCTCAGGGTGAAGGTGGTGATGTCCTGCAGTGTGTTTGGAAAAGCTGTGGTGTGATGGAGGTCTTTTAGAAAAATCTGTTGGGAATTATACAATTTTGGCTTCAGAGTAGGTGGCTCTCTGTTTTCTGTGATGTCTATCTTACGATCCTGACCAGCAGTCTGAAAGTGGGAACTTCACATGCTCTGAATGCATTGCCTTTGCAGTGGAGTGCAGCAAGCTGTTGGTCTCATTTATCTGTAGCAGAGAGCCAACTTTTAAGTGAAACAGCATGCACAGTTACACAGAACTTTTATACTGGCAATAAAATGCTTTGGCCAAGGGAAAAACATAATTCACACAAGAGTCTGTTCCAGTAAAGCGTAGATTGCATCAGCTTAGCTCTTCAGTTTGGCTAGGGGAAAACGATTTCATTTTTAGTTGCATCTCTCCTCTATCTCTGACAGATTTATCAAAATACTGGACTTACCAGTTAAAGTTTCCAGCCACTGTAAATTGAGTCTCAAATGGCAAAGCCTGGCTGGCAAGCTGAACTGTGCAACTAGAAAAATAATATTCTGTAAGCCTTCCAGCTATTTTGAAGGTCATTAAATGAGAGAAGCACATCCACAACAGGTTCTTCAAGCAAAATGTGCTGAACTGGACTGTAAAGTGTTCATACACAAGACCAGCTACTTAATTTAAAGATGGCCAGGCCAACGACTTGCAATACTACGTTGGTGTGTTTTACTTAAAATATAAGTGAGGTTTTTTCTTATGTTAGCCCCAAAGGGGTGAAGGTACAACAAAGACAACACTGCAGGTTTGAGATGGGGGACTTCCCTTGCTGATGACAGAAAGTGTCTGGGGGATACAGCCTGGCATAGATACCACTGCAGCTCCCAGGTCTTGCAATTTTTTGTAGTCTTCTGTTCCTCTAAAATCTGCATTTGAATGAAGTATAAGTGATTTGCCCATTTCTCCATATACACTCCTCATATAAAGAGGGATGGAGGTTTTAAGGGATAACATTTGCAATTTTTTTGAGGTATTTCTAAAAGCTGTTAAAAACACAAACAACCCAAATCTAGCCTTCAACATCTGTCGTGGAAGAAAAAAAAAGGGGAAAAAAAAAAGGGAAAAAAAAAAAAGAGTTGTCTGGAAAATTCACAAGCCAGGCTAAATGACAGAGTAGGATTAGAGTCTATCTTGATGATCAGTCATGAAATCAAATGTCTAAAGCAGCAAAATATTTTAAAGATACATAAGCTACTTCATTACAATAAATGTTTGCCAGGATCCCGAAATCCTGGGGAAATCAATCCTGGATACAAAATACTGTATTTTGGGTGGACAGAACAGTGAAACGCTTTTCTGATTTGTACTGATTAATATGTGCAAGATGTGTATACCAAAACCTACTGTTACATCTTATTAATCATCAAGAACAGAATCTGTCAGGCTATGTCTTAAATGCTTCAGAAGACAAATGCTTCACTCAGGAACCACCAGGTGCACTTTTTCTAAATAACCGAAGACATCAGTTTCTGGAGAAATCAGGAAGGCTTAAGCAAACATGGAAACAAGTGTTAGCTGTCCTCCAGTAACACGGTTATAGAGCTGCTCGGGAGAAATAGGTTTACTTAGTAGTATCTCAAGAGTAAAAAGTGTGTGGAACATTACAGACTTACACACACATACACATGTTAGTTTTATAATTAATACAATCCTAAACAACAGCTGGTTATTTAAATAGAAAATAGGCTTACTGTCACTATGGAATTTATTTATGCTACTTTGAAAAAGAACAGTATCTTTGGTACGGTTTCTTTGTTAATAAATGGAAATCAGCTCTCTCCCTAGTCTGTACGAGGACTATGGTAATAAGAAGGTGCATATCTTGGATTATCTTGGATTTTAAACCATAAAGGGAATTTGTAGAGAGAAAAAAAATATGAATGAATTATTAGCCAAATAACTAGCCTAATTTAATTTCACAGAAGTTTATGAGGATTCTTAGAAACAGCCCATGCACAAAACCAGATAGAAGCACTACTGGGTGATGTGTACGAGATTGGAGTTCATGGAGCTTTTGTGTCAATTAAAAATGGGCTACAGTGTATTGAATGCTGCCTTGCTTCTCTCCCTGTCTGGGCCTGGACCATGCCTTAGAGAGTAAAACATTTTAGCCATCCTACAGGCATCACAGGTGGTAAAATATTTTGAGAGAGAAGCAAATTTCCAGCATGCCTTACCTTGGAGCCAAGGGCTCTATAAGCAAATTCTGCACAACCAGATCTTCAAGAAAGTATAATGAGGTGAGCAGCTGGGTTTCCATCAGTACTGTTTCTGAAATGGGATGTATCAAGCTACAGGGAAGGTTTAGGTTGCGCTGCTGCAAAGGTTCACAGGAAGAAACACAAAGCAAACTGCAATGCTGGTGGCACAGGACCCAGGCAGCAAGGTGACGTTGCTAGCTGCCTGCAAATTCATACATATATTTCATTATATATATTTATTTGTATATTTAAATATATATTTAACATCAGGAGAAGTCATGTCCTGCAAAGTGCAGGGCTGAGCAAGGCTCAGTGTGTTTGCTCATCCCGGAGCAGCAGGGATGCTAGACAGGTGTGAGATACTGTCATGGTGGGCGGGAGGGGAGCTGAGAACTGGTGATTTCAATACATTGCTGGAAACCTCTTCTTACAAGCACAAAGGGAATTATGTGCTTCATCCCAAAGGTGTGCCCACAGCAACAGATCCTCAAATTTGGTTCTCCCGTGAAAGTGGAAAGACCAAAATCTCAAAGTGGCTGAAGCCCTGTGAACAACAGAAGATAGCTTGTGCAAAGGTTCAGGAATCAGTAGATTCAAAGATGCTAATACCTTAGCCAGGATTTGTATCGCAAAACATTCTTATTTATACAGTATGTTGGTCTCAGTTTTACTGATTTCCCCCCATTTCTTCCTTTGCTAATCTACTAAAATTGTTTTTTCCATATTTCAAAAGAGAAGTGGTCTATTATACTCCTTGGTTTTTCAAAATAAAGCCAAACTTCAAGGTTTTGAAACTACTCTTTCAGTTGGCTGGAGCCAGTGTGGGATTATTCCAGTAAGGAATCACACATCATATGAATCATAGAATGGTTTGGGTTGGAAGGGACCTTAAAGGTCACCCAGTTCCAACCCCCTGCCATGGGCAGCGACACCTTCCACCAGACCAGGTTGCTCCAAGCCCCATCCAGCCTGGCCCTGAGCACTCCCAGGGATGGGGCACCCACAGCTGCTCTGGGCAGCCTGGGCCAGCATCTCACCACCCTCGTAGTGAAGAATTCCCTCCTTCTATCTAATCTAAACCTACCCTCTTCCAGTTTAAAGCCATTCCCCCTTGTCCTATGGCTATAGGCCCTACTAAAAAGTCTGTCCCCATCTTCCCTATAAAGCCCCTTTAGGCACTGGAAGGTGCTATAAGGTCTCCCTGGAGCCTTTTCTTCTCCAGGCTGAGCAACCCCAACTCTCTCAGCCTGTCTTCATTCATACAGGAAATGCTCCAGCCCTCTGAAGAACCACTAAAAAACCTCTTGATTGATCAACCCAGGTTGACAGGGTATCATTACAGATACATCATAGATGTGTAGTCTTACAACTAACTTTAGACTTTAATTTGTCCTACTCTTGCATTTGAGTAGCATTTCAAAAAATCCCCTTTATACATAGGCACACTTAGGGTATGAAATACTGCTGCTTTTAAAGCCTGGTGTCTGCTTGCACCTGTACCTTGCTCTTGTGCACAAAAGCTGTTCGCTGACATTTAATGCCCAAGCCGCAGGCCTGCAGCAGTTCACAAGGCTGAGGGCACAGAGCTACCAGCACCTTGGGGTCACTCTGTACCCCCATGGCTCCATCGCCCATCCCCTCCCTCAATTACAGACAACCTGCAGCCCAAAGAACACACATCTACCCCCGCCCCCCCATTCCCTAGCACATCCATCCTAACCCCCTTCTCTTTCCCCTCCTTAGCGCAATACTCTCCTCGCTCCCGCACAGGCAGCCTCTTTCCAGGCCTGGGCGGGCAAGAGTGCAGACAAGGACTATGGGGAGGAGCAACCCTTTAGAGGGCAGGGGGGGATCCCTCCGACTCTGTGTGACAGAGATCCCACCAGCCTCTGCGTAGCCACCATTGAGAACAACTAACCTGTCTCCAACTACCAGTTTCACCCTGAAAGATTGACTCAGCTTTCCCTCTTGTCTGAGATCACAGTTCCTTGGATCTTTGCATCGTTCCAGCAGCTTCACGTATCATGTGCCTTCAACGTACCTGCTGCTGCGCTTAGTGGTATCAAATCTCTGCTTCCAACAGAGTGGGTTAGTGCTTTGGCAAGGCCTTCAAAATAGATGGCTACTTCAGGTATTTACAATATTGGGGTAAACTGACAAGTCTCTTCTATCACACTGAACTGTATTTCCAAAATACGGGTCAACCTTCACCATGCTGACCCACGAGCATTTGGATGTCGGTGCTTTACAGTGCTGCTGCAGGGTAGACATTCATCAGACCCTCCACAGCCAGAGAAGAGGTTTTCTCTCCTTAGTCCTTGCAGTGCATGTCACACCCACACGTTTCTTCACTTGCTTCAGTTTCTGCTTTTGCTTTGGTAACTCCCAAAGGCAACAAATCTTACACTGATAATTGCATTCAGAGATGTCCTGGGCAACAGAACAAGCATCAGGCTTTTGCTACCCACATCATCTGCAGAGCTTAATTAAGGGAAAGGGAAGAGGTGGTGAAGCTTTAGGAGCAAAGATCTGGAACAGAAAAAATGGCAGTGCTGTCTGCTTTAATGTATGCATAGCCTCTCTCCTTCTGTAATCCCGTCTCTGAAATTCTTATTTCACCCCCTCGTTACCACTCAGCGTCTGCCACTTCCCACACTGATCACAGCACTAGAGATATACAATATATAGAAAAAAATATTTTCCCCTTTTAACAAAATTCCTGATGTATTTCATTTTCTAGAAGAGGTGGATCGCTTAATGCAGTGTATCATCTTTGTGTCAGTGCCACTGCTTCTATCACAGCAAGTTTCAGCTGGCTTTCCTAGGTGTTAAGAGCTATTGGGAACTTTTTTCCCCACGCAGAGTAAGTTGCCTGAGCAGGCAGCTCTTATTCTGGGGTGAGAGAAGGGGAAGGCAGAGCAGGAGCAAAGATTGATGCCAAAAAGACAAAAACAATGTCAGCTGTGGCTCCTGGACATTTCATGAACTGGATGCTGTCACATGCCAGTAAGTAGCACCTCATATTCCCAAAGTCTCAATCACATTTACAAAGCAAATCTTCCCCCCTTCCTCCCCTTCCCCCAGTTTTGCTCTAGACTTTCCTGCTTTGTTTTTAAGGCAAGTCTCTAGCCTTTGCAGTTGCCTTACTAAATCTTAAGAACGTAAGTTCAGGTAGCAGCCTGATTTTGCAACCTGCCTGAAATGCTACGGGGCTCCCCAGGATCTTAGAAGGCAACAACAATTTCGTTCTCACCATCCAGGCTTTCACCTGGGGAAAAACCAGCACCAACCCAGAAGCCCTCAGCTCAAGCTACAGTACACTTTGAAAGGCATACATTATAAAACACAGGTAAAAATCTCAAATAAAGCCAATTAAAATTAACGACAAATGACTGGGGAAAAGGAGTAAGGGACGCTGCTAGCCCCAAACATTAAAATAATGAGCTAGTTCTGAAGAGTAAGTTGGGGTTTTTTTGTTCAGCCCTCTACAGCCAGCTGAGTTCATGTTCTCCAGGTATTTATCACTACTTAAGGACCCAAGGCTTATGGGGGGAAGCTACAAAAGTCTCATGTGACCAGAGGTGCCAGTTTCTGAAGAAGCCAGCACACAGAACAGCAAGAGCTTGGCTAAGGGACGTATCAGCTGTCTGAAACCTTTCCTCCCCTCATGAAAAATGCAGGGGAAGAACAGCTTCTTCCTCCCACAGATGGGAGCCCTCCTCCCCACCCACTCTTCTCTGTAGCTTGTATTGAGAAGTGGTTAGTCATAGCAGGACACAGATGCATTCGTGCCTGGATGATGAAACTGAGATGATAACGTGTTCTTGTCTACAGGCCAGGAGACAAGCACTTGTTTTCCTTGCAAGCCAGATTTTATAACTCCTTAGCGATGGGGAAAGCAAGAGTCATTTTCAGTTTAGTCTTACTCGGCATACTGGGGAAAAACACTGGTTTTACTTCCCACCACACACAGGCTTCATGCTCTTCCACCAAGTTTGCTTCCTGTCCAGGTTTCCATTTCCTCACAGGACATCAAATGCCACACAACCCACAGGCTTGCACAGAGCCGCTGGCCATGAGATCTATAGAAGACTAATAAGAACGAGGACCAAGGGTTGTGGACATGGCTGAAGCTGATGCAGAAAGGCAATTACTGGCAGAGAAAAAAAGCCCTCATGTGAGGTTGGGCCCCTCGAAATATTACAAAATATTTCAATATTACAATATTAATTACGGTTATTAATTACAAATATTAATTTGCAATTTAGTTAATTTGAATAAGGGAGACTAATGAACTGGTCTGAAAATATTTCCATGTTTGGTTATGACTGTCCTCTGAAAAATGCTGTCCTTACTCTGAGAAGACATGCACAACTTGGGGTAAGAAGTCAAGTGCTCCCTGTGTTTGGCATCACAGCACATAGGAAGGATGGGCAAAACAACGGGGAGCCCTTCTGGGGCTGCAGGTACTGACCTTGCGAGAAAACAGCGATTTGCTGAGCCTTAGAGATGTCCAGTTCAGAACAACCTGACTCGACAGGGAGCTCATCCTAAGGCTGAAGTATTAAAATCAACTTTTCCAAGGCCAGACTTCATTGATTCAGAATACCAACGTAGTAGCAAGTAAAAAACCCAAATGAACAATCAAAAAACCTCTTAAGCAATGGCACTCTCCTACTGGTTACACAGCTTGGAAATGCCTTTGAAATCCAAGATTCAAACCTTACCAGAGTGCGATCAAGTCATTTCAGTGCTTTGCTGTTTATAAAGTACTTTGAAGTGGCCCTTGGCATTCAGTACTGCTTCATCACTTCATTTTGTTACCAAATTAAGGTCTCCTTGTTAGTCACCTCATACTAGAAAGACTTTAATGTACTAAACTGTACATCTTCTCCTCCTTTCATCCTGCCATAAGATGAACCATAGCACAAGCAATTCCTGGAGCACTGTAGCTGCGCTAGCTCCCAATAAACTGTTGAATGATACCTCGTAGGAAAGAAATCAGGGCCAGTATTACAAACTAGCACAGTTCTAACGTTGCTCTACTTTAAGGAGAATGAGAAGCTTTAATGAAGCCTCACGAGGTGCTACAGGTCAAACTGGAGACTTCTGCTCGCCCTCTCCCCACTTCACCTGTGGCTTTGCGCTCGGTCTGGCTTTGTATGGCTCTCTCCTGCACTGCTTAAAGGTGATCAGAGGCCAATACCGCGTGCAGCAGACTCAGCAGTCAGTGTCAGGACCTGTGCACATTTTTCCCCTCTCGGAGTGTATTATTGTGCTCAAGATCTCAATGATCATGAAACTGGCAACAAGATATTTACTTTGATCAAGGTGTTTATTGCATCTCAGAGGGCACACATGCACTGGGGGTTTTTGTTTTGTTTTGTTTTTTTCGTTGTTTTTAAACTGAAATACAAAGAAAAGCCATTTTGAAATTAGCTTTTTCTAGAACTTTCCCATTACGGTGTATGTTATCCCCACAGCAAATTCAGATACAACCACTTTTAATGGTACCATACATTGATTAAATAGTTCATTTGAAAGACTTTAGGTGAATATCTTTCCAACCCAATATGCTTTTACAGAGAACTGCCAAGCCACTTGTAACACTGATCAACAGTGACCTCATCGAAGAGTCAAGATCTTACGCCAAGCCATCAGCAGAAACAGTATGAGAACAAATAAAAATTAAAGAAACACAGTATGTACAGTAAAGGGCATGGATCTCTGGATCAGAATTAAATCTAATCACCAATAGTACAAAAGCTACTCACAGCGCATTCGGGGCAATGGAGAAAACACTAGCCTAAGGCATACACAGGTAAGCACTAAATTAAGAGATGTACGTAAGAACTGAACAGAAATGGGTAACATCACTTGTAATGTTTTGACTACAGATACACCAAAGAGTGCTCTTGTATTTGAAATCCCTTAATGCCAGCACAACTATGGTTGCTTTTTCCAACTACACGGAGAGAAACTGACCCTTTACATTTTCAGTGCATTTAGCAAGAACTGATAAATAAGCCAATTTTAAATGCAAAAACTTAAATAATTAAAATAGATTAAAAAATAAAACCAGCAATAAATATGGTATTCTTTCAGATATGATTTTTCATTCTTGGTAAGTCATCGAAAAAGTAGTTGTTATGGAAGTTTATATTACTTTAAATTATCTTAACATATACAGTGCCACAAAAATAAAACATTTTTTTCCACGACAATTGAGATTCCTGTGACCGGGAGAAAAAAAAATGTATTCCGCACAATTTTATAAGTATTTTTCTTACTATCTGGTATTATCACACTATATTTCGTAACAGATAAAGGAGAAATTAAGTCCTAGGGAAATTTTAGGTGTCCTCAAAAAGTTATATACATTGAAACCTTCAAAAAACCACAGACATCGCTCCAAATGGCTCACCAAACAACAGCTGCATAATCTGCCCCCATGGGATAGGTTCAGAAAAGCACTAGAAGGCATCAGAAACATACATCCATTGTTTAAATTGTAAAACACAAATAACCCAAGTACACAAATTTCGAGAAAGTAGGGATAACAGCTAAGGTAGTACACATTCCTAATGTTCACTTTCACAGCTGTGCTACACGTTTCAGGAGGAAGAGAAAGTCTGAGTAAGCGCTGGGTTTGGTACTGGTGGCTCACTTTGAAACTCTGAGCATCTGTTTGTAGACTCCAAACTCATGTTTTTATCATCCAGTCAGAAAAACTGCAGCTGTGAATACAGAAAAGTATTAGATGAAAACCAGAATAATGAGTTAGATAAAGCACGTTCTAAAAAGCGAACCAAATCTCCTCGTGACTTCACACCTCAAAGGAGATGTTAGCAGCTTTTAATGAAGCAGCCGTCTTCCTCTTCCCACAGACAGGTATGAATCTGTCTACTATAAACTCAAGTTGAAAGCAGCGAGTCCCAGCAATGAAGGTGCATCTCCACTCCTGGCCATCTCCACCAAGTGCCAGGTACAACTCCCCAGGGCTGGAATTTGGAGAAGGGGGAAGTGGGACTGGGTGGTGCCTGCTAAAAGGAGCCTGCTCCCATCCACTGCTGCCAATTCCAGTGCAGAGGGGGCTTAGAACAAGTCTTAGAATTAAGCTATAGGAAGAAAGAAAAGGGACTTATGAAGAAGACTTTTAAGATAGGTAATGATCGTCCTCTCCCCACCTGGCAAATTATCCTAGTCTTAGTTACAAAATGCCTTCTTTATTTCTGCATTATTATTATTTTTAATTGGCTTCAATGTTCGATTTGATCTGACTTTTCTACTTTGCCCCTCTTCAACATCTTTCTCTAAAACCCCCACGGTAATGGTTTTGCCTTTTTTTCCTTCCCTTCTGTAGAACTTTTTTTGCTTCTCCTCCATTGTTTCTTTTCATTTACTCCTCTGTTCTTGCCCACTGCTGTTCTACACAGCGCTGCTCAGGACCTCATGCCTGAGCGTTCAGAAAAGCAAAGCCTTGAAAATTTGTATGGTTGGGGAGAACATTAGCTGGCAGCAGTTAAGAGATGCAAACAACTTTCCCTTGAAGATCAGGACATGCAAGTTTCTCCTCTTTTGATCCCTTTGCGCCTATGTTACCAATCCATTTCCACATCCACAAGCCTCCTCACCACTGTTTTGCCCCCAGTATTTGTACCCTGTTATGATTCTATTTGTTTCAGTATTCATTTCAGGGCGAAAAAACCCAAACCATTAACCCTTGGATTGAATTTTCACAATTCACAATTTCACAAGGTGAAAATGGAAGTTATAGACCAAAGAGAACTTCTCCTGGCAGTCACTTTTGGCAAAAAAAGTAGCCAAAAGACAAGCTTTCAGGCTAAAATTAAGAGCCTGGGCAGACCATTCTGTTTTCTGTGTAAACCACCACAATATCAGTGCACGTTTCTACCTATCTCTGCAGCTACGATGTTATCAGTCATATTCAATCTACCAAGCTAACCAACACCTGTGTGCCAGACACGTACCACAGCGTAACATGCTTAGGCAGGCAGTCACAGAATACCTTATCGTTTACAAGAAATCCTTGATGTTAAGATCCGCTAATGGGTCCTTTGTTGGAGGTTTCTTGGGACTCTGAGTAGCAGGAGTTGGGCTTGGAGAAAGCTAACAGACGCCAGCCAGGAAGGCAGAAAAAAACAAAGCAGACAAGGATACACAAGCATTAGGTAGATACAGCCGGTTCTCAGACAAGCACACTGCAAGCATACAAAGTTCTCATTTTTCTGCAAGTTCAGCGTGCTGCCATTTGGCTCAAGCATTGTTCAGACTCCACCCTTACTACAGGGTCAACAATGTTTGGCTGGTTTAATGGATAAAGTTATAGACACTGTATATTCTAATCAGCATAGCTTCAAGTCTCTCTCTCCCTGCAAGACAGAATGCTGTCAGGATCATCAACCCAGACAGAAGTTAAGCAATTGTTAGACGTTAAACACTGAGGTGCAGAATAAGCAGAGTGCATGCTGCAGAGTATAGCTGAAAACCCTTGCGACTGGCATTTAACTACAAGTTGTTCTACACCAGTAAGGCAAATAAGAGTCCAAAGCGTACTGGAGACATGACTATATTATACCCTGTCCCTCCTCTGGTAGTTATAAAAATCATCATTCCACAGAAAATGTTAAGGTTTTGAAGTTCCGTGCAACCGCTCTCATTAGGAAGCCAAATGATTCTCTACCATGTCCTTACTCCTCCCCGTCCCCTACCTTACTCAGGGTACTAGAGGTGTTTTATGTGTAGCCCTGGCACCTTGATGACTAACCTTTGAGAAAAAAAATAAATACATTTGTGTCTTCCATAGTATTATTCTTGATAATAGATGCGCAGAGACAGTTTTAAGGCGGGAGGAAAAGAAGACCAAATACCTTCTCACTTAGAGCAGTTTCAAGTTCTTCCATTCCTTCACAGAAAACCCAGACAAACTTCAACGGGAACGTGGTTCCCTACTTGAAAAGTGTGGTTTGATACAGGTTGATTGCTTAATATTTGCAAAAAAAGGGAGGTGGCTTTTCTTTCAAGTTTCAAGTGTTTCAAGTGTTACAAGACAGATTTGAGAGCTGCAGCACCGAATTCCATCTCCCAGCCTACCTGAAGGACAAGGTGGACTTCCAACTTACAAAGAAGCATAATGCTATAGCTAAGTCATTCCCTGCTTTTCCTCTGCAAAGACCCTTTCCTTTTCAAAGTTATTACAAACCAAATTCTACTTTGAAAAAAAAGCCTGGAACAGGTATTATGACTTAAGTTGCATCACCTACTGGCTATGAGCTAGAAGCTTTGTATCAGAGTGCTGCACTTCCAAACTTACCAGCTTCAAGTTAAAAAGAACCCTTAGGAAAGTATGAGAAGCAGCTGATACCACCTGCTTCAACGTGAAGGATGGTTATGTCTCCATTCACCCAACCTACTTCAGCATTAATTACTCCATTAGATTTTTTTTCATCATATTAATCAAAGGACTTATCACTGGCAACCAGTGACCTCTGACATAATCTTTCTTGGTTGTTTTTAATTAGTATAGAATTAAGAATAGGCTTGCTTTGGTTTTAGGTGGCCAACCTTGTGTCTGTCTAAATATGTGACTGTCACAAAGCCAGACTAAGTAAATAGAGTTTAAAACCATGAAAAACAAAGCAGTGTCATGTATCTCCCACTTACAAAAGAATATAGACTGACTGAAGACTGAAATTACTCATTTGCACTCCCCCTTAATGTAAGTTAGAAGAAAAACCTCATAGTACTTAAATTTGCACGCTGCTGTGAAAAGCGTGCATCCTGAGCACTCCGACATCCCATACGTTACGGTCATTCACACTTGAATGCAGTTGTTTTGCACCACAAGAAACCCAGCAGGCTACCAGTCTGAAACAAAGTTGTATCTATCGAGAAACAGCTGTCATCCAAGAACTGGAGACTTTAGCTTGTTCACAAGCAGAAGGTTGGTTTTCTGAAGAAACTCTTGGTGGGCTGGGAGGGAAGTTGTTGAGCGCAGCTCTAGTAAATTTTGACAAGCTCTAAGCAGAATAGGAATGCCCACCAGCTCCACTTTGAGCTTTACTGAAATATCCCCCAAAACCACATCCTGGATGCCAATAGCTGTAGGAGACTTTTCAAACCTGTCCCGTTGGTCTCATACAAGGGAATCGAAAAAAATCAAAGTGGTTCATGCGATCTGCCACCAGTCAGGCAGCTGATACTGTAAGAAATCTCATTTACATATCTACAGGTAGAATTGAACTGAAATAATCTGTACACACAAGCTACTTTTTAGAGAAATGGAGAGCAATTAAACATTCATCTAGCAGTAAGACTTACCTGTACACCAGGGCCAGTGGCAGCTCCAAATGGTGGCCTCATCATAGGCTGCCCATACATAACTGGCTGCTGGGGCATCATTGGTACACCTGTGCCTGCTGGGGGCTGTAAATTAACACAGTGTGAGCAGGGCTCCGGGTGAAGAAAGGAAAGCAGCGTAACAAGAGAGACTCACCATCCCAAATGCTGCTCCTGGCTGTGGGACAGGTGGAGTACCTCCTGTGGTAGGAACAGCACTTGCCGGAGGCACGGCTCCCGTCTAAAACATTTTTTAAAAAAATGTCTAAAAATGCAGGAATCTCTGTAACACCAGCCATCTGGAAACCACATGGAGTCTCCAGCGTTCCCAAAGTTGTTCTGGAAAGTAGGACTGTTATGTAGCAGGTAATACCTAACCTCCAAACTACAATGCTTCAAAGAATGAGTTGAACGAGTCCTTACACTGATGCTCAGCTTGCTGCTTCATAAGCAAGCAAGGGTGACAGACTCCATTCTCTCATGAATGGAGTCAATCTACTGAATACAACCCAAAATAGGCTCACGAAAGTATGTACTTTCCTCCTCCTCTACATAGTGTAAGAAAGCATCCCAACTTCATAATTGCTAGCCAACACACTATAGCACTTGCTGCAGCACTGTGTTTTAGTAAAAGCTTAAGCAGGTTGTAAAGCTAAGGAAAATAACTGCTATAATTAGCTTCCAATTATTAAAAAAAAAAAAAAAAAGTATTTTTCTGCAGTGAGATTCATTTAAGTTGAAGAGTAAGTCCACGCTTAAGCCGCAATCACAACCATTACGTACTTTACTGGGGAGAATTTAGTTTACCTTGCTATGCTTTTCATGCATATGCTTAACTTGTTATGGTTTTAAGGTGACCTTCAACTAGGATTCAGGAAGACAGAACTGTTAGTTTAGTAGTCTGATCGGATATACAGCGCAACAGCATCTTTGAACAAGGCCACCCCCTTATCTAGCACAACCTACACATCATCCCTCTTGGTTCCTTTATCTGTAACTTTCCATGCACAGTCTCCTTATGGCCTCAAAAGCATCCAGGTCTCTCTTTTTCACAGGAGTATATACAGCTCAAATTATTAACAACTCTAAAGAGAGGCAGGAAACATTCAAGGAAGGCATTTAAAATTGGTAGTAGGCTTTTTAGGAATCTCATTACTGCTATCGTATGTCCTAAGTATACTGGCCCAATTTCTTAAGCTATTACAGAAGCTGTAGGGTCATGTCCAAGCCTCCACACCCCTTACGACCTACCCTGAATCAGTTATATCCCACCACATTTGGAGAACAGCTAGCACACTTTCAGTTCAAAGGACACTGTGTCTCTGGAGATACGTTGGAATTACTCACTGCACAGTCCACTTCTGTGAATGCTGCATTCACTGCCCTTGGTTGATCCTTGCTTCCAGACTAAAATATGCCAGTTTCTTAGGAAACCAGAAACAAGCCAAGATTAACCTGTTCCAGATTCATTAATAATTACTTATTATTCTATATACTATACTCTTTATACTATATTCCAGCCTGAAAGTTTTCTAGGGAGCATTTAAATTAAAAGCCGTACTGTGCTAGCAGCACAGCTGTCCCCAGGCTAAAACCAACATCTGGACACTCAGGTATGCAAAGCAAGGTGACATCAGATGCAGTAACTGGACCGCAGCCACAGGAACACAACGTAGCTTGAAATCCAGTTAGGCAGATGCCAAGAAAATGGCCACACAAACTGAATCTGCCTTTGCCCCAAAGCACTAAGATCACTTGAGGAAACAGACTTGTGAAATTCTGCTGATTTTAATCCAGAAGGTGAAAGGTCACAAGGAAGGGAAGAAGTGACCAAAGTGACCAAACCATAAATGGTTCAACAGTGACGTGAAGCAAAGCTTCATTTCAGTGTCCACATTTATTTTTCCTGCAGATCTAGTTTTCTTTACTTTCAAAAAATACCTGAATGCGTGACTTCGAAGATATATATACAGCACCCAAGTTTCATGAAATGCTATCAAACCCACCCAGCTTTCCAGAAAGGCTCGTTACTTATCAAATGGTAAAGCCACTACAAGATTAGGCTGATGTTACAGACGTTAGAAATTTCAAGTAGTACAAGACATCAAAAAGTTCACATCCCAGTAAAGACAGTTTGAAGCCATCATTTTCAAGCTTACAGGACAGAAATGGTTAATCACTGCTACCATATTCAAGTACACATTGCCCGAGAATTGCCTGCTGGACAGACTGTCCAAGAAGAGCCATGTTAGGTAGCTTCTAGCTAGTTTTAAGCCAGTGGTAATAACTGTAATGCAGGTGGAGTGCTGTTAGTGTCTTCATGTTTAGTAAGTAAGTACAATAAGAGATTAAAAAATAAATAAATAAAATCACTTACGCTGTACAGTATTGCCCAGCCTTTCTATTAAGAAAAAAAGTTGACATTACAACTAATACATTCAATGAAGTACCAAGGTCAGGGAATACTTGTGTCTTCCATAAGGTTAAGGAACAAGCTGGAACGTGCTTAAGAGTCACGTTAACACCTGGCTGTGGCAGCAGGGATCTGAACTGGTCATGCTCCCCCTTGACAGTCGTTTTCTTCCCTTTCCAACCCAACTTTTTCAAATGGAGGACATTTTATGCCCTGTGCGACTTTGATGAGATGAAGTATGACCCCTCTTCAGATTACTCTTGTAGCTTACTCGTGATCAAGTTGCTCTTGAGCCAAATTTAGATTTTTAGCTCAATGCAACCCCCTTCTCTCAAAGCTAGTGCCTTCTGATACGTTTTAAAGGGCAGTTTTAGCTTTTCCAACAGACTGCTTTACTCTGCCAAACAAGCTAATCAGTTCTGATCTGACATCAATCACTTGATCAGTATGAATATCGCGTAGTTAGTCTTTTGATCTGCTTCATTCAGGGAAGCTTGAGAAAAACTTATTTTCCTCTCCTTCCAGAACTTCAGCTTTGGATCAATACTATTGTCTTTGGGCAACTGACCTGGGGCTGGTGTTGGCAAGACCTACACGGCTAACCACACACCTGGAAACGTCCACAGGTATTAAGTGTACATGTAGAGTAATATCTTGATACATATGCTAGTATATTTTTCATTGCCCTGGTCTCAATGATTGATTTATGCCAGCTGTAAATCTGGTCTTAAAATGTGACTTGAAACAATCATACCATTTATACAGAAGCAAGCTCTTTACCTGAAGTAGACTTCAGGAGCCGTGCCTACACGCACGCTTGCATAGTCTCGTAAAATATTGAGGTTTCAATACCAGTGGTATCGATGGATTAACTACCTACCAATGGACCGCTGGGGACACCACCAGTTGACCATGTTGCAGGTGCTACTTTTGGCTGCCAGTTGGCTCCTCCTGTTAGCTTCTTTTCTCCAGCGTTCCACTGAAGGTCTCCCCTAACAGACGGGGAGACAGACAGGGCCATTATTTACATACCCTCACAGTGAAAATGAAAACCAATTGCGGCATACATGAACGTTAGGCTTGCAGCTACGTTAGCTTACGGTGTATGCAGTTTAAGTTATTAACGGACAGGTACACTTTCGGAGTCACTCAGTTTCAAGGGTTGTTAGCAGCAGAAACCAGTACGCTCTATATTGAAGTCAGCTATATAGTTATGGCCTTTGGAGTGAGAATTAAAAAGAGGTTTTATTTAGTATTGAATGAAGGTAAAGTATTATTACTATTTCTTATTATTATCATTACGCCCTTGAAAAGTAGGAAGAGGGACTGCTACTGCCTGTTCTAAGGGGCCAGGCAAGTAGCACTGCCTGCTAGAAGTCTTTGAAAGGTCATTTCATTGCTGGAAATCTTGCTCAAACAGCTGAAGGAGGAAAGCATTCGGTTCTGAAAAAAGTTGATAGAAGATAAACACATCAATCATAGAATAAAAGGGCCGTTGCAAACCCAGGTTTTGTTAGAGGCCATTCTATCCAGAATAAGAAACACCATTTGAATGAAGTAGATTGAAGGAAGGTAAGTTCTGGGGATAAACCTCATGATGTGTTTATACATATCCCCCCTATCATCTCCACAGAGGCACAAAACATTTTGAAGTACACGCATCATAAACTGGTCTTGCATACAGAGGAAGACTAAGCACAGAAGGAAGCAATCAGATTAAGATACATTCAAAAATCAATGCAATGATGTAAATACTTCTTCTTGCAAAAAGAAGCTTTTCACTGCATGGAATGAACTTCTTTTCTATTTTACAAGTATTCCAATGCCTATATGATAAGCACATCCCGTGTCTGTAAAAAGATAACAAAACTATTACATATTAGCCTAGATTACTGAGGGGAGCTATAGAATTTATTATCTGGACTATTTTTCCATTTTAAGTTGTTTGGAAATCAGCTGTCCAATATGAAAACAGTGATTTACATAAAAAATTCTAGGACTCAGATTAAAGCAAGCAAGTTTAAAAGCTACGTCAGGAGCATTTAACCTTAATTATTCAGTGAATCTGTACAGAATAGAATACTTCTTCCAGAATTTTTCTGAACTGATTTTTTGGGTGCGAGGGGGCGCATAAATTCATTGATTCTTAAAAAACACTGAAATAGATGCAACATTATAAAGCAGAGTTGAGAACTTTTTTTTTTTTTTTCTTTTTTTTAAAAACAAAGTTGAACTTACTTTTTCGAAGTGGTACCAGAAATGCCAAGATCTGAAAAATCATAAGAAAAAAGGAAGTCGTGTTCAGTAAAGTAAAGCACGTAAAAGTAACAGCTCATGTTTCATTGCACATGGGCTTATACAGAGTAATAAAGTTTCAGCTGTCCTCATTTAGGCAGCATCAGAGGACTGGCCACATCTACCCCTTCTTCTTTAGGACAAACATTTGAGGAACCCTGCAGATGTCTTGTGCTTGAAGAAGCCGGTTTTGCTCCATAAGCAAACTCAAGTAACAATATATTTAGGTCTACAAAATGCTGAGTTATTTAAGGGCACCAAGCTATTTGCCATGAATGACAACACTAGTTTCTGTTCCTCATTATACATACGGGAATAAAAAGCTATTTTTCACAGACACATAGATCTGAATGTTACCTGGAAGATTTGCAATGCTTTATCTGCTCTATCATACATGGAAGCTGCAAGTAGTTTCCTTAATAACTCTTTGGAAAAAGTTTTAAGCTAAGTTGTAACATGACCAGTACACGTCCTGTAAGTGACAAATGGCTAAGTTTGTTTTTCTCCCCCAAACCTGGACGTAGCAAATGACTGGCAGAAGTGGTTTCAAGTGATTAACAGCCCTTCTGACTTCTAAGCATGGTCATTTCCCCCCACACCTACCAGGATAGTATGCATCCTAAGTTCAGTTATATCTTGGCTGTGGTGTGTATACATATACTAACACAGTATTCCATTTACGCAATCCTCCAAAATACAACTTCAGTAGTATCACACCTTGGCCTAGGTGTGCCTCTTCCGTTTTTTAGGGGGCTGTGGATATTTATCTCTATTTATAAAGGCTCTAGCCCTTCTACTACTACAGGAAAGAGAACACTTTTTAGTTCAGCATTTCAAGAACATGCTTTGGAAATTTCACTGTTGGCTGCTGTGCACTCCTGACCCCACTGCTGCTCCTCCTCCCGTTAAGCAAGAAGTCAGCCATTTGGTCCACCAGCTTTTCTGCCTAAATTCCACACTGCTGTCAGATGCTTTGGACAATGTTTACCTCCCCATCCACTATTACACAGGGGCAGACCCATTAAGGGTCTGATGTGTCTGTGAATGTACCTGGGATGTTCGCGCATTACAAATCCCACCTACCATACACAGATCCCATTACTTGACTCAGATCCTGGGCACAAACAGGGACAAGTTGTGAAGCCAGACTACAAGTTATCTGGATCAGGCCTTATTCCTGCCTATAGCTTCCTGATCTGCCCAGGGAAACAGAAGGACATTGAAGCAAGCTAAAACACGGGGGTATTTGGCACTGTGGGAAAGTAACGTAGTTGTACGCCACACCATTTAGACCCAAAATTTGTCACTTACTGCCTACTAAGTTTGCAAGAGATGAATCAAGATCGCTCCCGAGGCCCTTGCTTGCTGCTGAAGCAGTGACTGTTGCTGTGGCTGAAGGTACTATAGACTGGCCCGAAGGAACCATAGTTGGCATAAGAAGATCACCTAAGCCATCAAACACTGGAAGTGAAAGGAAAAAGGGTTAGAACAGCAGCTGTGGTAAGACAAACACTACCTGCCACTTTGCTGTTGCTCCAACAAATATAGCACAGACAATCACATCACAAGTCTTACCAAAACACTGTTTGACGTTAGAAGTAATGCCAACAAGGGCATGCATGTCATTTTACTAGACACTGAATGTACAGTAATCCTGAAAGAGCTATACTGATGCGAACTAGTATGAGAAGACATGCCTAGAAGGACTTTAAATGGAAAGTTAAATCTCCATAGACACAACACCACTTCCACATGACACTATTTTTTCTTACAGCCATCCCTAGAGAGATGTCAGATGCACACACACTTGTTAGGAGATATTCATTTAAAGGTTTTTAAAATGAACATCTTGCAGCAAACACCAGTCAGAATTACTGTGACGAAGGCAGTCTTATACCTTGACATCTTACAGCAACAGGATTGGAAGTCTCAAGATGTTACTATTGACTTGCAAGCAGCAGGGAATTGGGAAAGCCTACTAACATCTTATAAGATCAGAAGGAACCAGAACCATCCACACTGACAGAGCCAACCCTTATTAGTCCAGTCATCTAACTCGGAAGTTAATTTTTAGATCCCTTGAAGTCAAACCACCTGGTATATCTTATGTCAGTGTTCTATCTTCTGATCTGTGTTTGAGGTACATGCTAATGTTAAGTCTATAGGAAGGGGTAGCATGTGCACTGGCAAGCAACCAATTAACCAAGCAGCAGTACTACTTCAACTTTTTTTTTTTTTTTTTCTTGTTCAGTTGCAGAACTCACCAATTTTAAGTTTGTAGCAAGGACCCAGCATGGAAAACATAGAATGGAAGAGATGCAAACAAAACGATAGCAGTGATGAAAGTTTAAGCTTATAGTCAGGCAAAGAACGTGAACTCTGTCTCCATTTTGTGTACACTCAGGTGCCATGCAAGCTCAAAAATAGCTTCAGCAGGAGCAGCAATACGACTTGCCTATATACTCGATTTACAGAAGTGTTTTCCTTGCATAATCCCTGATTCTGGATCTCAAGCACATGCAAGGATGTTTACACTAGTTTGTTTTTTACTGACATAGTAGAATAAAAAATGGGTACAGAGAGCTGTAGGGCACACAACAACCTTAACATCATCCTGAGTTCTTCCAGTAGAGAAGGAAGAGGGAAATAACTGATATTGCCTGTACTCAGAGCCTAAATATGGCGTCATTCACTCATCTAACACATAAAACACATTAGAAAATTCACAGGAAGAAACCCTGTGGCTCACCTGATGCATCAAATGAACTGCCAGTCGTTGGAGCTGTTGTCCCAAAAGCTGCATCAAAGTTAGGCTGTAGTAAGCTGGTTTGAGCTGGAGTGACTGGGGATGGTGATGGAGAGGGAGCAATAAAAGAACCTCCAAAGCCTTGAAAAAGCCACATAAAAAGAGATGTGGACATTAGAGTCAGTCGTCCTGGGCTGTGTTTAACAAAAGCTCAATCTATACAAGGTGGAATGAGACACAATTCTTAGCAGACCATTATAAATAACTCCACACTACACAAGCACCCTTGGTATGCCAGGTCTGACCCAGTGAATTTTGGGAGAGTCACCAATAACAACTTTAATGTTTGTTATTTAGATTTCTGCAGAGACAGACCAACAGAGTAGAGAACACACTTCTTCCAGTACTACGTGCTATTGCTCTAGGTAAATAATCTCACAGGCAGAATGCAACAAACAAGGATTAGTTCAGAAAAAAGAGAAACAGAGAACTAACTTGAGAAAAGCTTATGATGACCCATCAACTACTTTGGAACCTCAATTCAGAAGGCAGTGTTTTACTAATCTAATTTAGCTTCTCTCACCATCTTAAAACATCCTGGTCTCCTTCATCAAGATGTCTTCAAGCTGCTGAACCCCCACACTCCCATGCCAAAGCAGGATCAAGAGCATCCACAAGTGAACTGCTTGTAGGCTGGAGAATATATCATATATTATAAACCCTCTATTTATATAAATAAATCCTACTCATGGAGATTCTCTAGCCTGCAAGCAATGCACTTCCAAGCTTGGTTATTCTCAAAATCCCTCCCTTGCCCTCCATATAATTTGACCTCCCTTGCAATTAAATCTTATTTGTATTATCTACAGACTCTGGAAACTGATTAAATATGCAAAGACTCTGGCAAAACGAGACCAGACATATGACACTTTCTCAGTTCTCTTTAGCCTACAAGCCGTTCCTCTTATCCAATCTTCTTGACAGTGATGTCTGAGTCCTCTGTACTACATCTTCAGTCTCAGCCTTGTTTTTTCCCAGCTGCCCTCGCATAGAAAGGATCAGATCCCAGCTTAGTGCTCCAACCACGACTACACAAATACGGTGGGAAGAGCATATTCTTTTGCCGCAGCTGAGCACAAGACAGCGACGAGCCCACGCTCTACCACTGCCTTTAGTTTCTTTTCAGGGAACATCCTGCCTTACAGTCTACTGTCCCTATCTGTCCGGCTAACCACTGCTGCCTGTGGATAGAAGCTCGAACATTTACTCATTTGAAATTTCTCCTTTAGATAGTTTTCTCAACTTTGTAGAGACCATTTTAAATCCTATTCTTGTATAAAGTAAATACAGACATTTTCATGTGGGTGAAATCTGAAAAATTTGGCATGCTACTCCAACAGTCACATTGTTGAAATTCAGTACCAAATACAACTTATCAATTTAGAAGAGATCATCTGTTTACATGAAACCCTTATCGCTGCTTTCTGCCTTTGTACTTAGTTCGTTCGTACCACTCTTGTTTAAGCAGTCAACTAATTCCTTTCTTCTTCTGTCTTCAGCTTTCTTTAGTTACCAGTTCAGTGGGGAAGCCTGCTTTTTAATAATGGGAAAATAAAGAAAATTCTGAAGATCCTCGAACCACCTTTTTTATCCAGACTGCTTTCCACGGTCACAGGGTATATTCGATTACAGCACATTATGCAGACATCTTATTGTACTGGTTTTGGCTGGGATTGAGTTAATTTTTTCCGTATTAGTTTGTATGGGACTATGTTTTGGATTTGTGCTGGAAACAGTGTTGACAGTACAGGGATGTTTTAGTTGTTGCTGAGCAGGGCTTGCAGAGTCCTTTCTGTGTCTCACCCCACCCCAGCAGCGAGCAGGCTGGGGGTGCACAAGAAGCTGGGAGGGGGCACAGCTGGGACAGCTGGCCCCAACTGGCCAAAGGGGTATTCCATACCACACCACATCATGCTCAGCAAGAAAAAGCTGGGGGAAGAAGAAGGAAGGGTGTCGGAATGATAATGTTTTGTCTTCCCAAGTACCTGTCACACGTGATGGAGCCCTGCTTTCCTGGAGACAGCTGAACACCTGCCCACCAATGGGAAGTGGTGAATGAATTCCTTGTTCTGCTTTGCTTGCACGCACAGCTTTTTCTTTGCCTATTAAAGTGTCTTTATCTCAACCCACAAGTCTTCTCACTTTTACTCTTCAGATTCTCTCCCCCATCCCACCGTGGGGGGAGTGAGGGAGCAGCTGGGTGGTGCTCAGTTGCTGGTTGGGTTTAAACCATGACACTTGCAGTGACAAGAGCACATTTCCCAGCTATGAAATCGAGCATCTGCCAGGCATTTAACTATGAGACAGGCTAGAGCTCAACATACAGAACCTGTGCTCAAATTGCAAGCATCCACTATATCAAGTGTTACTGTGAGATCTCAGACGCCGTCTCTGAAAACGTTTCTTTCTCAAAGAACACAGTAAGACTAAACACCAAACACTTACATATTGAAAGAGTTAGAGAAATGTATACACACACACTTGATGCAAGCATCAGACTTATTTACACATCAGATGCATGTTTCAGAAGAGAAGTGAGTTAGCAGCAGCTAACTGTATTCAAACCCAAACGCTCAGCAGGGAAATGAGAGTGGTGTGCCATCACCTGGGCACCAGGCCAGAAACTTGCTCCACCACCAGCAAACAGGTTTAGTTGTGGAACACCTGGTCTATAGGAACAACTACATTGGCCCCAGAGACAGCTGGGAGAGGACAGCAAACCTGACTATGCACTACAGGTCGAGGAGAAAACAACCTGATTAGAAATACCTCATAAATTATGTCCTTCAGCTGAAGCTTGCCAGATTGCAGGCAATGACCAAACCCACTCTGATTGTAAGTTAAACCGGTCCCTTCAGATGCTACCGACCAGGCGCCCTGGCTGGAGCCAGGGAAGCAGCAGCGGGAAGCAGAGCAGCCTGCTTTCTGCAGTCCCAAGTAAAGAACTTTTCAAAAGCCTGTGTGAGCTTCCCTACTTCAGGGTTCCGGCACCACAAAGCCCTTATCACCCAAATCTTAGTCCACAGTAAGCCACACGTTCACACATGCTAACTCTGAATCTGGACAAACGTACTGGGATCAGAGATCTGTCCTCAGCTCTCCAAGGTCTGTTCTGGAAGCGGGTTTGTCACGGCATAATTTAGGTTGGAAGGCAACTCTGGAGGTCAGCCAGCCCAACACCCTGCTCAAAGCTGCTGGCCTGGTGCAATCAGGTTGCCCAGAGATCTGCCTTGACACCTCCAAGAGGACCGACTCCACTGCCTCTCTGGGCAGCCTACTGTCATATCTGACCATCCTCATGGTAAAAATAAAAGAATCCCAGTATTCAACTGGAGTTTCCCACCCACATTGCCTTGTTTCCTATCGCTGTGCACCTCCAATAAGAACCTGGCTAGTGTTCCCTGTGTCCTCCAGTGAGGAAATTTAGACATGAACGAGGCCTCCCTTTTGCCTTCTCTTCTCAAGGCTGAATGGACCCAGTTCCCAGCCTCTGCTCATACGTCATGTGCACCAGGTCACCGTCTTGGTGGCCCTCCACTGAACTCACTCTGGTATGTCTTGATCACCCACATCAAGGGATTCTCTAACACATTCCAGAAGTCCCCTGCATTACCTGTGCCCAGCCGTATTCCCTATTGCCCTTCCAGCCCATACTGTGGTGGCTGAAGTTGCTGCCAAAGCCTGTGACAGTGGGGCTTTCTGCAGGCTCCCTCTACTGCCTCTTCTTGACCAGGTGGTCTGTAGCAGACACATGCTAACACATCACTGATGCTGGCTTATCCTCTGATCCTTACGTACAAGCTCTGTCCTAGTCCATCACCTGTCCCAAGGCAAAGCTCCATCCATTCAACTATCTGCAAAAAAGGTACCTATCTGCAAAGAATCAGTCCAGAAGCAGGCTGACGAGATACACGGATGACAAAAGGCAGTTGACTGGAGCAATTCCTAAAGCTCTGGAGCCATCTAAAGATCCTGTGCTCAGTTAGATCCTTTCCATATCCCGAATGAGAACAAGGAGCTGGGCAGCACGGCATAACTTAATTCCTGTAAGATTCTGCTTAAAAAGTTATCTAAGCTTTTGCAAAGCCCCATAAAGTGTCTGTTCTCCAGCTACAGAAGAGAGTTCTCCCCAGCTTCAGGTAAAGTTTGCATGATGATTGGTCTTAATTCCACAGCTTTTAGCCTTGCACAATTTAACAGCAACATCTGGCACAAAAGCCATAGAAACGCTTTAATAAATTAAGTTCTAGCTGTCTAGGACTTGCACAAGACCCAGAGACAGTCTGCAGAAACAGCAGCAACCGAGTCAGAAGTATTGTCTGGACATCCCTAACTGCCCAGTTTTGAGGTTGCTTTTACTTACGCATTCACGTAAGGTTTTTTTACAAGAACATGCTATTAGGGTATGTACTGGGATAGACCTAGAAGGGTGAAAGGTTAGATTATTGTATTTATCAGCGTAGGTCTAGTCTTGCCTGGTGAGAGGCTTAAAAAAGTATGAAAAACATTCTACCACAATTTCTAAGTGAGCCAGGAAGAGACTAGAAACTTTTTTGACAGCAGAACACTTAAGACAGTGACGCATAGTAAGTATACTCATAATATTATGCATATGAACACTGAGTACAATGAAACACTCATAAACCATGAAGGACAAGCCGTCAGCCACCATATGAATTCTGGACACTCTTGAATTTAAAACTGGATTACACTGCAGGCTATACATCTGCCATTATTTAGGGTGAACAAATGTTTAGCAATATGCTGTGATGTTTGCAGAATATCTGTATCTGCCAAAAAAAAAAATAATTAAGTCTACTTGGAGCAAAAATAAAATTTTAAAAGAAATCACTTATTCACCCCAACCACTTCAGGTCTGCTTGAGTATTTATAACTCACAACCTATAACATTTCTTTTATAATTTAGGTTTTGATTTAATGTGACTCATCAGATTCAGAGAGCACACTGCTGAAGTTTAAGCCATCTGGAGCGTAATTCCTACTGGAATTTAAGCTTAGTTACAGATAAGGAGATAAAATATTTTGTATTGTAATGTTTGCATAAGCAGGATTAGCTTCTGCCTGACAACATCTTTGCACCCAGTCCCCCGATAACACACACGACTGAAAAACCACTGGTATCTTTCAGCATCTACTACTTTAAGCCTATACTCCTCATGCAACGGAGAGCCTCTCATGAGCATAAAAAGGAAAAACATACACAGGGTTGGACCTCTGACACAGTGTAAGCTGGCATGAGAGACCTTCAGACGTACAGACAGCAGCTGATGTCAGGGCCCACCACACCTGGAGCGGTCAGCAGTTGCATAAAGGGCAGACTATCACTCCAGCTCAGAATTAATGCACAGAGGTACAACACAAAGCTAACAATCATCTTCGAAGTTCATGAAAGATAACCTACCAACGAATTCTACTCACAAATTCACGTTTTGGAAACATGGGGACAAACTGAGTCAAGTCTTCCTGAAACCAGAAGTGCATTAGTTTCCTTTAAACTTGAGGAAGGCAGGCTGGGATCTTGTTCTCTACAAACTTCAAACCGGGATGGGGAGGAGTCACAACTGTTTAGCACACTCACTATAGCCACCAAAATACATGGTGGTTTAGCATGAATTTTGGAGAATGGTACAAACAGAACTCAGCTGAAGCTGCTTACTTGTAGTATGCTGACTACAATGATACAGTTATTCAGCTTTTGAAATAGGGCGTGACAGTGATGCCACACTCAGCATAGCAGAGACCTCATTTCACCCAGTGTGACGAGAGGGTCACTATCACTTCTATGCCCTTGTCCTCAGAAAAGCTCTTTCTCGTCAGCCTGCTCTCCTTGGCTAAATGCAAGACTGCTGCCAAGTCATTCATCCAAGCTCCTAACACTTAAGTGTGTAACCTGCCTCAATTAAATCAACCGAGAAATCGAGATGTATTAGAAGTAAGGAACAAGTAGCATAGCCTGCAATACTGCTTAAGTACTGCTACAGTCAGCCAAAGAAACTTTACGTACACACTCCTATATAGTGAACAGTATAGAAAAACAGCAGGAAGTAGGAAAAAGAGGAGCATAGGAAGAAGGTAATCTAGGACATTAACTCGTACTTCAGTATAGCCCCTCCCCTGTAATTCACTGTACTTTTAATTTAAGACATCTAAAGTACTAAGAAATCTTGTAAACAAGTATTTTATTCCACTGCAGAAGTCCACTTACACCCAAGGAACATAAAAGATTTCAAAGACCATTTCTTAGTTTGCCTTAAAATAACAATTTGCTAGAAGTTCTTTATTACCAGCAAGTAGGTCTGCAGAAGCTGAGGAACTAGAAGCAGCCTGGGTTGCGGGCTGGGGTTCAGAAGCACTACTTCCAAAAGCATCTAAAGGGAATTCCAGAAAGCATCAAGAAAAGGTGAACAGTTCAATATTAAATGCATCAATTCATCACTTAAGGTAAACAAAAGATGACAAAAGGATAACCACTTCATTCATCAGAAGAAGTAAACGAAAGCGTTTGGCCATCTCTATTGCAAAGCAGTACCACGGATGTAAAGTGCAGGTGGAGAAAAGGAGGGGCAACAAACCAACACTTGAGAGGAATCTCTTCTCTTTTTAGTTGAGCCTCTTCTCAGAAAATCCATGCAAACCACAGCATTTTAGACAAGAGGGCTAAGCCCTTTGGAGGTGAACGCATCAGACGAGAGTTTGGAGTTAATTCCAGACAGAACCTACTGACTCATATTAAGTCTTTTTAGAGGAGTATGCCACTAATGTTTGAAAATTCACTACTTCTGAGCAACACTTCTGTTCTACAACACTCCTAGAGTTGGCTGGCCCATCCTAATTTCCACCTTGTCAAATCCCACAAAGATCCTGTGATTCAGATAACCCAGTCCGAGACAAGTCACCCTCAAAACTTCAGCTGCTTTGAGAAACGGAACTGAGAGAAAACAACATGACCACGGAGAGTTGCAAAGAAGAAAAAAAGAACACAACAGACTTTTACTGGATCGCTGAGGAAGAGCCACACATGCGTTGACTGAAAACAGAATGGCAAGTGTCATGACAATGAAATGAGCACGCTGACAGCTTATTTGCAGTTCGTTATTGTGCAGTACTAAGAACTGGGCATGCTAGTCTTAGCTGTCATGCTACACAGAAAAGCTGTGAGAAGGGGGAAACCTCAGCTTTAGCAAAGCGCAAAGGTAATTGAGATGAAGTGATTCAACTCTGAAGTGGTGAGGAAAGAAAAATACCCACCACCAAATAGGTCAATCACACCTGAAGAATCCACCTTTGCTGGAGAGGCAGTGGGTAGAGGAGAGGGGGCTGCAAATGCATCCACTGCAGTAAGCATAGGATAAATAATATTTAGTATCAGCAAGGCAACAATGATAGCTAAATATTTCAAAGCCACATGGGCTCCACCAGTTACAACGACAGGGTTGGTAAATTCAGGTAGCAGTCTTCAGAACTGCAAACAGAAAGTGTTACATTTCTCACACTGCAACTGAAAACCACAGTACTTCAACGAAAACATTGCGTATTAAGAAAATTCTTATGCCTGGAGGATTTACTCTCTCAACAACTACATTACTTACTCAGCTTCAGTGTCAGCCACTTCACAGCTTGCATCTTCAGCAACTGCACATCTTGTGACCAAAGCATCAAACCCACAACTTAGTATTTCAGCTTAAAGATGTAAATTGGTAATAAGTGGTTTTTGGTTGTGTTTTTTTTGTTGTTTTTTATTTTACTCTTGGGGAAACAAAAACAAGCAAACCCAGGAAGTCTGTAAGATGGCCTGTGAAAACAAGCACTCACCAGATAAGAGATCAGCAGTGAGAGAACTCTCAGGCACAGGAGAAGCTCCATGCGGCGGAGATGAAAAAGCATCTTCCAGAAATGAAAGAAAAACCGAGGAGAAGTAAGTATCACTCAAGTCAGTTTACACCATTACACGGCATCAAAGCAGCAGAGTATTGGAAGAATTCTCTCTTTACCTGTACCAAAGAGATCTATGCTAGGAGTAGCATCTGGTTTAGGTGCTGCGGGTACATCAGGAACAGACTCAAATAAATCTAAGGCCAAGAACATAACACATCTTTAACTCATTTTTGAAAAGCAGGACTGAAAGCAGAACTTCCATGTTTTATACATCATATTTTGAATTAATAGGCTCTCTGGTTTGAAAGCCCAGCACACAGCATGCATGCAACAATGATTTGTTTGTTCTGTACTCCTGACAGATCAATCCAACAGAATCAAAGAGTTAAAAACAAAATTACCACCAAAGATATCTAGAGCAGGAGGAGCGGAGGTGGTGGTGGTAGCAGTAGTGGTGGCGGTAGTGGTAGTGGCAGTAGCTGTAGTAGCAGTAGCAGCAGCAGCAACAGCAGCAGCTGGAGAAGGAGTTGTTGCAGGAACTGGAGTGGCTGCACTAGTTGTAGGGGTAACTACAGGAACAGCAGTCTCTGTTGGCTTCATAGCAAAGAGGTCCAGCTCAGGAGCAGCCTCTGCACTACCTTCGGATGGGGCAAAGGGGTCTTGTAAAAAGGAGAGGGGAAATATTTGTGTATACGTACTTAGGATCAGCGAGGGAGGAAGTCAAGAACAAAGCAACTACAGGCAATGCACATACTGCAAATACACGCACGCACACAGAGGAGGTCGTTAACATTTAGCTTACTTATTCAGACATGTTACTTATGTTTTTCCAAAATAAAGACCACCTGAAGGGCTGAGCAGGCTAGTTAAAGGGGAGAACTTTCAAAGGCTCTTTGACAAGGCCAAAAAAAGACAGAAATATGACAAAAGAATATCCACTTTAGCAGGTTACTGCTTACAAAACTCAGCACTGATAGAATTGTCCATTAGCACTACCAAATAAGTACAAAGTTACTGGGACTCAGTAACAGGCAGTTTTGTTAGGCATGCTCTTCAGTCTAACATTTGTTTTGACCAATTGCAAACACTACGAAAATTTCAGAAAAACACACTGCCATGTAGTTTAAACAAAAAGCCAGCAAAACAAGAGACTATCTAATGACATAAAACCCACCATTTCCTGAACATGCATCAAGAGCTGCTGCTACAGGGGTTGGGGTAGCTGGTGCTGCTGCCCCTTCAGCCGCTGCAGGGGCTTCCCCAGGAGAAGCTGCAAAGGCATCTTGGGTGCAGTTTAAGAACAGAAATTAAAAGGAAAAAGGATAAAGAGAAGAAAAATATAGTAAAAGAACCAAGTTAAATTGCACAGGTAGATCCCCTTATACAACATGAATGTTCTTACTCTGACAGCAAGACAAGTCATGCAGCACAAAACGCTCTGCCTCTCCCCCAACCCCACATGAGCAGGTTCTAGACAGGGTTTGAAGATAGAGCTTCTCTGGTTGCCTGCAGGAAGTACAGTGAGTGTAAAATAAGGCATTATTCTCATTGTATAAGGGTTCAGAGCAGCATGCTCATGTACTACCCAAAATTAACTAAAGAGCGAGCAGAGGTATGGCAGTAAGTTGGTGTTTATAAAAAAACTAAAAACTTGCATGCTCAAAGCCTGTAATATGTGTTATTGATCTGTAACTGTGAATTTACTCGCACAGTGCTTTGTGAACTTAAGCACCATTACAAATAACAGTTCAATTACATCAGCACGAGATCTGCATCTACCATTTCTCAGTTTTGAGCCAAGTCAGTCATGCAACATCTGAGAAACTGAACTTACTTGTTTCTTGACAGTATTCCAATTGGATCTTTCTGAAGCCATAACCTGATGCATAGGTTATATTTACTCAGCTTGCTTCTGACAGATCAAGGATCTTAACTACTGGCCAGCCATAGTGTGTCTCTCCTCCTTTTAGGATCACCTCTAGGCCAACCAACCGAGTCAGGGAAAACAACTGTTTGGAGGTTTTGGAATGACTTGCTCATGAGTTTTCTTTGACCATTTTTTTCCTTGCCACTTGCTAAGTGGTATGTTTAAATTTTAAGCTCTGAACTTTCACAGCATTATTCCTAGGCTTAAACCACCATCTGTAGCTCTTAATTCCATGAAGTAGTCCTAATGGACAACGCCATTTGGACTATCCTCATAGGCAAGCTTTTTCTTCACAAAAAGACTGCACAATTAAGATCAAATGCTTCAAGATGCTCATAAAGGCCATTTTTCTACTGCTACAAAGTTAGCAAGTTAAAAAAATAAAATCTGTTGGGGAATACTGCAATTGCACTGTTAAACTACTACAGGAAAAAGCTTACCATGCTTTAACTTGAGTGTCAATTTTAAAATGAAAACAACCATTTTAAAAACAAGTTTGTGCCACTTAATCTAAAAAGCTCAAAAGAACATGCACTGAAACTTCAACAGAAGAGATGAAAGCCTTGTACAATAGAATTAAAATGAGTTAGTAGCAAAAAAAGGCCTGCTAATAAGCCATTTCAAATACAATTCTATTTTTCACGTAACAGGGTTCAACAACAAAACTGGATGGCAGTTGTCCAAGTAAAAAAATCGTAATTTGTCAAACATCACAGTGTTGTATGTATACCAGACACTGGCATACATCCTATAGAAGAAATTCAACACAGCACTGGACTGAAGAGTTTTGAATGGTACTGCTTAAGAACATGCTATGCATATGGTCATGTGGGTTGGGGTCTGCTCTACAGGGCCAGCTTTCAGATAGAGGGTCACCCTGGGCTCTTCCAAAAAAGCTTATTTCTATCCACACAAGCTTGTAGGTCATCAACAGCACAGAAGTTGGTCAATGCTATTTATAATTACCTCCCAGAATGAAAGGATAGCCTCCAGGTTTCATACGAAGTGGTGTTTCAGAATGCATACAGTTAGTCACTAGTTCTATGCTGGGACCACTTCAGCCTCAGAGCAACACCCATTCCTGTCCAGATGTGAACTACTGAGGTTCCACATACAGCAGCCATAGAAATTCAGGTGGGCACAAATTCCTTCCAGTCCATAGATGGAAGGGAACGGCTAGCGTGGCATCAGCTTTATTATTTATTGCCACTTCCAAATACGAATAGGTTGTTGCCAAGCGTATCATATTCTTTAGCATCATAGTTGGGTTAAATAGCAGGTGGGATAAACACCTAAGTTCATAATGGAATCTAAAGAAAAAACTTTAAATATTAGTTACTCTGAGAAGTTCAAGAAAACTTATGTAAGCACAGAGACAAACCAACCTAACCAGGTGACCCTACAGCTCACAGTTCAAACCAATGGTTTGCTGGGTTGTTGTTTTTTTTAAGTTAATACTTATCAAGTTCACTGAAGCCTTTCAAAAGGCTGTGCTGCACCTGCACAGATGCCCTCTGCTAAAAGCCAGCATGACATGCAGAAATTGATACAATTAAGTATTGCATGTTTTATTACTAAAAAACAGATTGGAATGTTTCTTTTTTTGTTTCTCCATATTGGCACAGTAACCCCACATTTGCATTTCCAGCACTGTAAGAAGATCTTCTCCCTTTACAGCAGTTACTGTATATACTCAGTTTATGCCTCTTTACATTTGTGCATCTTCTGCTTCAGAAGTGAATCTAGTTTTTGACTTTTAGAATCAAGTAGCACATGATCCTCGCTTGGGTTTAAGATGTTGCTGAAACCTTTGCAAGTTCACACTACACGGAACAGCCGTTAGGAGTGATAGCTATGTATTCTGTACTGCAAACACTTAAATTGTTAAATAAAATCAGTTCTTATTGAAGTGATGTGCAAACAATGGCATTTTTAAGTTCTGAAACACTGAAGCAGTGCTTCAACACATCTTGTCTGCAGCAAAGTAAGTGTTCTTGAAGAGCGATCTGTTTAATTTCATAAATTCAGGCTTCATCTGACACCATGGCATCAATATACAACAAAAGTTACTCACGAATGACGATACTTATGTATGACTTATAATCATTTAATGTATTATGCAACATCTGAAACAACCCTATGGCAAGTCACAAGTATTTGAAAGATCATAGAACTAAAGTGTACAGGTGAGCAGAATTCTTTTCTTGTTTCCACATTTTTTTTCCTCTTCAGTCACCCTTCATTACTTTGGCATGGAAAACGTGGCTTAACAAGAGACACCCCACTAGGATCACTGCTAGGAAATAATAGTAAGAATTATGGGATTTTTGTTGTTGTTTTTTAAAACTTTAAAAAAAAAGTTTTCATTTTAAAATAATTTTAAAACACTTTAAAATAAGTGCTGGTTTGCTACAAGCATGTTCCAGCATGAGGGACATTCATTTGCCAAGTGCCAAAAAGTCTCAATCACTTTGCCTTTAGTTTCTTTAAAGGGAAAACCACAGTTCCCTGCCTGCTTGTGATTAATACTGAATACTTAATAACTGACATTTGCACAGTGTCTGCCATGAATTTTTACTTGCACCACTTACACTATAATCGCACAACAAAATATAACTCAAGAACACGTTATTAGCATCCAAAAATACTGTGTCCAAATTCTATTATTGAGGTACAGGGCATTTCAAGATCTTTCGCCTTTCCTATACATTTCCCCCTCTCAGGAATGATTCCAGCTGCACTTTGAAAACAGCCTCCTCTTCTTTATCTTGGAAACAAGATAAGGAATTCTTCAAGTTGGCCCAGGTAACTGACAGCTTGCCCATTAATCAGACTGAATTCTTCAAAAAAGCTATGCTGGATCAATCCTGCATTTCTCATCTGCTTTCCAAAAGCATGTTAAGACATGAAGACATAAAGCAGAGCTGCTTCTCCTCTTAAAGACAAAGCCCAGTCCCAGGCAACATGCAGGCTCCTATCAGCTGAAGTACCAGCGATGCAGTGCAAGAGAATTCAACAGTCATTCCTGCCAAGTCTCCTCTTCTGCTTCTTCCATCACCTTGGCTGTCTCTCTCCTGCAGCTTTCAGCTTCCTTTCCCTACCCAGCCACTCCCTGAAGACTCTACATTCTTTCTCCCGAGATCACTGGTCCTGTATCTTCCCCTACCACACCTCCCCACAAGGGATTGCATAAGGCAACTAAGAACTGGCAAGCTGCAAAAAGTTAACATGACCTTGAAGACTGTATCTCTAGCAGACCTCAAAGATCAAATACCTACTTTAAGATTAACTGTAAGCTTTCCTGGCACCAAAAAAGCTAGAGTGACAGTGTCTGCCCTCAGACTACCACTTCTTGCACTGTACGTAGTCTTGAAGTAAAAAGGAATGTTGGTATGGGATACCAGTTACAGCACAGGAGTCAGACCGAAAAAAAAAACCAAACCAAAAACCAAACAAAAAAACCCAAAGAAAGAAACAAACAAAAAAACCACAAGCAGAGAGACGGAAGTTCAATATGGACTCCAGGATCCTAAAAGGGTCTGGCCTGCGGGTGTCTTGAAGGCACTGCAAAAGTACGTTCACTGCTGAGTGTGTTAAGAATTTTTTCCTTCTTGAAAACCAGAAGTTTTCTGCTATTGTAAATAACAAAACCTTGCTTTGTCCTGAAGTGTTCCAGGAAAAAGTCAGCATTTATCTACTACACAATCCACTGGAGATTTATAGTATTCGAGCAAGAAAATACATTCTCTTTTAAAAAAACTATCAAGTCACAGAAGTCTGGATGCTGCAAAAGTATAATTCTTTCCACATTGGAGAATGAAGGCAACTCCACTTGCTAACATGTGCCACTAAGTAATCTAATGATCAGTTAAATCTCTAGAAACTAAATGCATCCAGCTCTTTGCCACTGATTTGGTAGCAGCCATTTTTCCAGGCACAGAATAGTGCAAAAGGTAGAAAAAAGGAAGGGTACATCTTGCTGCTGGAAGCAGTAGCACTGGAAGAATATGCAACAGTAGGTGTTTTTCTAATCCTGTTGCAAGTTTACAGTGATTTCTAGCCATTTAACTATCATTTAATTTTTTTAAAAGGTCATATATCTATGCTAAATTACTAATGTAATTTGAAAGTGCTGTATCCAAGACTGGCTCGACCCCAGCATCTACACACCAGAAGTTTCATGCGCTGTACATCTGCAGCAGTGTTAACAAGCACAGGCCTTGGCTTCTGCAACAGTCTTCTGAGAGTAACGAACATCAGAATCTCTCTTGCGCCTAGTGGTGTCCAGAACCATTGCCCACAACTATTTTAAAATTGCTTCTGAACTGCCTGACCCTGTGGCACTTGACCTATTATCCATCTTTGTAAAAGGAGGAGTTAAGTAGCAGGTAGCAGCTGTACTCCTTTCTTACAGCTTCTCAGCAGTTCCACTGGGGATATCTTGGAGCTGTCTGTCTAAGTCAAAAAAGTCCTAAAAAACTTCTAACCGGGAACCTTGAGTCTTTAGGAAACACCTGTTTATGTGTGAGACCTCTCCAGAACTCCTGTCAGTAGAAGCGATAAAAACACCACACTCCACTCAGAACATACTGGAATTCAGTTTTGCTAGCAAGGATGTTATTACTAATTCCTGACATACATGGTCATACTAGAAGAGAAACCTACAAAAATACTGTGGTCAGGTGATCTTAAACATGTTAGTAGTTTGTAAATCAGAAAATTTTTCTATTAACCCGGGCTGGTATAGTGCTGAAAAGAAACGGTAATTTCTGACATGCTGCTGACAAGCCTCCTGCTCCATGGGAGTGACAAGAAAACTGACAACATACAGGGGGAAATTTATTCTTATTCATGAGGTTAGCAGCTACCATGAGAGACTGAAAGAGCATAGCTAAACTCAAAGAATATGTTTCTTACACATCAGTTGTATAGTTGGCATTTAGTCTGAGTTCACTGCCACTTTAATTTACTATTAATGCTACATGAAATAAAACCCAGATTCAAGAACACTGAAATATAGTAGTTTCTGCTGGCTCCATACTACATTTACTGAAAGGACTCAGAAGAAACACAACAGAGCTCAAGCGCCACATGTAATGAAGGGGCAGGAAGCTGTCACATCCATCCTCAGCAACTACGAAAGCACAACTGCGTTTCCCACAGATTGTAGTACAGTGCATAGTTACTGAATAATGTGGAAAGAATACCTGCTTATCCGGGTGTGCACCTGAAACCTAATTTTTTTTTGCTGTTCAACCATAAAGTAATTCAGTCTTAAGTGTGCACAGTTTTCCATTTCCATATACATGCAGAGGAGTCTATCAACTAAAAGCACAGCAAACAACGAGGCAGTTGGACAGTTTACATTTCCTGTTCCATCTAGCATCCAACACACAGGCACCTCTGGCAGAATTGATTAAATCAGAGGCCTTGAATCAGTAGCTGAACTCAGTATTGCTTCATCTACCTTATGAGCTGGCATAGAGCACTAGAGCAACCAAACTAACCTCCAAAGAGATCCACTTCAGCAGTGGCAGCAGTAATAGTTGTGGTTGTAGCAGCGGCAGCTGAAGTAGTTGCAGTATCAGTAGTTGCAGCAGTAGTTGCACTAGGCTCTGGGGCAAATGGATCTGAAATCTGTGGCTCAGAGGTAACACCGGAAAGTGCAGCCAGATTATCTATATGCAACCACATAATGAAGATCAAACAGGAAAAGTAAGGGGAAGAGGGAGAGAGACCACAATTACTCAGCTCCAGAAAGCTGGAGCTTTTAATAAGGAGTCTTAACATTCAAAAGTCTTAAAAATCAAAAATGTTACTCACCCTCTCCCAAGAGGTCTAGTGATTGTCCGTTACAATGACAGCAGAATAAAGAAACAGACTAATTAGTAGAACTGCCAGACTGAAGATGTTCGTTAGCCATATGTTCATTCTTTTAAGTGACATATCTAGGTTAAACAATTTCTGCACTTGATCTTGCAGCATTCAAGAAGTTACTGTTACATGAAAAAGTTCATTCTGTTCAATAACTCTATTCAAAACAGAACCAGTATGTAAGTTTCACAGAGGTGTTAAGTTCTTTAATATCTAATCAGCAAGATGTTCAGGCACTGGTAGTATTTATCACTTCTGTTTTATACAGCTGGTTTTCTTTGCTTAAACTGTAACAAAGAGAACCAGGTAGTTGCCTGTAAGGGTAGTACCTTTCACCACCCCAGGGTACACCCAAGAACCACTTCTTTAGAAGCTCGATTCATCACTAGACTACTTCTCTCTTGCATTTGGCCTAGCAGTGTAGAGAGTAAGACCAGAAGTAAGGTAGACTTCTTTGAAGTTCATGAGCAGCTCTCATCCCCCAAGAACACTGCGAATTTTAAATTCAAGTTCCTGGGCCTAACAGCACACAGCTTCAAGACTTTCATCAAGTAAGAGTGTACACAGGGAGAGTGAGCCCCAGCGAATCCCAGTGCTCCCATACAAGTACAGTAAACAGGCACTGTCGAAGCTTATTTAAATCAATAAGCTAATAGCAGAACATGCTCGGGTACCAAAGAGAATCTCAAGATAATTCTGCTTAGTTGCACGTATTTTCTAGGCCAAAGCAGTTAGAAAGCAGTCAAAATCAACATGACAGTCATTAAAAGTAGGCAGAATTCAGCTTATTGTTCTGCCGAAGTGAGCTGTTGCGATCCACCCACCAGCCCTGCAGCCCTTCACAAAACTGGCACCAAAGCCAGGGTACTCTAGCAGAGAGCAGCCTGAAATACAGTGTTCAGTGACTTCAGGATACAATACATGGCATCCCTACTGCCCCAAGTATATTCCAAGAGGCAAACAGGCTGTGGTTCTTGTACTCAAGACAACTATTTAGCAAAGAAAAAACAGGAGACCGGCTCCTCTTTGAAAGCTTCTCCTGCATTTGTAATAGAGCAAGCAGAAACAGCCACCTCTGCTAACACTTGCTATGAGGACCATGACTGATTGACAATATCAGCAGGTTGGCTCTGTTCCAACTTTGGTTCCTTAGTTAACTGTTTCTGGAAGTCAGTGAAACATCTTTAATGACAGACTTCCCCACAAACTGATGTCCTCTAAGATTAGTCAGATTGAGCTCAAAGTGAGCTTTGCCTAGATAAACCCCAACTACATGCTATAAAAAAAAAATCTGTGAAAACTAACCCGTCTGGCCTATTACATTTTTATACTGCAGTTAGAATAGTCTGAGCTCAACAACTGCCTATTTACTAGCCAGTAGCTCGGCCTGGCTCCTAGATTCCTTGTACATGTAACAGAGTCATGGCTTCATCTGATGCACACCGAACAGTGAGCGGAGTCCAGATGCTTTTCTGTGGGTCAGTATGGAGGAAGCAAAATGACTTGAGCAAGCACAGCTCAATCTTCACAAGTTTGTCTTTATTTTACAGTACTTGTTAAAAAGCTACCAAGGAACCACATGCAGGTATTTTCGTAATTGGCTCCTTGGGAGAACTCTACTTGAGACTGACTGAACAAGCCGAGGTAAGTCAAAACACCATTCTGAAAGAACATTAACAGTGTATTAGAGATGTAGCACTCTGGTATTTCATTACTGCACACCAGGTGGATGTCTCACAGCTAGACGTGAAACAAGCAACTGCTGGCAAACTCTTACCTTCTATTAGCTTCTTCTTCAACGCATTTTTGTTATCCAATTATGTTATAGATCACAATACAGTGAAATTACAATTATCCAGCATGGCAATCTACCTTTACTCTTAATACGGGAAGGATTAAAACCAGTGCTCTATTGTACAGTAATATTTAACTATACTAATAGAAAATCCATGTTCTAATGCACACTGCAAGGTAGTTAGTTCAGTAGTTAGAAATTCAAGTCAGTCTGCTTTTACACCTGAGAGTCAAACCTCATGAGGCTGCAGAATTTGACCTACTGTATTTTTTGTAATATTAAAGTCAAATTTGCTTGCCAAATGCCTATCTATTCACCTTGCGGTATGTTGCAGGCAACTTGTTACCCTACCTTGATCATCTCCTGTTAGCACAAAAGTGTAGATTTTCACGTTATAGTTCATTTGCTAGATAACTTACACTGTATTCAGAAATATACTAGTTATACAACAAAGTATACAGTGCACTGTCTATACCACTAAATACACAGTGTACTATACCAAATATACAGTGTATGCCAGAATACATGGAATCTACACTGCCAGTGAGATTGAGAAAGCAGGATCATTTGTTGGTGATGTATTCCTGAGGTTTATGTGACATGTAAAGTGGCATTTTGATGTTGCATCTTTAAGTACTTGCTATTTACATTTTCCCAACTATTCTGAACTGCAGCAATTCTTCCAGCTTCCTCTCCCTACTACTTTCTGACAAGTTGCTGTGTTAACTTGCTGTGGGCCAGAAGAGTTCTGCAGATGAGGAAGAAGCTCAAGTAGCAGGGAGGCACTGTTATACATTCTCCCAAAAGGCCTGGGTGGAAGAAAGCTCATCTTTTCCAGCCTCCTGCTCAGAACAGCATTACACCCAACACCAGATCAGGGCAGTAATGGCTTTGCCTAGTCAGGCCTTGAAGAATCTCCAGGAATGGAGAGTCCACTGGCTCACATCGGGGTCCTGCTCCACTACTGCCTTACCCTCCAAGTGAAATAATTTTGCCTCACGTCCAGTCTAGCTCTGAAGCTGCAGTATGTTGTTACCCTTCATTATAATCAACTATCACTTCCAACCAGATTTTGGCTCTGCTCTGTAACTCCCCTTCAAGTAGCTGTAGGCCACTAGTAAGAGTTCCCTTTAGCCTCCTCTTTGCCAGATGACAGCAGCCCAGCTCCCTCAGTCTCTCACTGCAGAGATGTGGTCTAGATCCCTGGAGTCCTGCCAGTCTTCTGCCAACCCCCTCTCCCTTAAACAGGAGAGCCCAGAACTGGATGCAGAATTCCTGATGTGGCCTCACCTGCACTAATTAGAAGGCTCTGTAGTACCTGTGAGGTTGTGCAATTTGTAGTGACTAGTGGCTTCATCCTCCAGATTTAGTTTAAAAAAAACCAACACCTTAACACAGGCTGAAAGGATTTCTCATTACCAGATGAAACATTAATGGAAATTTCAGTATTTTCACCACAAAGGCATTCCAGTTCTCCATTTATGCATGTCTGATATGGTGTTTGGCAATTATTTAAAACAGTTGAAAAAAAGAAAAAAGAAAATAAAAAGGGCAAGATTCTGGTGTAGTAACAGGTCATCATACCTGGACTCCTGCCAGCAGTAAAGCAGGCAAACCTGAAGCTTACTAAGATACCAAAATGCTATTCTGAAAGACAAGACTGAAGTATACTTGAGGTCAGTGATAATCTTGACCAAAGGAAGAAAAGTTAGCTGTCCTTTTCTGTTGTGGAGTAAGAGGACTAGGTGCATTACAACTCAATTTTAGTTTTCAGTAATTCAGAAGACCAAAAACACCTAAGTTCCAAACTACAGGTGCTTTGTTCAAAAGAGCAAAGAAAAAACCCAAATAAATCTGCTTTCAATTGCAATGTGAATCAGTATTTTACAATATTAATGGCTATTTACTCTGCATAACTGTGCAACTGCCTAAAAAATTAACTGAGAGGCCTGAGCTCTTTTGAACATCTCAAAAGCTTGTGTTCCAGTACTTGGCAATGACAAAGCAAGACAAATAGGATGCAATCAAAAACTGCAGAATAATTAGTCCCAGGCATCCTAGAATAGATGACTTTTTGGTCTTGTTTTCTGGGTAAGATTATACTTCAGTTAATAAAACTGACACTTCTGGAAAAAATAAAGTAAATCCATTCAACAGATTAAACTGGAATATGCAAAACATGGTCTGTGTGACAGCCGTAGCTAGCCTCTCATTATGAAATGGCTGAGATACAATGTCACCTTTAATGAACTAAAGCTAAAAAGAGAAATGTGGCATGCAGAAGCCACTAGTACCCAGTATCAGCATTCACGGCAGTCAGCGTGACTCAGTGTACCACTCTTACCGCGAGAGCGCTGATGAGTTCATTAAGCTGCCACACCAGGTTTCTTAACATTACACCGCAGTGGGTTTACAACTGTGTAAGTTAAATCACATTTACTGGCCTAATTCATTGTCTTCACAGGACAGGAGAGAACACTGCCTGCATGTGTTGCGGTCCTCTCCAGTTCGGCAGCTGCCAGTGCTGCTGGGAACAACAGGCTCAGCTCACCACAGAGCTCACCTTTCAGACTGGTTAGGTATTCCTCTCTGAAAGCATTCAGCCCTCTGCTTCTGTTTTCATACTATTATTCTAAGCGGACAAGGAAGATTTTAATAAAACATGTTAGGGGTTGTCAGAGGTAATCACACTTGCAGCAGAACTAATTTGTCACCGTTGGCTTTAGATGCATCGCTGCTTTAAAAGGTGTTTTTGACTCTCCCCCTACTGATCTGTGGGCTTTGCTTTATGAACAGCAGAGCCGACTTCTGCCCTCACCTTGCCCATGAACACGAGCAGTTCTAGTTCTTCTGTTTTAAAGTGCCTACCCTACCTGTTCACCTTCAGCCATCCCCCTCCTGCTCACTTTTAGTCACATAATCCTGGCTCCTCCCAGCTTTGCAGTCAGGCCCTTATAAGCAGCTTATACCACTATGCATATCCCTGGAAAAAGAAGTAGCCTTGTGCTGCGAAGGGATGCCTGACTGTCAGGTCAGCAGAAGCCTGGGATTGAGCTGGGCACATCCTGTGCTAGCAGAGAAAGAGCCAAGGTTCAGTTCAGCCAGGCAAGAAGATGGAGACTGCAAGAACAGATGCTGACAGCGAGGTTTTTCTACCTCCCCATGAAGTGGCTCCAGCAGGGGCTGCTGGAGCTGCCTGCCCAGTAGCGGCGAAATCTGGCTGAAGATCCAGAAGATCGCTGGATGGTTTGGAAGAGCTGCCAAGGAAAGGAAGAGAGTTATTATTAAATACTGGAGGAATTTGCCCACTTTAATCAAGTATAGAAACACAATCATGACAGGATTGTAGGAATTACCCTTTGTTTGTACGACTGATGAAATCACTGAGAGACACTTGGGGTTTTTTAGGCCTTGGGATCAGAGCAGTGGCCATAAACACCTCTACTGCAGTAAGTGCTGAGAACACATTACACCCTAGGATGGAACCTTAGCTTTCTTTCATTACTTGACAATGGCATTATAACAGATCTATGAGACTTTAACAATCCTAAAAAAAACCAAAAAACAAACAAAAAAACCCCCACCCAAAACCAAGGTCTCAGGTGGCCCCTAAGAACAGGGCACATAACTGCTGTGACTGAAAACAGCTCCATTCTACTTCAATATTTCATTGTGCCATATCAGAAAGCAAGAAATCTGCATTTCCAGGCAATAAATAGGCATTAGGCAGAAGAGAGCTGGCAAAACTACAACCTAAGCCAGTCAGATATATGCTTAGGAAACAAGGTCTTGTTCC
This sequence comes from Falco peregrinus, assembly GCF_023634155.1. Taxonomy (NCBI): domain Eukaryota; kingdom Metazoa; phylum Chordata; class Aves; order Falconiformes; family Falconidae; genus Falco; species Falco peregrinus. The sequence goes on from NC_073727.1 coordinate 84,669,747, forward strand.
TTTAGAACACTGAAATAATAAACAGTAGAAGCTCTTTCTTCAGTTAAGTACTTCAGCTGAAATTTAACTGAAGTTAGTCACGTCTTCAGACTTTTGGTTCAAGCTTAGAGCTTTTACATTTCTAGAGTTCTTTCACTTCTGCTCATCACAATGCGCAACAGCAGTTTGTTCTGGTCTTAACTTGAAAGTACTGTTCAGATTTTCTCATTGGTCAAATGTTTATTTTTTATTTTAACCTCCAAAAGTTCACTATTTTTGTGCTTCGTTAAGTGATTTGAACAGCAAGAAAAAGGAATCTTAATCCAGCAGTTTTAGAAACAGAAAACTGAAAGTCAGTAAAAACTAATTTGGATTTGCACTTTACTTCACTCTATTAAATTAAAAGTTTGTTTGGAATGGTAGTACACACTAGTACACTGAAAGCAAATCAGTGGCTACAATTATTATGTATTTTTTTGTGTGTTACAGCTCATTTGTGATCTACACTGGTAGAAGAATGTAGCCCACTCAATACTGATGTATATTACCTGTAAAGTACACAAAATCTTGCAGGCAAGCCTCCTGTTACAGGTGTGACTTCAGCACCTACACCAAGCTCAGTAACTCAAATATGCTTTTTAACTTACCTGACTGGAGCAGCTGTAGATGAAGTTGCAAAAAGATCAACTGGAGGAGATGTATCAATAGTTTTTGCTGGAGTAGAACTAGGAGATGTAACAGTTGTGGCTGGCGAAGACTGGAGAAATATTTTAAATACACATTCAATATACCAACATTTCTCCACAGGTAACTCGTGCATAGATTCACTTGCTTTAAAAATCTAATTTTGACATCAGGTCTTCTTATTGTGAGCTGTTCCCCCCTTTGAAAGAATGTAAGGATGATTGGGCTAAGTTTTCAGAGGGTGGTGGAGCTGAGAAACTCCAAGGTGACTCCACCTAGCAATGCCTGGCTCAAGACAAAATGCCTATTGCATGCATTCAGAGAACCTGCAGACACCAGTGGACAGTCTCATATGAGCTTTGGTCCCTCACGTTGAAGACTCACTCAACACCTAAGTAACTGACTCAGGCTTGTGATCTGGAGTTGCCTTACCTGCCTTTTAAATCCCAGTTAGGGTAACTAACAGTTCCTATGTGTCAAAGGATTCTCAGCAAGTTCCAAGAAAATAGTTTGCTCCCCAGCAAACTCCCTCCTCTCAGTTTTAAGACCATCCTGAAGATGGGAGAAACAAAACATTTCTGTGGGTTTGTTTCTACGTTTTGTCCTCAGAATGAAATATCTGTTCATCCCCAACATCACCTTAGTATTGTAACCACAGAAATGGTGGGAGAAGAGAGATGGTTAGAAGCCGAGTTAAAAGTGTGTACGTAAACCCTCAAACTGAAGAGAATTTAAAGAGCCATCAACAGCTAACAGTTAAGTCCTTGTGAAGATGTAAAAGACACCTCAGCCTATGATTTTGCTTCATTAGCTCCTCCAATTCAGGATGAAGATACCTTAAGTATGGCAAGGACAGACACCCAGGAGAGTATTTTGCAACTCTTCCGTGCACTTGAAGACTCAAGTTACCTTGAAGAGTATCAATTTAATTCTAAAAGATACTATGAGCTTTGTCACAGCATCTCACACGCTAGAGAGATCCTTTTCTTAACGGACGAAAACAAGTCCTATGTTTGCCATTCTGACTACTTTCAAGAAAGAAAAAGTCAGAACTTCCTCCTAAAAAGCTGCAAATAAAGTGAAGAATTTGGAGGAGAAACAGTACGGAGTAAGTTTTTCACTGACATGAGGAATAAGGGGAAATAAAAAAAAAAAAAAAAAAAAAAGTTGAGATAGATATGCCTCTTTTATGCTTTCACAAAGCATGACCATCAAATCCTGGCAAAGCTGCTTAGCATCCTGCACTGGTATAAGCACTATAGTCCTTCAGATCAGTGAAGTACTTTTATGGGGCTACTATTTACAAGGCCATTAAAAGACGCAGTTTTGTCAATTAAGTAGGGCCTAGATGGCAAAGTCTAAAAAGCTGATTAGGAGATAGAAACTGAATTTTTTATGCTATTAAGATGTTCTAAAGCATTATCACCCAAACAAGAATTAACTACAGCAACTGGCAGTATTTACCTTGCTCAGAGGAGAAGGAGCCCCAGATCTAGAAAAAAAAAAGGGGGATTTTCAGATAAGTACACTTTTTGAAACTATGTTTCTGGTCATTAAAAATCCTGTAAAAAGACCAAAACCTAAGTGTGACAGCTTTCTGGACTTCTCTATAATTGCATGCCCTCGCCATTTCTCAAAATTCCATGTGCTACTTTAGACAAGGACTGCAAATTTTACTGCAAATTTTCATTTCAAATCTTAATGTTTTAAGCTAATTGGTATCACTGGATTATTCTGCCTTTTAAGTAAGTTCTACTAAATGGAGGAAAGGCAGAGATGCATGCAAATGTCTTTCTGTTGGGCCTACAGGAGCAAGTAGGAAAGAGTTACTAGGGCAAGATGTCACCATTATGACCATAATGTCACATTATAAAACCATGCAACAGCAGCAGAACACCAGTAGTATGGAAGCAGTTCTCCAACACAAGTGTCAGCAAATTTTCAGTCTGCTGTTCTTTTAAAGAAAGTCAGAGTTACTTTAAAATAATGATATTTATAAGTATGGAAACAGCTGGAAATCTAAGCTGAAAGTTCTCCCACATGCAAGAAAAATCACACTAACACCCACCAACAGGGCCTTAATCACAAGTCAAAATGTACGTTGGTGCATTTGTTTACTTTCGTCATTATAAGGTACGAAAATACTGCCACATATTTTTAGAGGTGTTTTGATGTAAAAGAAAGGAGGATCTGACGTTAAAACTGCACCAATATTGAACTAGCATCCATCCTATAGGTGGCTTGAATTGGGCAAGTCCTGGGAGCTGTAGAATTGATTAGAAGATCTGGAGCTATGACAGAAATGACCAAAAGTAACTCAATAACTATATACAAATATAGTTATACTTAATAACTATATAAAAAACTATATAAAAAAGCAAGCAACAGTTTAGGTACAGTTTAAAGAAGATATCTATTTCTAAGTGTTCAAGCTATCTTAAAAAAACCCCAAACATCATCACATCTGCATGCAAGCGATATGCAAATATATGTACTTACCCTTCGCTAAATTGCAAGGAACGCAACAGTAAAAGAGAAAACACAGGTTTAGCTTAATCCTTCCTAGACTTAGCCATGACAAGTATCTAGTAAGAAGATGCAGAGCCATTAGAAAACAAATTTTGATAATAAAAGCCTTTGCAGCAGGGAAAAACAGTTCCTTCTAGGAGTTTTCCACAGTTAATTTTACTTAATTTGGGGAAATGTGTAGTTGTTCAGTGTGTTGTTGCCCTCCCCGCCCCCCTCCAACCCGCGTAAGGAAAAAAAAAGGTTGCCATTAAGATGACTTTGTAAGAGAAAGGAAAAGCTTAGTCCTAGCAGGGCTTATTTTCCAACTAAGTGACAAAAAGAGGTTGGGGGAGGCAAACCTAAACATCAGCTGGTCTCACACTGTTACTACTATGCCTCGATACATGGTATAACATATATACCTACTTGTTGCCAGGTTTTTTTCCTTCCAGTGAGTTTAGATGTTGCTCAAGGGTCTCCATGAGACTGCTAGGAGCCTTGAAAGCAAAGAGAAAGATACGCTTCTAAACACACTGCATTGACCTAATGATACTTTGAAATCTCACACCCACTTCCCTGAAGCCCACCATGTGCATGCTCATGCTGTTCTTTTATTTACGCTACTGAAAACAGTGGATTTCCATGCTAGAAGTATTCAGGCAAAGACAGCTTTTGAAAGATAATACTGTGTCCAAATTTGCAGAGAGAAGACATTTACCTCTGCTAAATAGCACCTGAAGCCTTAAATCCAGGGTGTGCTGCTCATCATGCTTTCAGTCAGTATTAAACACTGACAACAGCACAGGTATCCACAGGGTTAATTTTAAGAGTTATAGGCTCAAGGTCATCCTTTCAGTTTCGATTTTAGTCAGACCTCCCAACACCTCTTTCATGACTAGAGGGTTAGGTAATATTTGCAGTCTAAACAAAACAAACTAAAAGTCCTTTCCCATACCCAAAGCAAAAACCCCTTTGGTTCAAGACTCCCAACGTCACAAAACTGTTTCTTCTCAAAATGGCAGCCAACCACAGGTTACTAAGCCCAGCAGCAAACTCACAATTCAGAAAGATTATTATTTTAGACATCGACAAAACCCAGGCTTTTCCAGGCCTCCCTGATCTTAAGATCCATTTTAAGCAACTTTTTTGTGGTCAGGCAATACCCCCAGGCATGCACTTGCTGTTACAATGGTAGATAGGAGAAGTAGTTGTAAATGCAAACAGTGTGCATAGCTACTCCAGTGTAGAGTCCAGATAAGTAGACTCCTACAAGATCAACAAGCAAGGAGGAAACCCTTGAGAGATAAAGTAGCATATAACAGTCAAGTATTTCACCAGGGTTACCGGTTCATCAATGGTACAGTCTTTAAATGGGAAATTCTCTTTATCAGTCTCTTTCAGATCAACCACAATTCCTGACAGCAATACCTACGGTGTTTTTAATAAGTAATGTTTTTAATAAATAATGTTTTTAATTTCAGGGTACACATATGCATGAAAAAAGTCAGTCTGAGATGCTTGAAAACAGACTATCCACTGCTCCTGTGTACAGTGTGCTGAAAACCAGCTGGCCTGCTAAGCCAGACATTTTAGGATGCTTAGTACCTGCTGGTACCAATGGACAGCTAATTGTACTTACAGCATCTGCATATTAATTTTGACATTAAAGCTAAGCAGTAAGGTAACTTAACACATGCAGAAATTTAAAATGTTCAAAAAAATCCTTAAATGATGGCTTGAGTTTAAATATGTCCTACATACATATGCAATGCAGGAACATCTTAACCATTGCTGCTTTTTTAGGCATATTTATTCATGTTCAACTAATTTGAGCACAATTAAAAATCCGGTTAAACACAAGTAACTTAGTTACAAGAATTCTCCAGCAGCAAGAAAAACAGGAACAAAGGCTTCCATTTGCTTAAAAAAAATAACAAAAAACCCCAGACTTCTACATATTAAAAAAGGCTACAGCATAAGATACAAGTTGTACCTCCTTAAGCAGAAAGCTATATTTAAAAAAAAAAATTAAAAATCCATTATTTCCTGTTACCAGTTACCTCTACACATTTTAAATAGCTTTCCAATATACTATTCACAGGTTTCTTAAAAGCCAACAAGGTAACTGGAAACTCTCATCTATCAAACAATTCACAGAGGAAGCTTCAGAAAATTTCTACCTAGATGCAACAATTTGGGAGTTAAATATTGTCTGGTATCTATTTTGCAACACTGAACATTGCTTAATTTCTTCTAGATACTGCTTCAACATTAGACTAATTTAGCAGTCAGCATTGTGGTAGAACCTTAGAGATGGGTTCCCCACTAGCTATTTGGAGCAAGACTGCCATAGTTTAAGAATTGCTAATAACTACAAATGAGCCAAGCTCTTCAGCTGCCAAGACGCCTCCACAGCCTCCAAAACTTTGCAGCCACACTAGGAAGTCCAAAGATGACAGCTATTGACCTGTATTTCAGTACTGCGGCCACTTGTTTGGATTTACAGAGTACGTACACACACCCAGCGTCAACACAACCAACTTCTTGTGCAATATTACTGATATCGGCATGACTTGCTTTAGGAATTTAGGTATACCACTGGTATTATATACAATTATATATTATTTATTAGCTGAGATTCAGTTTTTATGATTCACTTTGCATTTATTTCTCACGGAGATACACTGCCTAGGTCTTGTACACAATCTACAGCATGTTGCAGATTAGCCTTACCAAGTGAGTCCCAAGCAGCCTTTGGGCGAATATAGCTATGAGCGGCTACCTGAGAAGACCACTGAAATGGTCAGGCAGTTGGACTAGACAACCGTCGTAGATCCCTTCCCTCCAAAGGAACTATTCTATTAGATATCAAAGTGCTGGTTCATAAGGTGAAAGGGACCCTCTGGCAAAAGTAACTAAGGCACTGCCGAGCCAGTGTGGTACTGACTGATGATGCAGAACAGGGCTTGTGCAGTCCCAGCAGGCAGCCTTTCCAGCAGACTGATGCAACACAAACAGATGCAGACAGAAGTGCTACAGGAATTTATAAAGCATATTTCATTAACTGAGTTTGAGGCGAGTACTTCTGGTTCAAGGATTTAGTTGATGACTGACTGGACCCTGTTGAAAAAGAGCCCCTGAGGTACAGTTAGGTGAACAAACTACTGCAGCTGTTTCAGAATTGGATTTGATATTCTACGTGCTACAAGAAGTCTAAGCTTTCCTCTGCTAAAGACAGGCTGGACTTCATATCCCCGTAGCATCTGAAACTCATAAAGATTAAAATTCTCCACCTTCACATCATGTCTCACTTTCAGAATTTAACCGCCTTTTTAACCAAGACAACCACTATTCCAACACTGACTGAAACCAGGCTTTCAAGAGGCTTTCAGAAACTGCACATACATAAGTTACGAACACATTCAAAAGTTAGGATTTACAACTGTTAAGCAGTTTGGGCTGCTCTTCTGTTCCGATTTTACTGGCATCAACACTGCCACGAGTCTTCAGCATGGATCTCTTCTTCCAAGTAAATATTCTTTCCACATTAAACACAAAGCCAGGCACTCACGCCAATTTGCAAGCAATACTGAAAATGGGCCAGCACAAAAGAATTTAAGCAGCTACAGCATAAGAGAATTTTGATGTTAAAAAGTTGTGATGCATACTGACAGATTTTAGAAGTTTTGGTGCATACTGACAGAGAAGTTCAGCAATCAAATCACAACTTCTGCATTTAAACTTCAAGTTCACTGTACCTAGAGCAAGACAGTAGTGCTAGTGCTGCTCTGACTTTCATCTCTGGACCAAGACTGTGTCAAGGAGAGATTATTAAGCAAGTCACTCCACAATCTCTACACAGTCGATTGTCAAAAATGAACTTGAGCTACAAGCTGTGAAAATCTGTCCTTTAGCAAGGAAAGAGCAAAACAGTCCACCCTTCAACTACAGGTCGGAAGTCATAATGAAAGACATTAATTATGTCAGTCTTAAAAAATAGCTTTGGGCAGTTCTTATTTGCAAGCTGGGAGGGCTTTAAAATGTTAGGTGGTATGACTTCCTACCAACATTTACACTCCTGGTATGCTTCCTAATTACAGAACTTTCAGTTATTACACAGACCCAAGAAGACTACAAGAGAAGCTTACCTGCGTAAGATCAGGGATATCACCTTTGTCAATTCCAACTTGCTGTGGATGTAAAAAGTAAAATGTTAAGTGCATTATTCAACTGCAGCAGGCACTAATTTTGACTAGAACTGTGGTACTCTTGCTCTTCAACCTTTAATGCACTTTATGTTTAGAAAAAAAGACTACAAAGTTAGCAAGTGCAGATGCCCATCTTTCCAGTAGCTACTACCTTCAAAAACTTGCAGCAGTCTTATTTTTTTTAACAAATTAAACATCCATTAAAAAAAAGGGGGAGGTGGGGGGGTGGAAGCGAGTTTGATTCCACCCAAGTAAAGTGCATATTCCATACTGCAAGTCAGGTAGGGCTTTCTGGTCATACAGTCTTGTCTCAGAAGACAGCATTACTGAACTGCCAAACACACGCTGTCCAGATACCTGACTATCCTAATGAAGTTCCCTAAAATTCAGCCAGTACACAAATCCTAGAAGGCATCACCAAAAAATGCTAATGCTCAAGTCACTTTGTTGTTCCACCCTTCTCTCCTAGCATTTCAAATACAGCAAGATGAGGTTTAAATCTTCTATTAGTTGTCCTGTTGCTTCACCATAGCTCTTTCAAGTGCCTCTTGGTTTAGCTTTTGCAGAAGAACAAGTTCCACTGCACCTAGTCATCCCAAAGTACAGTCACTACAATCCCTGTCCTGCAAAGCTGACCTATAGATGTCTAAAGTACTTCAGTCCGCAAAGTTCAACATTCATAGCTGACATGACATGCCATTTGGGAGTCTAGCAGGCTTCTTCATAAATAGTTAAGCAAATTTGCAAAGAAAGAATCTTTTTATTCAGCTCATTACTGCTGTCCATTACAATGAAGCATGAAACGTGGAAAATGTGCATTTTGTGCCAAGGAGCCAACTACCACAAATGAGAGCCTAGTAAAAGAGTTAAGTAACCATGTAACATTTATATTATCCACATAAGAGGATGATAACAAGATCAGAATCAGGAAAATCTCACATTCCAGTTAACTTGTAGCTGGCTGCAAAGATTTAAAAAGCAGAGTTATAAAATCATTGCACTTTTATTCCTAATTGCTCTATCTTCCTCTAATGTTCAACCCTGTCCTAGAAGCATGCATTTATTGCAATGCTACCAAGAAATATTGATATGGTTGAAGTCATGTCATCTGTTAACATTACCAGGAAAGTTGAGGCTGGCTGCACAGTAGAAAGATGTGGAAGTCCTAAGCAGGTCTTAACTACCTCAAGAAGAGCTGAACAATCAGATCCAGGAACTTATATACTGCCTCACATCTGTACACAGTGAGTCAGATGCTTAACAAGTGCAATTAATATTTTATATCAGTGCTAAAATAATCACAAAATACTTAAGTGTCAGACTCCAGAAGACTGGAAGTCACTTACCTCTGCAACTTTAAGAAACTCTGATACTCTGGTCATTCGAGTAAGAAATCGTTTGTAGATTTCAAGAGCATCTTTACATTGTCCCTTTTTCATTTCAAAAAATTTCTCTAGAGAAACAATTTGGCAAATTTCAGTTAAGTTATCTTACATTAGGTCTGCATTCATCAGCAACTCTAGTTTTCAAGAAAATCACACTTCAAGAATATTGCACTCCATTAACATTTTTCTACTCCGACACTAATCTAGTGGTGTTCCTAGTCCTTAGCAGAATTTAGAAATCGGGCTTGCTGAGCTGCTAAAGAATTATATAGACTGGAAAACTGCACCCCAACCAGCTGTAGCATTGTGTGTGATGTAAACCAGGTTTTTAAAAATAAAACGTAAGGAGGTGAAGTAGCTACCAAACTTTAAATTCAAAGCAATTAAGGATACTTAAACATATATTAATACATCCTCTCCCAAATTGTATTTATGCCAAAGAACAGTACTTTCTCTACTTGAGTAGCTCTCTAAAGTTGGTTTGTGCCCATTATCAAGCACAACTGCCACATACTTCAACCTGAACTTACGCTTTAAGTAGCAGTAAACAGCAAAATCTCAGTCCAGTTTTTATGCCCAACACATTTCTATCTGCTCCATAAGCTTCCCATGCCTATAGTTTCAGTCAAGACACTTTTCTGAAACCACCAGAAAGTGTTGCAACATGGGTACAAAAAAACCTGTCTGAGCTTTACAGCTCAGGAAAATCTTGACTGTTTAGTCCCTGTAACCTCTCTGTTTCTTCCTTTTCTAGTTGCAGCCAGAGTTTTAGGTCAGTCATGCTGGCCAAGCAATCTCAGTTTTCAGTTGTCTTTATATACCCGCTGAGGTGCTCAAAAGTTTTAATAGTTGAAGCTTATTTTCTACAGGGTCAGTTATGTTTCCAGCAGTTTACAGCAACTCCTGGTGTTAGACTTCATCACAAAGCCTTTTGCAGGCACAGCTTAAGGTATGTTATGCTGGTGATCATGCCAAGCTGTCTGATCACCAACATGCTCACAGCCTTCTATAGACCTCGTAGGCTGGCAGTAGGTAGGGTTCTGGAGGAGATCCAGCTTTGGCAGCCACGCTTTCAGACAGATCAGGAATGTTATTCAGGAGTATATTTCTTCATCTAAGGCTACCACATAGCATATAAAAGAGAAGAATCTGTGCATCTTAGAAATGCAATCAAAGAGTAAAAGTTGCTTTGCTAACCTTGCAGGATGTATTATGCAAGCTCACACAGCACTGTACATTTCTTAAGCACAGAGTCTTTAAGTAGACATCTGTACAATTTTAAGAGCATATGAAAATCCAGCCTCAGACAAACACTAACGTAAGAGGTTATGGCTTAAAGTTTTCTCTCACTTCAGAATAGAACCCATCAAGAAAAATGTAGTTTTAATGAAAGTTAAGTCAAAAATCTGAAGCAGATTTGAAACTCGTTTTTCACTCGCACATGGTTGTGAGACATAGACACCAGGTTACTTACCTAGTAAGTTAATAACCCCATCATTGTAGCAAGCAAAAAGTTTGATAAGATCTTTAAACAGAAGCATGAACGCAGCATTTATGACACCATTTGTCAGTTCATTTGGATGAACCTACAAATAAAATACCAGTTATTTACAACAGATGTATTGATTGCAGTCAGAATTTTTTAGCTTGCACCAGGTATCCGATGCTGTTATAGACAGAATCAAGCGCTGAATACAAGCTTTCACACAAAGAAACCAAATGAAGGTTTCAGTTAGCAGATCACGGATTGCTTTCTTCACCACTCCAAAACAATCCACCACGCCACAGGAGTATCCCCATCAACAGTAAACACCTTAGTCTTGACTCCTTCACCTATCACAAAGAGGAGGAAGGCAGAAATGCTATTAACAAAGTTTTAATGAAACTGGACAAAAGATGTCAGTTCACAGCAGAGCTTGCCAAAACCTCAGCAGTCTACAAGATAATACAGTCGGGTTAATGATGTCGAGACACTTCCAACTCCTACGTTAACTTAGGCAGAACATAAGTGCTCATTTAAAAAAAGATCTTTCTTTGATTAAAAACATCTCCTCTTCTGAGACCGCTATCACTATTGCTATCCTATTTAAAGAACAAAAAAATCCACTAGGCTTTCCTCCGAAAGCTGTAATAGGCCCTGTCTTCCACCTGGAAGCGTGTCCTTCTGCCCACCAAAAACAGAAGAACCTCAAGACCGATTCTTTCAAAGACCTCTCTGCAATGTTACACTGTACCTCCTACAACAACTGACCCCTGTTTTTATCCTTAAGGCAGATAAACAATCTGACCAACATTCATAACATTATAAATACATTGTAGACACTTATTTCTATGAAGAGTCTAGATTAAAAGTTTAGTCAAGTGAGTTTACAGCTGAAAACCAGATGAAGATTTTGAGGAAGCCAATGCACATGTATTTTAATTGCTCTTTCCCTTCTCCCAAAAATAAATTGGCTGCCAAGAGACAGAAAAAAAGATTCTTCAGTCTCCTTTGTTTTGTCCATTTCTTCCCCTCACTGCTGATGCAGAAGATGAAACTCCCAACTCCAAGTCAGCATTCCTCAATGCCCCTCACTTCTCAGGCTGCTCCTCTACCCTCTCTACAAAAAAATATTGTAATAAAAAAAAATGTAGTGCAATCTGCACAAATCACATGTATAGGAAAGGGCCATCCTTCACCGCACTACCTCAGTGGGACACTGCAAAGAGGGGTTTCTGGCCCACACGAAAGGATGATCAGTAAAGCATTACCTACAAGGTGAAATGTATTCATTACAACACAGCACTGGTAAGTCACTGCCCCATGTGAATGCTGGGTCAGCTTCAATACATACATCAAATTCAAGTAGTGCATCAATTTGTTCCTGCAATATTGGCATACTCTTCAGCAGCTTTTCAGGTGCCATTGTTCTCATTACACCATCAGCTCTGCAAGAGGGAATACAGATTAGAAGCCATGGCATTTCCCCTTTCCTTTCCCCTAAACTGATTTCTTGTATAAATTTAACTTTAAAGCAGCTATAATCCATTTCAAACATCTGGAGCACTGTCTGATTCTCCTGCTTCTCACATTATCATGAGAGCTGGCATGAAAAATACTTCATCCAGCCACCCTCCCTGACAGCAGGTGAGGCAAGGTTTTGTGCTAGAGTGATGAATGAAGAGATTGATCTCTTTATGGAATGAAGACATTGAGAGTTTGAATAACTTGACAGGAAATACTGTCACAGAAGTACTTAGAGACCTGATAGTCTTTGTGCATTAAGTTTGCTAAGAATAACTAACGACAACTCATTGCTGACATGTCTGTGGGCGCTGGAGACAAAACCACTCCATAAGCTGGTTTCTTCTCCCATCAAGTGCCACAATATATGCATGCCAATTCAGCGACAATTTAAATCAGGGCAATCTTTGCTTACAGTTTCCTTCCTCGGTATTCCTGGTACTAATTAATTCCATTACTCCTTCAGAGCTCTTCCACTGACTTTGACCTGCCTTATCAGTCCTGAACCATTACTCCGATGGGATCACGCAGCAGTCATGGATGTGTGGCATTCCTTAATTGCCACCCATAGTCTTATGGCTGTCTTCACGCATGCCCATTTTTATTCTGAATATCGCAAACCTGCACAACCACCACGATGTATTGCCCCGTTCTGGCTGCTGACAGGTACAGCATCTCCTCTCTGGAAACGCACACCGTTATTGTTACTTTATGCTATATTCTGAGGCATCACCTTGTCTCGAGCACCACAGATAACACACGTAGAAAACCTTTCCAAGAACATACAGCAAGGCAGGAATATAAGGATCACCAGAAACCCAAATTTAAGTTTATTTAACATGAAGTGTTCAAAGGCACTAGGTGACAAAGGGAACTTAGATGCTAGCACTACAGCAGCCTGCTGGATCAAAGCTTGCCAGAAATATCAACCCAACTAGCTACCAGTCTGCCTATCAAAAGCATCTTAGTGTTTCCTATTCCAGATAGGTTCAAGAGATAACTACTCTGGTCCCCACTATGAGAATGGCATCCAACTACACAGCAAAGCTGTAGGCCCTATACCTTCTGGCAGTTTGAGAAGCAGAAGAGGAAAGCCTGGCAGCAACGCCTACATTAACAGCTCAGAATCCCAAGCTGCAGAATACACTGGAACTGCCAGAAGGATCCTGTACACAACTCATGATTAGCAGGAGCATCATTAGCATGCAGTCAATTAAGCTGCACCTTCAGTGGGTGTTAAACCACTTGCTGTGTTGTCTGTGCTTCAAGAGAGAATCTTGAGCCACTAACGTTCCAGCTAGAAGAGTCAGAGACCAAAAAAATGTTCTGATAAATACCAACATACTACGCTGGCCTGGGTTAACAAGAGCAAAGTCACTGAAACACTAAAATTAAGCGCAGTGCCACAAACGAGACTTTAATGGGTCAGACAACCCTATCAGTTTACATACTTAAAATTTTGCTTACCCTTTCTTCACTCTTGCAAAGTCAAATGCCATTTGTCTGTAGGAAAATGCTTTTTCATTCAAGTATCTACTATAACGCCTTATAAAGGTGGACATGTCATAACCTGCAAAAAACAGTTATGCATTTTACATTTCATTTTCATGCTTGTTTGGAGGTTCTTTACTAATTGATAATATACAGTCAAGAGACCCTAAGGTGATCTCTGTTGCACTACACATCTCCACACAGAGAACAGGCATCACAAGACATCTTCCAGCTTCTGAAGGAAAAGCTGCACAAAACAGTCTACTGGTGTCCTCTGCTTCCAACAGATTCAACCAAGGCACCAGTGGCATGGTTCCTGGAGAAACCTGCTAGTGGCTTTTACACAGTTATGTGGTAACATAACTTGACAGCGAAATTTTTACCACTCTGTTAATGGGGAAAAAATGTCAATTTTACAAAAAGTTTTTACTGAACTGGTGCCTGACTTCCAGGATAAAGATAGATTTCAACTTAAAACACTCCTGCTATTTTATATATGTCAGTGCCTCCAACTCTTATAGGGACATTCAAAATTCCCCTGACTAGGTTTACCATAACAAAGAAATTATGATGGCATTCACAGAGATTAGCATCTTCTTTGAACTATTACACCAGAGATCTTCAAGGCACATACTACTGTACAAGAAGCCTCAAACTTCAAGTATTACAGTCTATCCTTTAGGTATTAATTTCAAAGTTTCTTCCTTTAAGCTACAGAAATGTGTGCAGAAGCCAACTCATCCTCCTCTTCAGTACAATTCCCTTTTTGCTACCTTCGCTAAAATCCACACCCCTTGACTTAGTCATTGACTGTATATTTTTTTTAATACCTCTCAACATGAAGTATCTCTGCCAACTCAGGCTTAGCACTACCAACTCTGATACCTCATTATCTGTGACACACTGTGTATTAGCTATGAAATGGCAATTTAAGTTTAAAGAAAGTGGCAAAGAACAAAAATGTGCATTTAACAGAATTCATTGCTGCCAAATGACAGTATCTTTGAGCAGGCGTAGCATGTTTTCCTTAGACATACACAGCTTTAATATTTGTTTGGCTTTGCTCCTGCCCCATGTTACCACTTCTGAAAGACGCTCAAGTCTTTTTGGTGTCACATGTCTCCATCGAGAGATGGAGTAACGCGGCATCGCTTCGATCCTGCCCATTATTGTAGCATTCCCACATTCTGCATGCAGTCTGCAAATACTCTCTGAAAGCTGCAGAATTTTGAGTTTTCTCTCTTCTCTAGTAAAAGTACCATGAAACAGCTTTTCCTCTGTTAAGTTAGGGAACAGGGAAAGTCACTAATAATTCCAGAGTCAAAAGTAGAAAAGCAAAATTTGTAAGCTTTAGAGGGAACAACTCCTTAATTTCTGCCTAGACCTTTCTAAATTCACTACTAAAACCAAAACCAGCTAGTGTCCACCCGGCCCCAGTTAAACACTTGTAGATAATTCCTAAGAAAAGCAGTGTCCCCAGGCAACCAAATTACCATTTAAGACTGAGTAAAAACCAAAAACCTAAATGGAAAGTTATCCATTTCATCCTTAACTCCTGTAACAGCTAAGGAGATAGCTGACTTGGCCCAGATTTCAACCAGCACTTTCTAAGGGAGTTTCACAGTTTCACCTTTTGGCTAAAACTTTTCCATGAACTGAGAAACACTGTTCTGAAGTTGTTCAGCAGTTCACTTGAGCTACTGTATTCCTTAAGTACTTATAAATGGCTTCAGTAGCACATTTTTATATTATTTGCATTTTATGAATGAAGGAGCAAACTAACAATAGTATCTTATGTAAAATCTTGTTGCGATTATAGACATGAGTAGGCTTACCATGAGATCCACTTTTGTCCAGAAAATTGCTGAGATTGAACAATGTGTTTCTAGATGCCAGGTACTGAATAAATCTCTGCAACACAAAGTTATTTTCTTATCACAGGCTTATCTGAAGGCTTTGTACCTTCTAGTGGGAAGATTACCAGTCTAGTTCCAGCAGACACACTCGAAAACCCAGATTTTTGTCTCTAGTCTGCAGCACCTTCCTCAAAACCTTTTTCACCCATTCATATTAATTGCATTTAGCCTGAATCTCTACAAAACACCCTACTATATACATAAAAATAGATCCTGTGCAGAATACAAACCAGATTGTGGAAGGAGCAATAAAAGTGGTTAATTCTCAGAGATTTGAGGAAGCACAAGATATATCTGCTTACAAAGCAGCACATCCAGGCTAGTCCAAGACTTCTCAATCCAGCAGCCCCCAGTTTCAGCCAAGCCAAGGGCCTGTTTTAGTAACAAGGAGGCCCCACACCAAGTACAAGGACTAACAGCCTGAAACAGTTACAGCATGCAAATCAGAACATTGGCCAAAACTTGGAACAGAAAAATAGGACAGGAATAAAAATTTACGCTGTGACACTGGAGAAGTTCATTGCATGAAAACACTTCATATACAGCCAGGGAGGAATTGTTCCACAGGCATACAAAAGCTCTTTAAGTAAGTTTTTTGGTTTTATGCAGACATACGAGTCTGTAGAGCTCAATGAAAAGCAAGCACAAGGAAAACACAATCCAAAAGACTATCAAGCTGAATTTACAGATCTAGGAAGATTTTAACATTCATGCAGAGAGGGCAGCTGTTTGGATGGCAGTACACATGTGCCAGAACATCAACTTCGATGCCAGTCAAAAAGTCACAGGTAGTCTTTAATCCTGCATAGCTCTGTTTTCAGACAGCGCATCAACTGCCAGCATTGCTGAACAGCCTGCTGCTTGCTCTTACGCTATGGTTTTGTAAATAAAGAGACAGATAATCAGCATGCCTTCAACTACGTTGTTAAAGGTAAATTTGCTCCTCATCAAGAATCATTCTTGCCCTTTGTTGCCAGGTTATTACTGGTTCAGAAGAGATGCCTTTGAACTACTAACGTTTTTGGCTTGGAGTCTGCCCAGTGCCAATGTGGTCTCAAGAGAAAGCTGATTACACTTACCTCATTGCCATGAACCATTAGATGATGTGTGGTGACTAAGGCTTTAAATACGACCACCCAGCTACTATTTGTTGCTCGCTCAAAAAGCGTATCAGCCATCTGAGGAATATTCACGTTTGTTTCGTTAGTTGCTTGGATCAAATCTGTAAGAGAGAGAAAAGGAAGGTGTTAGATGCTACAAGAAAGACAAAAAAGTTTGCAGCATGACTAAGCTCTCAGCCCGCCAGGCTGCAGGCCATAGCTGTGACTAACAGCAAGTCAGTGCTTGCGTTCCACGTTTAAAAAAGAAACAAAACCCCCTCAAAAAATAAGACTGTATTAGTACATGCTGACAGCAACACTGGTCTGACTCTTCTGTCCAACAGTACTAGCTTTCCAAGAATTCTGTCCTGAGCTATGCCCCAGCCTTACTCCATCTTCATCCCAGCTAACTGTGGCAGTTCACTACCTCTGGGTTAGATGAACGAGTATTACCGAACCCTTCACTTACAAGCAATATGTCAAGCACAAACTGAACCCAGTCACATCAGCAAAAAGAGTCACCAACTGAAACAGATGCTCCAGTTATCTCAGAGGTTAGTTTCATCTACTGCTACAGCACACCTCATAGTCTCTACAGACCTAGACAGCAGAAAGGTGGATTCAGGCATGCATTAAGACCTCTTCAACAGCAGGAAAGAGCAAGGATAGACATTAGTTTATACTGAAGAGTAATAGCCTTCTGCAAGCAACTGCACCTTACACAGAAGAAATAAAACATTAGACTGTCTTAGGGTACAAGAATAAAATATAGTTTTATGTCCTGTGCATTAGGAAGGTGTAGACTTGCACAGAAGAATATGCAAAATTAAGATAAATACTTCAATCATAAGCAGTAGGGCAGCAACCTTTCTACTAGCATCTATGTCCCACATCTACTGACAGGATTTTTGACATACGACAGGTGATGTCTGTAGGTGATTACCTACAGACCCTTGCTAAGCAGCCAGCAATGACCTTCTACAAGCTATCGCCTGTTTTTGAGGCACAGCTGGAAACTGCATACTGCAACTACATGAACAAAACCTGTGTGATGCCAGACACAACCCCAGCAAGATTTCAGGAGACAACTTCATGCAACACAAAGAGCACAGAATACAGACCTAGTTGTAGGGCTGAGGCTGAAAGTTTGAAGACCTAAGTAGGAAAAGTTAAAAACTTTTAATTACTAGACTAAGCATTATGTGTGTTATTAACGAATATACTCATCTTTACTTTCCCTGAGAAGACAGTATCATTGTTAATGATCTTCCATGTATTTCTTTCCACCCTGCCCCAAGGCTAGAGATGTCCATCCAACTATTCAAGTCATTCTGTGACGACAGATATCCTTCCCTAGAAGCAGACAGGCTATTCTGTTGACTGATCCTTGCACACCTAAACTATGAGAGTCTGCTGCAAACACTCTACAGGGCTTCAGATCACCTGGGCAGCAGGGACACGACAGACTTGCTTTCCCTCCCCAGCACAACCCCATACATCGGGGGGTATTAACACTGCTAAGAGCAGAAAGTCAAGTACAGACTGTTGTTAAACCACTGATTATGCCTCTGCCGGGCAGGAAAAGTCCAGAGGATGGGACTGTCTAAACAGACTGGTAAGTGACATCAGCTGCTGAGAACCACCAGGTATGTTTCAGAAACCCACACTGTTGTACCAGAAGCATTCAGAAGTTTAGTAATTTATTTTCTTTTTTTAATCCATGCAAGTGATTTTTAGGGTGTTGTGGGTTTTTTTGTTTGTTTTACTTCTGTTAAAGAGACCAGTTTAAGATAGAAGAAGTCTACAGCTCAGAGTCAGAAGCCTGTGAAAAATACAGTGCTTGTGTTTATAACAGTCTTTCGTAAGTGCATAAGGGCTACAAGTTGTCTTCAGTTTCAGGTCAGTGGAATGATTTTCTGTAATGAGACAGAAGACAAATTACATATGTTTGCTAAGTTCAATTTTAAAATGTTTGTTGTGGTGTGGTTTTGTTTTGGTTGTGGGTGTGTCTTTTTTTTTTTTCAGAAGATCTTCTGTAGCCTAAGTTAATTTCTATAACCTCAGTAGTACTGCTCTTCAAGGAGGCAGTTCTGCAGACAAAGCATTACCATAGTAAAGCCCTGCTATCAAATGACAACTGTTCAAGCTCACAAAATTCCAACAATTCCCCTCGATATCGTTGTACAAACAGGCCAATAAACTTTTATTCTGTACTGCTGATTAATGCACTATAGAAGACAGCGGTTTGTAAAAGCCTAGAAGCAAGTCACAAGTGGCTTGCTCACCATTTACCCTGTATTCAGAGCTTTTACTGCAGATGACAGCATTTGTCCTCAATATAAAGAAACATGCAAGTCCTAAGTTAGAGTATGTAGCTCATCATGAAGAGGGGTGCTGTAAGTTGTGCATTCCATCGGCGGATGTTAAGATAATGAAACTTCAGAGTCGTACACCCACAGCAATGCCAGCAACGGAGGCTACAAAGCACTACTCATATATGCTACTACAGCACTGCTTCGAAAAATCACCCAGGCATTTCTGCCTCCTCTCCAAACTGCTGGAAGGTACAGCATATCAGCCTGCAGCTCTGAATGTTTTAGGACACAAGTAATTACAGTGTGCCGAGCAGAGGGGTATGATTAAATTTAAACCTACTACTTTCAGAGCACAGAAGAGAATTACACCACACATGAAGATTTCACTTGTCATCTGAGAGGGGAAAAGAAAAGATGAGGGGTTAATTTTTGCAGAGCTGTTCCCCATTAAGTCACACCACAACGTTAAGGTATTCAAGCTTCCTGGGTTTCTTTCCCCAATACCATAAAGTCTCAGCTTAAGCAGCAATCATCAGCATCTGGAGCAACTCACAAGCATAGATAACGTCAACAAACTCTTGAGCAGCAGAGTTTGGTGGCTGAGCTAAATTTTAAAATAAGACTTGGCAAAATTAATTTGACGTCAGTGCGGTAAGGAAGGGTAGGTACAAGGAAAAAGAAAACTACATTTTCAAAAGATACAGATTCAAACATTTACTGGTGGGACAGAAACTTTGTTTTCGAAAGAGACAATGACATTCAGTCTTCCACACAAGTCACAGGTGGACTTGTTAACACAAAGCAGATAACCTTAATAAGTACCAGATGAAGAACAGCCCAGAAGCCACATAAAGCAATCTTACAAAGTTGATTCCATCTGGGGTACACACAAGAAGGACAAACAAGGATTAAAGGTACCTCCTGATGAAGTTTCTGCTACTGCAGGCATCCGTGTCAAGTATACTGACAGCTAATCCCCAAACCCAGAAACTGAGCTCAAATACAGATTCCAAGCCGAGTAAGAGATCGGGAATTGTACAGCAGTAGCAGCAAGTGCTTTCATCAGGACTTTCACAGAAATCAAGTAGTTGGAGTATGATGACCTATATACCCTTCATTTGAATCTATTTGTTTACTGTGGGACTAAATTATAATTGCCAAGTCACAGTACATGATTTCTCCTATTCCCTCTCTTCGCATTTTGATAGCTGCTATTTTGAAGCCTTATTCAGTCTAGAGATCCTTGTTTAAATTATAATTTGGACTTCAATATAATTTTTCTAGTTAAGTTTTGCAATACAAAACCAATGCATAAAGATTAAATAAATGGTTGCCAACTGTTTAACACCAAAACTTAAACATCAGTCTTAGATCAGCCAACTTTTTGACCCAGTGTCCTGGTTTCAGCTGGAATAGAGTTAATTTTCTTCCTAGTAGCTGGTGCAGTGCTGGGTTTTGGGTGTGAGACCATGTTGACAGCACACTGATGGGTTTGGTTGTTGCTGGGTCATGTTCACACTAAATCAAGGACTTTTCCGTTTCTTGGGCCCTGCCAGCCAGAGGGCTGGAGGGGCACGGGAATCTGGGAGGGGACACAGCCAGGACAGGTGACCCGAACTAGGTATTCCATACCATATGATATCATGCTGATCATATATAAGCTGGGGGAAGAAGGAATGGGGACATTTGGCATTATGGCATTTGTCTTCCCAAGTAACCATTATGTGTGATGGAGCCCTGCTGTCCTGGGGATGGCTGAACTCCTGCCTGCCGATGGAAAGTGGTGAACAAATTCCTTGCTTTGCTTTGCTTGCGTGCGCGGCTTTTGCTTTACCTGTTAAACTGTTCTTATCTCAACCCTTGAGTTTCACATCCCTTTCCAATTCTCCTCCCCATCCCTCTGGATGAGGGGGGAGTGAGCGAGCGGCTGCGTGGTACTTGGTTGCCAGCTAGGGTTAAACCGTAACACCCAGCTGACATCTGCAACTTAATTAGGGAAGCAGAACTGGAGTATGATTAACACCTTCATTAATAAAAGGATACAAAAACTGAAGATCAGTACAGGGTTCAGTGAGGAAGACACTTTGGTGCTTCATGACCTTTTAAAGGGACCACTAAAAGATGTGACTAGTTTTGGTGTTTGTTAAGATCATAAGGAAGGGAAAAAGCAAAAAAAAAAAGAAAGGGAAAAAAAAAAAAAAGAGTGAAAGATTTCAAGAAAGTTTCAGGATTTCAGACATCAGTCTCATTAAAAACCACTTCCTGGTTTTGAGAGGGGTTTTTTTTAATGAAAGATTATACAACACTTTAAAGAATCTCTCTTATTCCTTTACCTTTTCAGATTGTATTCTGGATCTGGGCAGGGTTTTTTTCCCCATTTTGTTTTAAGGTTTTTTAACTTAATTCTTTAATAAACAGATCTGGGATTCCTCAGTTCAAGGTTAATTATTCACAATCTATATTTCAGTATGCAGGGGAACAGCAGCAGAGCACAAGACCTCTCTGTTCAGAGGGATATTGTTGCCAGCAGCCAAGAGCAGCTGTTATTCCAGGTTGAATTAACATGTGAGCTACCTTAGCATCTGAGCTGTGTCATACATTCAGTTCCTACACTTTGCCAAATCTCTTTGGCAGTAGTAAACAGACCTTCCTCACTATTATGTTGAACACAATAGTCTTCACAAGTTTTTCTTTCTTCTAAGTATTTAAATAATGCCTTGAACCTATAGAAAACGAAATGCAGGATTGTTCCAAATCCAGACTAGTCAAGAACAGAAAGAAGTGGCTTAAAGTAAAAGTTTACAAGCCTCACTCAACCAAAAAAGTTAAATAGGCAAGTAACAGTACAAGTCCTCCTTGCAAGATGCAGAACTGTATGAGGAAGCTACTACATCATTGTGCTAACCAATGTAAGACTGAACTTCCAGGTCTACAGAAGACTGACCACAAAACAGTACTGAAAAGCAGAACAAAGTCACCAGTTTCTGCTTCTACAATAATTGCTCATGAGAATGTTAGATGATTTTAATGATGTTGGCTTTGACTATCAAGCAATTCCACAAACAAGAGTTGGGGATTTATTTGTGGGGTTAAAGTTTACCATCTACTCTTTTCACCACTAGCTTGCCCTCTTCTCCACCAACATGCATCATAATCCGGCTTGTAATAATCTCCCCAAGCAGAGGAGCAATTCATGCCGTCTCCTCCTTCCTCCCCAAAAGCCCACCTCAAGAGCTACTACATCTCACCTTGACTCCAGCAAGTCTACCCTTTAAAGTCCGGCATGTTGCAGATATTGCCTATGCACTTTCATGCCTACGCCAGCTCAACAAACCTAACACAATCTTCCACAGAGTGCATGCTCTCCAGGTACTTCAACGACTTTCCCAGTAATGCAGCTACAGTCCTTGTGAGTACAAATAACTAGGGAGACTGTTACCTCCTCTCTCCAAAGACCACCCCATCCTCAAATGTATCTCAGGCTCTTGCGAGGACAAATATTTACTGCAGATCCTGAAGTCTGAGAGGTCATGGCAGTCAGTCCTTGAACTACACAACTGCACCCCACACCAAGACAACATTGTATATACAATTTCTTCCTCTCTGCCTGTTCACAGGCATACTTGTACTACGCGCAGTAGTGTTTATGCACTTAATATACACTCAAGAAAAAAAAAAGCTTCTTCCCTATCAAGCATGTGAGAAGTCTGCAGCAAGACAGGGCAGATGACTTCAAATACCAGCAAATTTCTGTTCGAGCTTCCTCCATTTCTCAAACTGCAAGTTTACTTAGCCTTAAAATCATCTTATTATCGCACTACTTCTTTTTACTTTTTAAATACAACAGTGCACCACTTCCTATATCACCAAATACCTGTTTTGGAAACAAAGCTGAAAAATCTGCTACATTGCTGGATTTTATTCCAATGCACTTTCATATGGTTTGCACCCCTCCTTCCCCACCACAATCAAGGCAAAATATTTTGCTCTAAGTCACCTGCAAAAATCACCTCAGCTCATTAGCGCAGTATTAAACTAGTTGTTGGATTTATCCCTTTTGGTCCTTAATGATTTATCATACGTTTCTTCCTCCTGAGAGGTTCATGTGCAGCTCTCTTGGAAAGGTGAAAATAAAAGCCAACTCTCAGGTAGTCTTCTACTAGATCTGAAAGGGTGCAACCAAGGCAACTGTCTCCCTAAGTACTAATAATGGGGGAAAGTGTGATCATACTCTGTTAAAAAAAATAAATTATTGCCATAAGCAACTCCAAGCTCCATGAACTATGAATACTTTTTGCTTAAAAGTTCCCCGAACGTACTGCTCCACTGCCTCTGGAGGACAATAATGTGCATTAACTGTACTGTTTACATTGGAGTTCTCTCCTTAAGCATTGTACAACTGAAAGATGACATTCAGGCCAGCTCAAGTTTAAGCAGCATTCATACGGGGTTTTTTTTAAGAATTGTCTTTAAGACTGTTAATTAATTGGTGATGAATATATTTTATGGACAGTCTGAGACCTTACTGACACGTGTGATCCAACTATTCAGAAGAATAAAAGCTTCAGTTTTACTCAGGAATTAAATATCTGGAAGAATAGAGCTGTCACGCAGAAGATGAGCTACACGAACTCCCTAGTACAAACATAGTAAGGAAAGCAGCTTTTTAGCCTCACGCACGAAGCCAGAACACTAAGCAAAGGGGAAAAGGCCCCATGGTCAAAGAATCCTGCCTGATTTCTTCCCAACCACAGCCACCATAGCTTTTCCAAGCAGCTTCACTCCATGAAGAGCCTTAGTTACTAAGCATAGAACCTTTCCCTTGTCCAAAGTAGTAAGAAGCTCAGTCCTGAACCTCATTTGTACCAACATCACTCACTTTGAATACCAAAGAACCTGCCTCAGGCAAGAATACAAGTTCAGCAAAACAGGGGAAAGAGAAGAAATCACGACTCTACATGATCCCTTCCTCTCACTCAGAGACCCCATTTCAGACCTCTTTTCCACCCAAATCCTGCTCCACAACTAGCTCAACAGAAACATGTATTTTTCT
The DNA here is from genome assembly GCF_023634155.1 of Falco peregrinus. Lineage (NCBI taxonomy): Eukaryota > Metazoa > Chordata > Aves > Falconiformes > Falconidae > Falco > Falco peregrinus. The sequence continues at coordinate 84,693,390 of NC_073727.1, forward strand.
GCTCAAAGACAAGAATTGGGTAGTTCTGCTTATGTTGATATGAAACATCAAGTAGTTCTGGAGCGAGATGTGCCACTTCTCTATTTTACTGATTTACTGCAAATAGCAGCTGAGCCACAAATCATCACTGTACTACCATTTTTGCACAGCTCAATAGTTTAAGATATACAAAATGCCATTTGCATTTGGTGGACACCAACTGAAGGTTATAAGGTTAAAATATAAAAGCAATTGTCTTGGAGAAATGCTATTCCCCATCCTACTGTAATATGGCATCTCAGATGCCAAACCCTTGAGGAGGAAGGGACGTGGAAAAAACCCTACTAGCACTACAGGTAGCATTTGTGTTAACCATTTGACCAATAACTTTTATCTGATATCCTGTAATAAGGAACTTTTATCCCATATGGTGAATCTCTGACTTCATTCTACAAGCCATTTCCTCAGCAGTTCAAACCTGGATGCCTTAACCAAAATAGACATTAATTTAGAGAAGAAATACGTAACTGCGGCCACCAGCCAATCTTCTGCCAAACCTTCAAAGCATTCACTCAGTTCCCTCTAAGGGGTACTATTGTTCTCTCCATCCATGCAAGCATTAAAGCGACAGCCTCATTGCATCCGAGGTCTTGCTGCAAACAGAACAAGTTTAAAGGGGATATATTGTTGCAAGATTATTGCTTAGAAGGATAAAAGTCAGTAAGATCTAGTTAATCGACTACTGCAACTAGATACCAGGATTCCAGCTGTGGCTTATGATTACGCTTCCATAAGGGTGAACAACCCCTAACACTACCTGTTGGTTATATCAATTCATAACTCTCATCACTTGGCCGTTTACTGGAATATCACTAACAGGATCAACTGCGTCTTTTGTCCGGAACAGCACAGATACACTAGAAAAGTAAGGATTTCGTGTTTGCCACAGCAGCATGGGGTCATTTACGGTAACCTCTCTACTAGCGCATTTTCTAATCAGCCTTTACATGTTGGGCTGATCTTACGCTCCAGCCATACCTGGCAGAAAGTGGTAATCAACCGAGGTGGGGCACATGAGCTATCTGAGTTGCTGTGCTGTTGGTTCTTATTCTGAGAAGAATGAACCCTGGTTAGTGCTTTCCACCCCGAAATGATCTACTTTCTTCAGAAATCTGTTTGTTTTTAATAAACTTGTTGAAAGGAAACTAGCCTACCAACTCTGCCCAGAACAGCAATTTGTAATCTTCTTCAAATGGGAATCAGACTGAAAACATACTGGAAGCAGCCTGATGTTTCAGCTGCACTACTTAACTGTTACGTGTTGGGAATACATAAAAAAATAGGGTGTGGATGAGACAACAGGCAAGCAACTTCAGTGACACGTTAGCTAGCTACAGCCTGTATGCTAGGAACAGGTCAGCTGAGTAGGCAGGCTCAGCAGCTGACGTACCCAGCTTTCAACATCCAGACTGTGGTCCATGGTTTGCCTGGTCTCTCAGCAGAATTCCTCTGACAGCCCAGCGATTTTGTCAGTGGATGCCACATGACAATGCAACTTTGAGTAGGGTCAGCCTCAAAAATAACCAAACAAGGCCAGAGAGCCCATGCACTCGGCCAAGCTGACAAGCCACTACAAGCTCGGCATGGGTTGAAATTCTTATACTGGGAATGAAATGCCCACAACTATGCAGTCAGTCCTGTTGAAAACAAGGACATATCTGTAGGAAAGAAGAAAACAAATGCAATGCAAACCTGTCTACGCAGCTGGTGCAAGAGTATGGCCTCCTAGAAGTATACCGAAGCAGCTGCAACTAAACAGCAAGTACTTTATAATACGGGTGCAATCATTTTAATCCATTTTGTCTTGTATCTGTATATCTATAAAGCAACAGAAAGACCACAAGAGTCCCTAAATTAAACCTGGTGGATTTTGTTGTGGGTTTTTTGTTTGGTTGTTTGGGTGTATTTTTTTTTTCTTTTTTATTGTTGTTGTTTTGTTGTTGCTGTTCAGGTTTTTTTTTGTTTTGGGTAGTTGTGTTTGTTTGTGGGGTTTTTGTGGTTTTGTTGTGTTTGTTTGTTGGGTTGTTTTTTTTTTACAAACTAACTGATGTCCTTCACAATTAGACAGAGCTTTACTCTCTCCTTGCTAAAAATAAAAAAACGAATGTGCAATTCCTTTATGTTCATTCCCCCGTACTACACCAGTTAAACAAGAATCCTTTGCATCTGCCACACGACAGGTGAGTTTAAGTCTCACTTGAAAAACCACCAACTACCAGTAGACTTTACTCTTCAACATGAGCCTGCAGCCTTTCATATACTGCAGATTTCTTGATGTTGCAAAAGAATTCTGTTAAATTCAATGGAACACCCACCTGAGAAATGGAAGATAGTTAGGACTACTAACATTTTTAAAAAAACTGACAGTATTTAAGTTGCTACCTAACAGTTCAAAGTCACCAATGCCGCTGGAAGATGTGTTTGCCACTGGCAGCGAAGTCTCCTATCAAGCTATTGATGACTGGGGAAGTTGGAATTAATCACAGAGGCTCACATCCACACAGCAAAGCTTCATGCAACGTCAGATCTCTGGAAGAGCCAGAAGTGTCAAGTAAAGTCCAAAGCACAATACGGAGGTAAGTTTTGAAAGGTAGCTTCTCGTAATACAGCCTAAGCAATTTCCAGCTTCCTGATAAGAGGAAGTTCTTTAAACTCACCTATTCCAAACACAGCAAACTTTGCCTGTTAATACTCTTGCCATTCACAAATAACAGAGCAATCGAAATTTAAATCAAGCTTAGCAAAACTAGGAAGAGTCTACCTGGCTTAGAAAGAAAGATCAGATCAGGAAGTCACAGGCATGGCTCACATATGAAAATAGCATTCTGCTTCAGATGCCAGTAATGAAACATCACTGATGATAAAACGTACATGTTTTCAAAACACTGGCACACTAGATATGCTGACTTCCTCTGGCTTGCTGCCCCTTTGCAGAATGTACGTTCTCCTATAAATAGGTTTCGATATAGCTGTAAAACTTCAATTAAGAGCTACAGGCACAATAACCATACAGAGTCAGGCAGCAAGATCCAAACCCAAGTCTCAATTTGAAAACATTAGATTTTAAAACTCCAGGGCTGCTAAAGAACTGATGCAATGACGTGTTAAAGCTTTCCTCTATATTTGACCTCTACATAATGAGAAACAGTGGCCTTCAGAGCCAGCAAACAGGCCAGCTGGCTTCCCCCTTTCATATAAGTCTGAAACAAGTGAAAGGAAGAGTTATTTTAAAAATCGTTTGAACTCCCACTTAAGTGCACGTATGTGGGCTCTTCAATTATGTGTAAAGATGTATGTGCTAGCTCGTGCAGTCCTGCACTGTGGCAAGATAACAATCACTTGCCCACTTTGCAGACCTTCCTCTAAACTTGTAACCTCACATACGTTCTAAGAATGTGGGTGACAAGTCAGCATGTTTTAGTCATGCTTTCAGCAGTCATGTCTTCCCCTCACTTCTATGAAGGACCATTTGAGAACGTTCTGTAAACTATCAGAGATACTTAAGAGATGTAACAAAGCTATGCCCGAGGCACTAGGAGCCTGCCAGGCTCTGCAGGCTCACTGCTGACCATCTGTTATGGAAGCACCTGCTGCCGTTGTGTCATCCGCGCTCGTGCCAAGCCATGAGCCAGTTTGCAGCGACCGACTGCACGGTCAGTAGTCAAGTCACAGTCTCGCCCCACCTCTTTAAGACAGCAAAGTTTAAGACACTTTCTTGAAAAGACTTTTCTTTGTTCCTTTATAGATACGGTAGAACAATCTTGGCTCAATTGAACACCAAACTCTCCAATCTACCCTTACCGGTGTCTCACATCTCAGCCATAGCCTAGTCTCCTAAATACCTAGAAACAGCCACCAAAGAACATGGCCTTCTTTTTCATTCCTTTGCAAAAGTAAAGCCACCTTGGCAAAGCACAAGGCTCAACTGTTTTGTTAGAGCTCTGTGGCCCAACTATGACACAGGAGTTCCTGCCAACTAGCTTTCTACCTGTGGTAATTTCGCATATTGGCTTACAACCAAGACAAAGAGTTGATTGCCACGAGTCATACCCAACCTGCAGACACGTCCTGTCAGCAACTTGCAGTTCTCAGTACATACAAGAGGCAGGGTGTGCTTTCTTGGTGGTCTTCAAGTATGGTCATGCCTATGTACTCACAAAATCTCCTCTACAAGAAATATCATAACACATTTGGGTTTTATTAATAGCTAGAAAAAACAGACTCTAGGAAAGGCAACTGACTGACACACTGCCTCAGCTCAAATGGCCAGAGTACAGATTACGCAAACACACAACGTCAGCGTGACACCAGGACTTTTCAGCATCCAATTCCTTTCATTAAACTAAGTTAAGATAGAGATATAATCTAAAACGAAGCATGAGATAGCATTATCCTGGGCAGGGAGGGGGAACAGAAAGGTACTTAGACGTGGTTGATCCAGAAGTCAGTGGTAACACAGTGCACTCCCATTTCCTATACTGTGCCTACAACTACACTGCAAGCCTCAGACCGCCTAGTGGATGCACCATTTGCCAGTAGCCTAGAAAAAAACCTGTTCTAGGATTCCACCTACATTCACAGTGACATTTCAAGACTGATGTCCAATTTGTGGTGCTAGTCCAGATTGCTGGTATACTCCCTTTCCTAGTGGATTACAACTTCCAGCTGCTTCAGCAAATGTGTTTCACAACCTAAAGAGAAGAATTTTTTATGAACACGAGCATCTTACTGACTACCAGCTATGACTGTTGAATATACCTCTGAGCTCACTCTTGTAAAGCTTGTTTTGCATTGACTTTCAGTGTTTTCAAACAGCTCTACAGAAGTAACCATGATCAAAATAGCAAGATTAAAAATATTAGAAACAGTTTTAAGGGACTAGCAAGCAGTTTGCAAGACTCCAGAAAAAGCAGACTTAACCATGCTCTACAAAGTGACAAGCTAGTCTCTGCTTAGTATTCCAACTGCCTTCCATCAATTGCCAACATCTGGTTTATTCAGTTTTTATTTAAGACACCAAGCTCTCATCCAAGAAAAATTTTGGCCAGTAGGAAAATCAAGCAACCATGCTGAGTCTGACAGTCTGGGATACTCTAATATCCACTTACCAGCAAAGCTTCATACTGCAATCTTGCTGGTGCTGCTGACTCAGGAGAACAAAGTACTGCTGCAAACCCTGTGCTACAGATCACTGCCCGCAAAATTACTAGGAAGGCTTCTTCTATCATATCACTTGGTTTGAGTTCAGGGTTCAGCCCCATGCTAGATGACCCATTCTTTCAGCACACTAGATGTCCTGTGCCGAGATTTAGACCCTGATTTCCTGGGTTGCTTTATTCCTTGCTTTTTAATTTTCATGGTATTTGAAACTCCTCTCTCCAAGCCAGGCAGAATATTGCTCCTAATCCACATGCCATGTGTTGAAGTTTGGAGATTCAAGTTTCATCAGACACTCACTGGTGAGACTACTACATCTCCCCTAGGCACACATCAGAACTTGTGCTCTTCCACACTTGCCTGCATCCTGACACAAGCCTTGAAAAGAAGCTCCAAAAAGGAACAGGGGATGTTAACTTAATGATACTGTTTGGTACCACTGACTCATCTTTAGACTATAGTAAGACTAAGGGAGGGAATATAATGTTACTCCCCCTGACCCCCCCCCAAAAAAAAAAAATTCCCCACCCCTAGAAACACTGGAGCCAGCTCCTTCAGCAATACCACATGTCCACAGCTGACAGAAGAAGGTCTCTCCTTTTCTCTTCTGTGGGAGCAGGGCGTATATTGGGAGCACATGGCAAGGCTTTGTTAGCAAAGGGGAATGCTGCAGCTGTGATCTTTGAGAATAGGGGTTCTTTCACAGGCTGCAGGGGGTATCTGCTCCAGCACCATGGAAATCCTGCTCTACCTCTGACCTTGGTGTTCCCTCCGCCATTTCTCGCTTTCTCCCTCCTCCTGCTCCTCTGCCTGCCCAGTGTTTTCTGCCCTTTAAGTATGTTTTCCTGGAAGTGCATAAGCTTGGTGGATGGGCTCAGCTGTGTCCTGTGGAGAGTCCATTGTGGCACTGGCTGCGTCTGGCACAGTGCATGCCCTGGTCTCTCCTCGGAGAGGCCACTCCTGCAGCCAACACCTTGCCATGGACACCCAGGACTGGGGAAAAGGCAAGTACGGTAGGAAGAGCAAAGCAGTCTTGAGTATCTTTAAGAGGCAGAAAAAATACTAGAAGCAGGTGCACTTCTGCTCTATTAGCATTTCTTTGGAAGTGGAGACTAAGAGGGCAGCAAATTCTCCTCCTTGGCTACCAATTTCTCCATTCAGCAAGAAGCAGGGAAGACTAATAGCATACAAAATGCTCTATGCCCTTCGGAGTCATGCTGTCATCTACTTTTAAGCACTTCAGAGGATCCTTCAGCGGGCAGAGACACAGAAACACGGACCAACCACACCAACAGAGCACTTCCTTGGAGACTTCACAGAACTCCTCACTAGGACAGGCCCAGGTAAGGCACACACAGAAGATGAAGGGTTTAAGAACCAGGCTGGGAAATCACGAGGCACAGATCAAATCAAACCACAGGAAATCAAACCGCAGATTTTTATTTTGTTTGTTTGAAAGATGTTCAATTGCTGCCATCCAGGACCTAAGGGAGTAACACTATGAGATTACTATGAAACATATTGAACTACTAAATAGAAATTCTTAAAACTGTGGACTGATCACTGCCATACTGACCATCTCATGAACAGGGGGTCTCAGAGAAAGACACAGCTACTCCATTATCAAGGTCTACTCATGGTAGTCAGTACAGCAGAAAGACCTGACTTGTCCCAGAATGTGTCACCCATGACCTTGACAAAGAATATCTAACAGAAGGATCTTGATGACTATTGAAAACGGAGTAAGAATACATGCCTTCAGCTGAGGAAAAAACAAGGGGAGGGAGGGTAGGACAAGTCAATCTAGCTTTATCAAGTTACACTGTTTGGATGAAAGAAAGTTTAATATTACACTGCCTACCCACCCTTCTGTTTCCTCATCCTCCCTTTCCTTTCCTTAGGCATTGTACCATAACACAACTTAAAACACAGAAAGTTCAGATGTTTCAACTTTCGTATCTTAACATGAATTCAAACCTCTACTCAACTTGAAGCATATTTTGAAAAAGTTTTAGTTAGCCAAGTCTTAGCTTACTCAAAAAGGCAGCCTTCCCTTGGTACAACACATGCCATAAAAACAGTATGGGGCTGAGAGGGGGAACTGAAAGTTAATGCCATTGAAATACTCAAGATCAACTAATCTAAAAAGCCTTCTTACTAGCTCCCCTTGCCCATGACAGACATTTCTACTCCTATTCAGAGAGCAACACACTTCCAAATGAAGTGAGTCTTCAATACTGTTTTGGGAAAGGACACAGGAGAAGCCCACAGAAACAGAGATCTGTTCATAAAGGCCAATGAGAAGTCCCTAGATACATACACACCCACACAAATAAATGTGCTAATCCAATATCCATTAATGAATTAAAGAAAAGAATTGCTTGTTTAGATTTTTTTTCTTTTCAGGTCTGAAAGAGATCCATTGGGGTCACAAGGAGTTCACAATTTAGAATACACCCCAGCTGTGATAACAAACACCAAAACAGTGTATTACTGCTGATCTTCAATGCTAACTTAAAGTCGGTTCTCTCATACCTGGAAACTGTGACAATTGCTGCAATACAAAATACAGTGAAACATACAAAAGTAGTTTCACTAGTAAAGTGCAAAGGATTAAGCCCTGTTTGTACAGAGACTCCATTCTTGGCAATTTTCTTGAAGGTACTTCCACAGCCATAAAGACAAAGTGTCACTTGGACTGCAGAGCAATGCAGTACTCGTACGTCTGCGCTACTCCCGCTAGGAAAGTAGCCCAAGTGCCAATAGACTTGGAACACACCCCAGATCACTTCAGTAGCAAACAACTTCTGAAATATGCATCCAAGTTAACCTTAACAGTCGCTGAAATCTAGTGACTCAAGATAGCTCCACTGACACCCCCCACACACACCCCTCTTCCAAAAAACAGAGACAGACTTATTCCTCAGGAATGAAATAGAGGTTTCTAAGACTAACCTGTGGGGACTAGCAACTTTATCTTTACTGAGACTAGGAAAAAAGTTTAACCCATTGATTTTGCCTAACAGCCACTTCTGTTTCAACACAAGATACTACAGTGATTCAAACTTCAGGTCATGCCCACAGCTTGTAGAAGAAAGGCAAATCACTGCAGAAACTAAAGTGTCTGTATAAGTAAAATACTGATACCAGCCCTGCAGTTCAGTTACCAGCATGAATTAAACTATAAATTTCTTTTTAGAGCCTTTGTTTGCCAGCCACATACAAATATGCAAAATTAGACTTGGGATGGAAAGATGTTACTACAGATACACAGGTCATCTCCACAGCCACAGAAAATCAAGTTCTGATCTTCATCTGCTTTTTTTCCACATTTCATGAAAATCTCTCAGCTCTTGTTCAGGCCTCCAGAAGGGCCTTCTACCTTACGAGAATTAGTCTGAAGAAGTAAGCAGGCATCACATGGTCTTTTCAGAACACACACTCCAGAACTTCCTCCTGCTGCAAAACAGTTCACTCGACAAAGTAAGTCAAGGAAAATCCCAGCCACTTTGAACATTTTCAGCAGACACGTACTTGTTACAACCAACTGCAGATGCAACAACCTCACTAGTTTCCAACTCGCTTCCCTAAATGAGAGCTTGACAGTCTGTTTCTGAGTGAGATCCTTTATAAAAGGAGCTGAATTCAAGTCTACCTATTTTCTTCTCATCTATCGTGTGTTTTAACATTTGAAAGTCAAGTTGGTTCCCTCCTCCAAAAGCTTCTCCCTGTTGATACCATCAGTCACCCCCATTCAAGGCTGGAAGCTGCCTTTTACTTGCCCCCCACAATTAAACCCTCAGTGAAGCCTTAACACATCTTTCACAACAATTCTGAGAATGAAAATTCTATGCTGTGCACTAGGATTGCCTGCCCAGTTGAGCTACTTACCACACCTTGAAGTAGCCCATATATCTCATTCACCCACTCTGCAATGGCTTTTCTCGCTGCATCAAAATCAAGTTGCTAACCCCCACTTCTTCATGGGAATACTCGCCTCATTTGCTGTATCTAATTGTTATTTATTTAATACTATGTGGTTAGCTGAGGGAGATGAATCCATACCACTGTGGTGAATTCAAGACAACTTTAAGATAATACCAGTTTGGTAAGTCCAAAAGGATCAGAGCTCTAACATGCCAACTGCAACAGCTTGCCCCAAACTATCAGAGCATCCTAGATTTACATTCCTTTTCTCCCCACAGGGACTTGCAAAATGCATTTAATGCCATCTGACACTACTCCCAGCAGTTGCTGGAAATTCACTAGTATGAGAGTTGGCATTCAAGAACATGGTAAATCTCACTAATGAGTCTATGATAGCAACCTAATCGTACCTCAGTACGTGACAAGCCTGTGCAGTACCCGGAGCCCATGCCAAAGGACAGACGCTACAGAACATCCATACCAAAGCCCGTATTTGAAAGCTATGCAAGTATGAAAACCCACACAAAGGTAAACACTTAGCAGCTCAGCTTTTGTTCACAGAAGACATTCATTCTGTTCTCCCTTCCTCACACACATGCACTCATACCCAGATCATGCTTTTTATTCCTCAGAGCAAATTCCCTTTAGGTAGTACTCACTTAAAACAAAAACAAAAACAACCAACAACCAAAAAACAACTAAACCAAATCAAAAAATGACCCCACAACTTGTCACCTATCATCTTTTTATAACCCTCCGAAACTAATACCTCCTGCAAAAAACATTAAGGACAGGCACGATTGTCCCATCCTCACAGGACTACTTAACTCATGCTAAACAGTTGATCTCTCCATTTAATTTACAAAGCCCAGTTGCTATACAGGGCAGTGGAAGATAGGTTGTGTGACATCACACCTGGCCACTAAGAAACTAAATAAAATTATGAAGCTCCCTAAGGGTGCAGAACTCCCACACCAATACTAGAATTACAGCTCTTCATAAAACACCCCTCCAACCATCGCTTTCGGGTACCTGAAGCTTTAATTAGCTAAATCCTTCACACCTTGACTCAAAGCTTATCTTAAGGCATTGGCAAGTGTTATCCTTCATTCCCTTCTCCCTATCTTCAAATGCTACTTACCCACCCTGAAATGCAGTCAGCCATGTGCCTCAGATCTACCTCCACACAGCAGTACCTCCTGCGTGCGTGGGGGCATTGCTCTTTCAGTGGATGAACTTGTGATTTACTCTCGTTGCAATTATATAAAGCCCATTTCAACACTTGTTCACAAGACATACATCAAAGTTCAAGGAACTGTATATCAATTCATAGTTATGAGGAGATGCCTCAGGTTTAAGAGCCTGAGAATATTTTTCTTTTAAAACATGAGCTTGATTTTCATTTATAGTTCACAATTTTAAATGTGTGTATCTCCCACCAACAAGATTCTGTCTCTAACGATACCAGATACTTAAACTCTCAGCTATTACATATAAGCTTGGAAAATAGAAGGAAAAATTAATAGTTATTGATGTCCCCAGGAAATGATCACTTCTCTTCCTCTTGTGTGTCTTACATGCAGGCGGGTATTAAATCACATGGAATACTACCAGCTTCAGTCTCCCCCAAGCTCATTTTCTGAAGCAGTAATACTAGCACTGATATCCAAACACAGTCCCTTTCCAGACCTTAATATAGCACCAGTAAATAATTTCTACCTCACTTTAATCTTGCCTATTCTAGATAGTACTTTTATTTATATATATAAACATATACACATATATGTGTATATATATAAGAATACACACAGAGACACAGCATGCTACTACATACAAGAGCTACGCTTTTTTTTTTTTTAAGCTGAGTAACAGATACAGTAGGACAGTCCAGACACAACCTACAGATTAAGAAGTGTTGACAGCTACAAAGCAGCAACATAGGAGACATCAATAACCAAGATGTTTGGTTTTTTTTAAAAATCTACAAGAAAACAGGAGAGGATATCTATCAAGACCACTGATCTATTTAAACAACGGTTTAGACTCAAGTCAGTCTTCAATCAATGCTGCTTATGTCAGCATCTCTTAGACATATATACAAGAGTATTTAGATATACTGGAAGATTGGCATGCTGTTTGCCACTTCAAGGGTTAGGTAAGAAGTCATTAGAATGGAAATCTGGAATATCTTCCAGAAGTAATAGTACCTCCTTTTAATAAATACATCATCATCAGAACTGTACTTACATGCACCTGCACCAGCATTACTTAGTAACAGCCAGCAGCCAAAAGACCGCTTGGTATAAAACCTGCTGATCTTTACTTGAAAGCATTTCTTGTCATGCCCAAAAAAGAATGGGAAAACCATTTAATTTTAGACATTAAAACCTGCTGTTGATCTACTGAGTTAAATGCTGGACAGAGTTACTACTGGTAAACATGGCCAATTAACCTCATGCAATCAAATTCTTTCACCATTCTACTCCTTGGTGTCTCCAAGCAGGGACTGACAGTTGAGTGGGTTGAAAAGAAACAAAATTGTCAAGACAAAACATCACTAGCTCATTGGTTTTTTAAGAAACATTTTGATTTCAGCCTTGTTTCATGCATTAACTAGCCAATGCCAGTACAGAATAGATCATAAGTCTATGAGACAAAGTCACCAGCCATCTTCAACAAAATATGTTGTAAACTATCGGACAGCTCATGAAGTCGCTGTCAGATATTTGGGACCCCAGCAACAGCCCTTACGTTCTCCAAAGGCTGTCCCAATCTACAGCATAGCGTTATCCAAGTGCCTTGCCATTTAAGCACACCATCATCTAAACCCCTTCAGAGGTCTGCTGTGGAGATGGCCACACTCCCACCAGCGCCTGGCCAGCTCCCGGCGTAGCATTTATGTCTCTGCCTAGTGTAATCCTCACCAAAGTAGACAGTGACAAGCGCATGTCCGTTTTGCCCTGTGTCCAATTCCCTCCTCTCTTTCCGAGCCCCTGCTCCACATGGCACCCTTCGCACTGCCTTCCTCGATAAAAGGCAAGAGGTCATCAGGGAAAAAAAAAAAAAAAATGGCCGAAAGAGCAGTATTATGCAATAAGAGACGAAATGCAACAATAACTCATCCTCTCCTGGAGACATCTCATAAACCTTCCAGTTTGCAAGCTGGATGGCAGCAAGCGCGACGGCCAGACGGCTCAGAGGCACAGCACGGAGCCCCGCGGGCTGCCCCCGCCGCCCCGGGCCTTCGCTGGGGAAAGAAAAAAGGGATGCTCACAGTCCAGGTGCTTTTTCTTGGGCCCCATCACTTCATGCGTGGTGGCTTTGCAGACGGCTCTGGCTACGGCTGATCCCGTAACGCTGTACTGAGCAGCTGCGATGCGATCTGTCAGCGTCTGACCCGACATCTTCGCCTGGCGTGCCTGCTGCTGCCTGCTCGGCTCTGCGGAAAACACGGGAGGGGAAGGGGAGATCCCGGGTTTATCGCCGAGGGGAGGGGGGGCCGGGGGTGGCACGGCAGGGACACGCACGGACACACACGGCCACGCCACACGCACAATGGTCCGCCAGGCAGCCCGGCCCCTCCCGAGGCGCAGCCCCCCCGCCCCCTTGTGTAAACCCTTGCCTCCCTAGCAGCCGCCCGGGGCAAAAAAAAATAATAAAAAAAAAAATTAAAAAAAAAAAAAAAAGAAGAAGGGTATTTCAGACGCTGCAGGGAAAGGACGAGGAGGAAATAACGATGGCAGCAGGCACACAAACAACGTACGAGCCCCCGGAAAGGGGGGAAAGGACCCGGACCCCCCCCACCTGCCCGGCAGCGCCCGCCCCCCGAGCCGGCCCGCAGAGAAGCCGCCGCCGCGCCCCGGCCCCGCCGCAGCGCCCGCCCCGCCGCCTCCCCGGTGGGGGATTATGGCACCGTTGCGCCATGTTATGCCCTCCCGGTGCCCCCCCCCCCCGCGATGGGGAACGGGGCACCGCTGGATGCGGCGGCGCCCAGCGCCATGCAGCAGCCCGGGGCGGGGGAAGAGGACGAAGCGAGCGCCGGCGGCCGACCTGTCAGTGCGTCCTTCCCTGCCGGCCTCCTGCCGCCGCCGCTCCGGGGAGAGCGCCCCGCCTCCCGCCGCGACCGCTCCCCAGCCCGGCCCGCCGCGCTGCCCGCCGGTGAGGAGCCCCGCGGCGCAGCAGCCCCCCCCTCCCTCCCCCCGGCCCCGGTAGCCCCAGGTGCGGGGCGGGCTGCCCCCTCCCGCCGCCGGGGATGCGCTGGGCGTCGGCAGCCGCCGCTGCTATTTCCAGCCGGCGGCTTAATCCTCCCGCAGCCTAATCCCCGCGCTACTGCCGCAGCAGCGCCGCCCCCTACCCCGGTGCAGAGGGCGGGACGGAGCGGAGCGCCGCCGCCGCCGCAGATCGGTGGCCCGGCGCAGTCAGGTGACCCCGCGCGGTGCGAGCGGGCCGGGGCGTGCCGGGCCACCCGGTACCGCGGGGCAGAGCCCCCCGCCCCGCCGCGCCCTCGCTCGGTGTGCGGCGAGGCGCCGCCACCCCCACCCACATCCCCATCCCCATCCCCGCCGCGACTCCCGCCTCCCGCCCGGAGCTGCTCCCACGGGGGTGCTGACCGGGGGAGCCCGGTGGGTGTCCGCGGGGCCCGGAGGTTGGGGACGGGGGAGCCACTGGTGCTTCCCCTGTCTGCAGCGCGGTCCCGCCGTTAACGCCTAAAACAACGCGCCGAGGGATCCCGGAACGGCACACACACACTAGATTTCTCCAGAATCTTTTTATGATGTTGTTATTGTTATCGAAGATACCCAAAATATGGCTCCGGAGGGGGTTTCTTTCTGTTATCTAAGGTACCCCAAAGGTCCGGGTTGCAACACAGCGCTGTGCCAGGGAGGGTATATTTTGTTTTATTTTACACAATTTTCTTGTGTAGTTGAAGCCTAACGGGGTGATCTGTGGAGTACTGAGAAATGTGGCATACATATTTTACCATAAATTGGCTGAACTTAGTTTGGGAGTAAAGTGATTTAAGGGGGTGGGGTCTAAAGGAAATGGTACTGGTAGCAATTACTGCGAGCTGCCGTTAGAACAAATTTCAGAAGATGGTGTAAGTGCATGTTATTAATTAGCTGAAGAAAACAGGATGTACAGGCAGCATTGAAGATTTGTGCATATGAAGTGGTAATTGGGTTGTGTTGCATACAAAGTCATACAGCACCATTTCCATTGTGCCAGGAGCAGAATACTGACAACGGACCGTGGTCTGTGACGGTATGAAACAGCAGCTTTTTTTACTATTTCTTTACTTTTTTTCTCTTTTTTACCTAACAACAAAGAGATTTTCAAGTCCTAGGTAGCCTGAAAGCTTGGGAATCCTGTTAAAACAATGCTCTAAAGTTCAAATTCCAATTTTCTGGAAAATCTCTTCCAAAATAACTGTTCAAACGGTGCTTGTTTACATTGAAGAAAGGTGTTTGAAATTTCAGGCTTTCAATACTAGTTAAATTGCCTTCCTTTTTGCAGAGCAGGTAGAGATGTTTGGATTTCAAGATTCAAATGTTTTCTCAAATGCAGTGCTTGAATACAGAGAGGGGTTTCATTCCAAAAAAGATGTAAAGCATATGTCGCAAAACGCTAGCAATAGGCATGAGCGGTCTGCAAACTTGGAATGTCCCCATAAGTGAGACACTTATATTCCAATAGTGCAAACGTGCCTCTGCTTCTCAGCTCTATTCAATAATCGGTAGCAAATGGATAAATGCTGGAGTTGCACAGAAAGATAATATAACACTGTTCTTTAGCATTACTATAGGCTATTTTTCAAGTACGGAGAAATTTTAGTAATATTCGGAAACCATGTTTAATTTACCACAGAAATGTTAACTTCCATTCTTAGAGATTCATCTTTAATGGAGTGATTGGGGGGACCTCAAAGCTTGACTTAGCAGAGGCACACAAACAGTTTTTCCTCTGTACTTCACAGTCAGTTATTGGGGTCACAGCACCAATCGATTTCAGAGAAGAGAAACAGTAGGGATCTACAGATACTTCATGTTCCATTAATGGCATTAAAAGTGATTCTGAATTCTTCTCGCTAATACTGACAGGATTTTAGAATGGCTTGACTTCCAAAAAGACAGGAGGTTTCTTTTAAACTGGTATATAGTAGAAGAAAAAATACAGACACTGTTTCGGAGTTTGCTGATTCCACCCCACAAGAATTTAGAGTAGCTTTACTTGCCACAAGCAAGATAGTTTTCAATTTTACGCTACACAAAGTATTTAATTAGTGATGTGACATTTTATTAATGACTAGTGTACATCTTCAAGTGTGAAGGTCTGGATACTTTCTGAACTACTCCATATCGTTATCAGTAGCTTCTGTCACTGAGATTCTCAGCTGTGTTACCAGAAACTATGATTGTTAATATTCAGCTCATTTTATATCTTCATATTGTCAAAATATTTAAGCAGAAGATAAGCCAGACAATTTGTACTATTGCCTTAAAATTTATGTGTTGCAAACTGAATTTAAATGCAAAGAATAGAGTTCTTCCAGTGTTTTGGTTCTAAGCCAGCAGATGGCCAAGTCATGATCTGGAGTATGCAAAGGAACAAATTGCAGGATTGCAATTACAGAAGCAAATTTAAGATATTAATTTATCTGCCATTACTTGTATATTCAGCAACAAATAACCAGTGTCATGAATCAAAACCACTATGAAAGTTTGTCTTGTTTACATCTGTACCATGTTTGGTCAGTACTGCTCTACATGGGGCTTCTCTGTTTCTTCTCAGCGTTGGTTGATGGACTTCCATTGACAGCCACGTACAAAGACTTTGTTAAGCAAAAGCAGGATCACTTGACCCTGAGAGGTTCAAGAGGTATTTCAGGCAAATCTCATTCTCAACAAGCACGTCACCTGAGTTTTTGATGCATGACGATCTTTCTGAAAACCTAAGACACTTCAAGAGAGTGAGACGAGACTCCGAGTTAACAATTCAGAGTAAAGGGATGTGTTCTACTGAAGCTGTATTGCTTTTGGATTTAAAAACAACCACCACCATCCAAAATAATAAGCCAACCCCACAAACCCCACAAAACAGTATTTCAGGTTTGTAATAAAAGCCACACAGGAAATAGGAACCATCTTGAATAAGGAGAGGCCATGGCGGGAGCTCCCCAGGCCTAAATAGACAGGGGCTTGGGGTAACCATTTGGCAAGGTAGTTTTAGACTCAGTCCCGCAAAGTTTTCTGGTGAGCTGGCTCCGTGAAACCCACATGGAGGGAAGGAGGCACGTCTAGAGGCACCTGAATTCTGCACCAGAGATGCCCATGTCTCAGGTGATGTAAAACATATAGGCTCTATTTCATGCACTTTAAGTTAGGGTTTTCTTTCACTGTATTTCTGCTTTTTTTATTTCCCAGTTTTTCCTCTCAGCTCTTCCAGTTCTTCTGCCAGCTTCGATGCCCTTTCCTCCTGCCTTCGCAGCCCAGGCGGAGGTTCAGACCCCATCCTGTCTGTGCCCAGGCCAGCGTCGGGCCCAGCGCTTTGCTTCTCCCTCATGCTCTCAGGGCCAGTGGTACAAACAGCGCTCCTGGAGAGGCTGGCTGTAACCATAGTGATACCAGCAGTCCTCAACAGATCTGTTTAGCTCTGGGAAGGGGGAGAAAAGGACTTTTGAAAGGAGGAGCATCCTCCTGACTTTGTATCAGGTTGATGGAGCCAGTATTCTCCCTCTATGGTACCTGCAGCAGAAGTTGCAAAACACCAGTAGATACCCAAATCATGCAATACCCAGGAGTTTCTGTGCTTCTGCTGTGAAATATAACCTCATCGCCTGGTGTTGGGTGGTGTCTGTCCACAACAATTCATTCAGCCTCTGTACCTCTTTAATGGCAGCTTTTCCAGTAGTTCCTTTGGTTACTGTGACAAAAAGCACCAATGAGAAATTAAAGCAGGTTGTCAATTTTCCAGTCAGAATGATGGGCCATGAAAGACCTAGCCTGAATGTGCTCATACAATCCAAGTAGACTATTTGCTAAATTTTGTGAAACTAATTGAATCTACGAGAACAACAATACACGGTGGTACAAATACAGGCTAGGAGGTGTGAGTACACACTCTATGTCCCATAGAAAATGCCTTTTTGTGTTTTTGAAGAACTTAAAAAATTAAAATTTGTCATTTATAGAAGAGAGAGAATTGATATGAGAGAGAAAGTTATACAAATAATAGTTAACAGGCTCTTCTACTGGTCGTTAAGCCATATCAAACCAAGGTCATGTTCTGCAGAATATGGAGCGACTGGCATATTGCAGTGTTGATGATTACAGAAAGGTGGTGATTGGCATATGTTGTACTGTTCTGTACAGAGCAACCAGCTGTGTTCCTTCCCCTTATCCAGCATGCTGGTTCCCACCAGGACAACCTTAACATCTGCATAATCTGAGACCTCTGTTGACTGATGCGTTAGTGGTCCTCATCATCCACATCACAAGGATAACTTTTGCTGCTGGAGTAGCTTTTGGCTTGGGTCTGGCAATAACACAAAGGTTAATAGACCAGAAATGGGACAGGTGGACACATGTATCAGAAATGGGATGAAAGTCCTCTAATTACAAAAGTACCTGTGAAACTCCTCACTATTTGGTATTGATTTTGGTCATTCGTTTTATAATCTTGGTAGAGCCTCCAATGCAAAAGTCTGGAGTTATGAAATATAATAAATTTCCACACAACAGACTTGGGCTAGGCTTATTTTTGTCTATTTTTTACCTTTTCTTTTATGCTAAGAGTTAATCTTATTCTATGGATTTATTTAAACATTCTATGAATTTATTCTGTGTACCAAAAGCTACCTAACTCGCTGCTTCTATAGGTAATGTGTATTCTAATATATTCAATGTAGAAATAGCAGCTGTATATTGGTATTAGACAGATGTGAGAATTAATTTAAGAAAGTCCGCAGGTTATCTTAAATACAAATATTTAATATTCCATTGAAGCTGCTGATAGCGGGAAGGGGAACATCTGTCAAACAATTTAGGTGAAGTCATGCTAGGCTTCACAGACATCAGCATGAAACAGATTTGCAGCAGCATACAGAGACAGATAATTTACTACTAATTGACTTTTAAAAATTATTACTTATTGACTAATTGATGGTCCTGTCTTTGAACACAAAGTAACTCTGAAGGCACTGATCACAGCTGCATCATTTCCTCAGAGAGAAGAATGCTGCCTGAAATAAAGCCCAAATTTCATTTCTCCATGTGCTATAGAAATTGTGATCCATGGAACAGACAACAGACTGTTGTCTAACCTACCTTGGCTTTGTGCTCATTGAATTTTTCTGGTCAAGCAAACCCAGCTTTTTGGGGTAAAGGTGTATTATTTTGTTATTCATACTCACAAAATGCCAACATTTTGCTGTCAATGGTGAATTGCTATTGTATTAATAATTGCAATAATTATACAATTGTGATAATTGTATTTTAGTACAGTAGCGGCTGTAGCCTGGCTATGGCCATCATGTACAGAACCAGGGATGCTTCATTGACTGTCACTTGTCCAACTTCTGTCTGCTCTGCCAGTGCAAGCATTATGCTGCTGTAGCTTACATTGAGGAGAAGCAGCATAAGTGGCACAAACTATGGCTAAGAGGCAGTTAGCAATGATTTGCAAAGGAGAAAACATCTCTATATTCTTCCAAAAAGAAAAGGCTGTCAGGAGAAGGCAATTTCATTTATTTGCTGTGCTAAATCAGTAAAGCATTGCTACCATCCTGAAACCTAAGCCTGGCATCTCACCTGCTTGTTTGGCTCTTGGCAGCAAATCTAGGTGGGAAATTGTCCATTTCTGCAAAAGGGGGGCTGCCGTTAAACAGTAACTTTAACATGCTGAATACTTTTTGGTAAACTATGTGCATTTACAACATGTTTTTATTGTACATGTTATCCAGCATCTGCAGGAGCTGATGGACAGAGAGTGTTAGGCAAAAGCTATTAAGAGCGTGCGTGGGCCTTCAGTCAAGGCCAGGAAGGACAACCCCAGCCCTGCTCAAGAGCTCTGCCAGATGATGTGAACTGTTTATTTGAGCTTTTCTGCATCCTAGAAGCAGGTTTAAACCAAATAATAATTTGGTGTATTATAGAAAGAAGCCCAACTACAAGGAAGAGGTTGCTGGGGTTGAGCATAATGCATTTTCCTCGTGGTCAGTGGAAGTGTGCTACCATGCAAACTTCAGGGCTGAGCTCAACCACATGCCATATGCCCCATCTGCTGCTGCTCTAGGTTCAGAAATACACATCTGCACAGGAAAGTGACAGCAAAGTATTGTCAAAGTCTGCTAAGAAATTTCTGAAGTTATAATTTCAGTGACAGATTTGTTCAGCAGAGGTTCAATAGGTGTCAGATATATGTCAAATACAAGTAATATTTTGCAACCCAGAGGGTAGAATAAGTTTTAGGCAAAAATAAAAGCACATATCTAATAGGGGAGGCTTGAAATCATAAATGACCAAATACGACCTGTGTCCACTTGAAAAGAAACTGGATTAGGCAATTAGATACATTAATGTATGCTGAAACATATATGCAGATATGTATATCATAGTGATTTTTTTCCTATTTTTTTACAATACTTAATCTTTTAATAGTTCTGGTATTTTCAGTGCACATTAGAATTTTGCTAAGGCCTCTGAACAGAAAGCTCTGTCTGCTAATGTAAGACCAAATTCTTCTGCAATGCTTTTGAAGTGGTAGCATGACTGGTATGGCTTGGTAAGTTCTCACTTCCTACTCTTCCAAGCTTGAAGTTGCTCTTTAACTGAATCTGTCCACCCACAGGAGAACGCTTTTGATTGTACTGGCCTCCAGTGGCAACCTAAGGGCCATTGCGGTGGTGGGATGTAGTCAGTCAGCTCCTTATTCTTGACTTCATGCCATATACATTTAATTGGTCTTGCACAATGTTGACTGTGTAACAGCCATACAAAGGACTAAGGCCTTCTGATTTTTGATTGCTTGGCAAACTGGGATCGTTACCAACACTTTAATACAGTCAAGTGCATATATCTAGAAGCAAATCCTATAAGATTACTTGCTGGAAAGCTTTTACTCTGAAAAAGGATTAGGGGTCATAGCAGGCAAACAACATATTTGACCTTCCAGTGTGATGCTGTGTGGAAAGACCTGGTCAGACTTACAATTTTATAATCAGATACCACCAACAGGACTGGGGTGTAATTTTCATTTCTGTGTATGGCATGGATGACACTGGCAATCCAAGACTACTGAAGTTCTGATTTTCGTGCCCTCTTTAAAGAATTTTGAGAAAATGACTAATGTTAGGAAGCTCTTTCTGTCCTCTTGATAGAGAGGTCCATGTATCCCCTCATGATAGACATATGGACCATGGATATAGGCTGCTTTCCACAAAGGGGAAGAATTTTTCTATTTCTCCAAATTAGCTAAATCATTTGATAAGAGGAAACAGAAGAGGACAAATAATTTTCTTTGTCAGGAGCATCTGTAAGAGATATGATTTTATTTCTGGCATTTTTTTTCTGTCCAGCTGTAGATGTTGCTACTATTTCTGTAGAGAGATATGCATCCTTTGCACAGGATGGTTGGTTCAAGCTGCCTCCAAGCCAAAAGAGAGATTTTCCACTGTCTCTCACAGGGGCAGGACTCTACTCAGGGTGTTTGCAACCTCCAATCCTGACAGAGAGAACTGTAATGAACATTGACAAATCTAAGTTCCCTTGCCCATTCCTTAGCTCACTGTGCAGTCTGATAATTACCACTTACTTGGAAAAAACATATATTCCAGCACAGGATGAAAACTGGCCACTCCTGTGTTTGCACGAACACCATGAAGGTAAGTATTTAGCATAGGCATTGCCCAGTGCAACCTTGATGCTCACTGCTGCTCTTCCTCCAACAGTTCTCTCCAGTAGCGCATGTAATGTGGACATGTTTGCTTGCCTGTGGGGCATTCCCTATTTTTTTTTTTTCTGGTTCTGGGATGATATTCTCATTTCATCAAAGCTGCTTACACTAGAATAGAAACCCGGAAAAAGCAGTCCTCAACTTCTTGAAAATCAGGACTATAAAAAACAGTCATGGATTTGGCATTGGGTAGACAGGTGAGTTCATTTTATGCTTAAAACCATGGTAGGGATGTTTCCTTAGAGGCTACACTGTTAGGTTATCACAAGAAAGCATAATTTCCACAGGAGAGGCAGGACCTGATCTTAGTATAAATTACTGCTTTAAAAAGTATGCATCGCCCAAAGATATTCATGATATTATGTTGAGTTCAGCCTATGAGAAGAACGAGCCAAACACTATTGAGATTTTTCAATCTTCAACTGTCTGATGAGACAGACTGTTTTCAATAAGTGCTGAGTGCCAGAGCTCTCTTTGTAAATGATGGTACTATGAGTATCTTGCAGCTCAGGAAAGTGTTGTTGGTTTTTTAAGATCCAAAGATTGGCAGGCGCAAAGTTATTGACCCTGCCTCAGATTAAAAATGGCTTATGTGGGAGCTAATATTGCGCTAAATTTGGTGTGAAGTAGGGGATTCAAGTCTAGAACTAAAAAAATGTGATGCTTTTAAGCATGCATACTTGCACATGTAGCATGTATGGTTTCATCAAGAAATGCTGCTTCCAGTGGGCAGAACAGGGAAAAGGATCTCTAGGAGGATTAAGAGAAGTGGCTTGATAACCAGGTACTCCCAGAGTGAGGCCGCATAAAAGTGTAGTAGGGCCTGCAAGAGCAGGAGGCTAAAGATGATTACAAATTCTTACACCTGAAAGAGAGGAACAGCCTCTAGAAGCAAACGTGTCAAGACCAAGATGTGGACAGAGACTGTCTATCTGACCATGCCTACTGGGCTACTTATTTATATCCCTGGGTATATAGTTAGTGCCTGTATGGAAGACTTAAGTCTAAAATCATAACTGATCCAGATCTAGCATAAGTCTCATTTCTGTGTTGCTAATAGAAAAATTATGGCCATTATTGAATAGCATTGATTGTTGACATTTTTGCTTCACAACGTACTTTGCTTTAGCCTACATTTCTATGGCATCCTTCATTCAGAGAACTCCAGGTACTTCACAAATGCTAATTTAACCTCCCAACTTCACTGTGTGGAAGGTAAGTATTATTATCCCCAGGGACTGCCTTCGCTTTACGGGGAGGAAGTGTTTACTACATTGCTGGCACTGCTAGAGACCTTCTGTAATAAGCTGTTTGTGGCGCTAGAGACCTAAGCAGCAAAACCAATAATGGCCTATCTTTGTTCAGTGTGAAACAATTCTGCTAGTAAATCTCTAGGCAGTAAGTTTAAAAATGTGCAGGAAAATGCAGCTGAGTGAAAAAAATAATATAAAAAGGCACAGCAAGATGTCATATAGAAAATACACATATCATGTTATACTCCGTTTATGTTTTGGTGTACAAACAGTATTGATAAACATGTGGACACATATATATGTGTCTTTCAGCTGTGTAAATTGCAGTTAGTAAGTCTTACTGCTGCACTTAACAGTGGAGAATATGTAAGTTTATCTTTTTGCATCTTTTTTGCATTTACTGTGTCAGACTTGGCAGATCAGGGCAGAACACTCAGTATTTGTGGGTGTTACGTCTTGATGAATTTGAGTGGGACTGCTGTAGAGGAAGGCTAGCCCACTGCATAATGCTAACATATTTATATGTCTTTTCAATAATTAATTGTATGCATTTCTGTCTCTTTAGTAAGGTTTCATAGGAATAAACAGCCTTTTCTGTGTAACATGCAGGATTAGATATTGCTTTTTATTTACACTGAATTTCACTGGGATTATAAAGCTATTTGATAACTGCTTGTGAAGAAGACAAAACATGCATACCATTCCTTTAAAACTGGAATGTATGCATTTTATGTACATTAATAGTAGTATCATTGTTAAAGAAATTAATTTTTTGGTAGGGATGAACAGGTCTTTCTCTCTCAGGACTGACACTGGGTAATTTACTAAATCCATTATTAAAGTTTGATATCCAGAATGCCTGATAGTCATTCTGATCTCTGATAATGACTTTGGAATAGATGTAATGAAGTGGAATAACTAATTTAGATAGCATCTTGTCAACATCATTATTAATTCAAACCACCCATTTTTGAAGATTAAAGTAGCTTTTGATGATCTGCATTGGCAAAGAAAGAACTGAGCAGAACAGTGGGGCTGGATTTCCAGTCCGCTGCCACCATTCATGCCACTCCTGCCCCATAAAGGGTCTGGAAGCCCACCAGGATCATCCCACAAGTATTTCTAGTGGCATAAAAGCAATAAGTGCATGGGATGCTGTCTCTTTCCAGCCATTCAGTAGGAAAGGTGGCTGACCTCAACCATGAATGACAGTAATGGGGATGCTGCAGCCCTTCATCATGGTTTCTCTAACCTGTATCAGGCACCAAAGAGAATTTCAGCAGTCACTGCAATGCATCAAATAGTCCATAGCTCAGCTGTACCAATGAAGCGAGGCCTAAATTATGTGGTAAGCTTTTATTTAGAATGCCAGCGCAGTTTGTAGAGTTAATTCAAACTGTTAGAGATTACCATAGCATTTAGACTGTTTGGATGATACGAGACAGCGCAGGAGTGCCCCTGCATGCTCTGATTTTTAGCATGTTGGTTCTTCACTGCCCTCAGACATCCTTGAAATGTTACTGAACTGCCTCAAAAAAATCTGAAGAAAGAAAAAGAAGTTTGCTTCTGTATCACTGGCTCACAACCTGGGGAAAACAAAACCAGAACTCTTCAAGCTTTCTTTTCTATTGTGCACTAGTAGCAAAAGATCCTGAGGTAACACCTGTTTACACAAATAAATCTGATGCAGGCAGCCTTGCCCACTCACCCCTCGCACACTTACAATTCTCTGCCCTAGTTACCTTGGAGGGTTAATGTCTGATAGCCTTGTTTTACAATTCAGCCATGCTCTGGACCAGTATTCCTATAAAAAGTTTTCATATAGATGCTTTACAAGCGCATGGAATGTAAGAGGAGGGTAATATTAGATGTGATGGATTTTCTGTGTGTGTTGATGCAGAAGTAAAAGCTTCTTGGTCTTACTAGCTTCATTCACAGTCAGTGGTCCAAATTACACGAAGTGTAAGACCTTGCACAAAGGCTCTGTGAGAATGATGTGATTCTTCTGAGACAAAGTGTGGTTAAGGAAGACCACCAAAGTCTTTATGGAAATCAAGCATACTCTCTTTACAAAGTAAAATCCCACACAAATTCAGGAATCCAAAGAACCTGGATACAATAATGTTTGGGGTTTTTTTAATTACAGTTTTGTCATTTGCGTTGCTGTAGAGGTTTATTGAAACTTTCAGAAATTTCACTATTCGTGTCAGGTGAAATAGGAAGTCAGGTCTAGTTAAAACATTTGCTGTCAACCCTCACACACAAAGCTATAAACAAATAAAAATTCTCTCTGAAACTCACTGAGCAATCTTTAAATTTTGTACTGTTTGCTGATTTTGAACAATTGGATGAGGTGGATTCCTCATGATTGCTAAGCAATAGGAGTCCACAAACTTGGTTTTGGCTCATGTTCAATCGACAGTAACAAGAAACTTCTTTTGGTATTGTTGGGGAAAATTATATAGCTAAGACATCTGTTCAAGTACATACGCATCTTCAGGTTGGGTTTTTTTTAAAGCAAGGGTAGCTAAGCATCTCTTTCTCTATGTCAAATACATAGCAAATAAAGAATAAGTAATATTTCTGAGTGGCTTTGGATATATTCCAACGTGGGTCATCATATTTCTGTTCTCCCCAAAGGACAACACTAAATCATAAAAATTCACATCAAAGAACAGGGTGTTCTTAAAATAATAAGAAACTGCAGTGAACCTGCTTCAGGCACCCACTTGAGGGACAAGCAAAAAACCAGCTACTTAACATATAATGATCTAAATGACGTATTCTCAGCTTGAAATCAGTTGAGGATACTTTGGGGTAGCTTCTTGAGAGGGGGTTACCTAAGCAAGGAACACTTTCATGTTGCTTTTTACAATACCTAACATGTAAGTATTGTCTTGAAAAGAGTAAACTGAAATTTTCTTGGAAAAACAATCATTGAGAAAAAAATAAAAAATGAAAACATGGGTATAAAATGAAAAAAAGCTGGACATCTGTAACGGGAAACACAGGATCGTTGCAGAAACATTGCTCTTCAGTTCTCACTCAGAAAGGTGATGTCCTTGTCTTTGGCTATTTCCATATTCTATAACCTTTTTCAAAGTTATGTGTAGCTTTAGTTGTCATTTACACTTCTGTCATCATTACAACAGAGTTCATTGTGCTGGCAATACCACAAATTTGAAGAGATGGAGATCTAGCTCTAGGAATATGATTCATTTTTTGAAATGCGAACATCTATCTGAGCTATTTATCTGTTTTCTAGCCAAGAAGTGGCAATTCTGAGGTACAATCCATCTTTTCATAAAACAGATGCCTTCATAAAGATCAGATGAATCCCACATATTTCTCTCCTTTAACAATAAAGGAAAGCCAGGTAATGAGCTACACACAAATATTCATGGTGTGGGCATCTAAAGTGACCTAAGGCAAATCTTACAGCTTCACCAATTTATTTAAACTTTGAGGCCTTTAATTCTCTGTTAACACTGTTTTAACCCCTGAATGAATGATGCAAAGCAGGGATGATTGGATAGGACATTTGACAAGTATTAGGTCTGGAAATCACATAACATACTGCAGCCTCTCCAGTATCTTCATATGATTCTGCCAGGGATTTCGAGGATATTACCAGTTCCTTATAGCTGACAATTTCAGAGGCTGCTCAAGTGTGGGACAAACACCTGGTCTTTAGCAATAATAAAGGCTCCAGGCTGTATCAAAGGTCACAAAACCTGACACCTGCTGAGCTGCTGAAAATACTTCTCCTCCTCTGCAGTCCTTTTTTTTAAAAAAAAAAAAAAAAAAAAAAAAGATATTTTAGAGAGGGCAAAATTAGAGCTCTCCACAAATCTTGAGTGAATGGGCTTTCACATTTTTCCTTGAAACTCAATGGGAGAGGTGGGGAAAGAGAAAGGGAGGAAAATTCCCTCTGTTTTGCAGATGTAGATAGAGAAGGAACAGGACATTTGCTCCTCCGGTGGG
The DNA here is from genome assembly GCF_023634155.1 of Falco peregrinus. Classification (NCBI taxonomy): domain Eukaryota; kingdom Metazoa; phylum Chordata; class Aves; order Falconiformes; family Falconidae; genus Falco; species Falco peregrinus. The sequence goes on from NC_073727.1 coordinate 84,719,699, forward strand.
CTGAAGTAGTGGCTGCTTCCCTAGAAAACACTTTCTGACCTGTTTGTGCCATGTCCTTTTATATCCTACTTTATATCCCACTACTTACATGATCCAGTAATATTAGAGCAGAGGAAGTTGCTGTGATTTATCCAGCTGCCTACATACCTGTTTCAGGGATTTCCCTCTTGCACTGCTCAGGCACCCCACAGGCTATTCCCACCCTGTCCATGCAGCTGCGTAGGATGGGCAAAAGGGGTTTACCTTAATATTACCATTCCATTCCCTCAGCAAGTTCACTTATTTCTGAGAGATCTTACTAGAAATACAACACTAAGATCTTAATCCAGTGTAAATCATGGCTATTTTATCTTTGGATAAGAAACTGTCTGCAAAATTTAGAAAAAGATGCTGTACTGTTGTACCCAGTTCAGTGACAGACCCAGTGGCAGCTCCAGTGCCTTTTAGCTAGGGGGGGTGTCAGAAGAAAATTTAGTGAGACTCTGTGCATGTTCACAAGTGTGCAAGCAAGCACACACAGTGCGATGGCAATTTTAGAGATCATGATCTCACAGAATAAGAAGGCATCACAGCACATGGGAAGTATATGAAGATGTGCGCACACACTAGCCCTTGGTGCTTTTTCTAAGCTCATACAAACTTGGGGAAAAAAATCTTTCCTTAAAGCAGAATGGAATCTGATCCGCTTATATGTAAGCACTGGGGAAGCAACTGGTAGGAAAGATTCAGGTCGGTGTGTATATCTACTGAAAAGTCCCTCACTGTGGAAGGTGAGTGCTGACTGTGGGACTACAAAGGGAACAAGTTATTCTTTGATGTGAATAAAAGTTTTAGAATTTGGATCTAAGAGAGCATCCTGAATATGTTTAGATTTGCTTTCCTCAATTTTTTTATTTGCATAGAGGTGGCAGACATAGATCATCACAACATACACTACTTCAGCACTTTTGCAACAAATAGCTGATGCATAATCTTTCAGAACTGAAAATAATTTTCATTTCATGTAATGTTTCTTTCTATGATTCAGTACCTTCTGTGATTTCAAGATGCATTTGATTGCTGACAAATATACATAGATTTATTGTATTTAGTACTTTAGTTTACAAAAGGAATGTTTTCACTGCCAGGACATACACTTTAATAAATATTGTTCTACATTCTGACAATTTTTTTATTTTATATGCTAAAAAATGACCAATAAGGTACATATTCATTCCAGATTACTGTCTCATGTTTCTATAATAGAACAAACTGGTATTTGACCACCAGCTAGCCAGCAGTCTTGCTACAGGTTTTAAAGTCACAGCTAGACATAATACTAATTCTACTATCAAAAAACAATCATGGAACAATTCACAACCCTAAACCTTTAATTCAGCCTAATCTGTGCACACGTAAGAGATGCTAATCTTCCCCCCTCCCCCCCGTTTTTTTTTAATTAAAATCTGTAAGGCCAAGGAACAGAGTGAGATATGACACTGATTTTATATGCTTGCGTTCTGGCTCACTTGTGATGGCAGTGCTCAGAGCATGCGAAGCAATGCTTGTTTAACGTGATTTACACAGTTATTCTTCCTGATTTTTTCCTCTAAAATCCAAATCATTCTGTCACTGATAGGACCAAATATCAAATGTATAAATCAGTGCAGTTCTTAAGATAAGAGTATAGACACTTCAAGAGTTATTAAAATAAGCTATAATTTAATTCAAGGGGCTAACAGTCAGTAAAGGCTAAGTCCAATTTGCCTTACTTATGTGAGTTACTACATTGCAATGAGATCAGTCACCTAACGTAAGTGGGAGCTGGTTCTGTAACAAATCTGCAAACAGGCACACAAAAATGGAGTGAATCCTGAAATACTATTTTTAGCTTGCTCTCATTGTGTCTCTAATATTATAGAGGTCTCCTAGTAGTGACAGTTTTAGCCTTGGCTCTCTTGCTTTTTGAGAGATGAAGTCAGTCCTTCATCTGAATGTTTTTTTCATACTTTAATATCCTTATCAGTTTTACTTGAAAGCTAGGCTAGAAAAATGAATAATAAATTTGATGAGAGCTGGTTAAAGAAAGCATTGCATTGAATCTGGATTGCTCCCAGCTGTCTTAATTGAACAAAGGGAAAGTTTCCAAATACACCTTCGATATTGGCTGACTGCCTTAAAAGTTCTCTGAAGCTAGAAGAAAAAGTCCTTCCTCTCCAAATTAAAGCACATACTGTAAAAAAAACACTATGCTATTAAAATCTGTTGTATGAAGTTAAATCAGAAATAATATAAAACAGATTATTTCATTACAAATTGGCATCAGCATCAAGTTATACTATGTATCTGGTTTGGTATTTGAATAGATAACAGGATTCTAGTTTTTGTCATTGTGTAATTTTGCATATGGATAAAAAACTTTTTAAAAGCAAAAAGTCCTGCTCTTATTTGGGTAGATGTAAATCAGTAAAAGTGCCGGCACGATTTCCTATTGATGTAGAAGTCAGTCTGCAAGGTCTGGCCCCAAATTGGAACGGGGGCTGCTGATACCTGGAGGCAATTGAAGAGAGCTGGCTGGTGGCACCAAAAGAATCGACTGGAGCTTGGATTATTTTACCATCTAGAGAGAAGATAAACCCAAAGTGTGGTGTTCCATGGAGCCGCATTGTCCCTTCAATACAGTACCCAGTGGTCGGTTGTGGCCAAAGGTCTGCATAGCCCTGATTTCCAGCAGAAGCTGAAGGGCAATGAGGTAGGTAGGTTGATGACTATCAGTGAAGAGAATTCCTGCCTTATTGTGTTGGTGCTTTCTGACAGTGGGATGAGATTCCTGCATCCCTAAACTGCAGGAAACTCCTTCTGGTGATGGGAAGGGCCTGTCAGAGAGGCAATATGAAGCCTGTGGTGGCAAAGCTTTGCAAGGACTTTTCCAGGGGTGGAGGAACAGCAGCACAGCAGTTGTTAGCATCCCTCCACCATGTGTATTCTGAAACACAATATCCATGCATTTCTCAGCAAAAAACCCTTTAAAATCGGCAGTTTTGCCTGGTATGGCACTCCTGGGCTGCAGTCTGCCAAAACCCACGAGTGAGATGTCAAGGACCTTATGGAAATGGGTGTGTAACACTGTGAAGGTGGCACTTGTGTAATTGAAGGCAGTGGTATTTGTACATCATGTGTAACAGCCTGCTCTCCCACCATAAGACCAAAGATTTTTCCATATGGAAATTGTACCAGCATCTCAAGAGCAGCAGAAACATGTGATTTTCATAGTAAATAAGCCTGAGCAGAGGAAGGCAGCACAAAAAGTACATATTTAAAACAAAAGGGAGTTAATGATTATTATCTGTACATTATATTTCAGTCTGCTCACAACAGCAATCTGGCTTACCTTCTTCATACATAATTTCCTGTATTTGTCATATAAATTGCGAGTTCATGGGAGCTGCTATTTGCCACTGGCTATATGGCAATTACACCCAAATTATACTAAAAAATTAGTACACATAGAGTTCAGTGTGCAGAGGCATGTAATTAAAGAATGTTAATGTTTTTAACCAGCTATTCAGCCTCTGAAAAGTTAGGGAGTGCCAAAATTAGAAAAGTAACTCAAATTTAGCTCATTTGTGCATATGGTTAATAATACCGTACCTAACGACACAGTCACATCCTTTTCCCACAGCATTTCTGCCTCATTTTGTCTAGAGAATGGACAGACCTCACTGAGGGGCAAGCTAATCAAATATTCAGCTTTCAGTAAGTTCAGGCCTTACTTACACGTTATTAACACAATTATTCAAATCCTCTAATGAATTATTAATCTCCTTATGAGACTTACTGTTTGCAGTATTATCAGTGTTTACCAACGTTAATCAGTGTATCCCTGCAGCTCTGTTTTGAGGTTACTCTTCCCTCAGTTTTATGCCCAGGGACCTGAGACAGAGACCTGAAGAACAGATGTTAAACCCAGAATTATCAAGTATTATGCAAATTTGGGTGCCCAATTTTAGAAGCTCAGAGCCTGATTTTTTTCCATGTGTTCAATTTGCAGCTAGCAATTTTAAATGCAGCTGTGAATGTTCAGCCCTTTTCTAATTTAGACCCAGATGCCTACCGTTGGGCCACAAGAAAATGAGAAATGACAGAGGCAGGGATAACATCAATCTCTCCAGGACTGAATTCAATTGTCTGCAGTCCCCTGCCTCATTTGCTGCACATTTCATAACTTCTGGAGGCAGGGAAGCAGGAGTCACACTGACAACAGCTAGACCAGTTACATGACCCCAAAACCCATTTTAATTATCTGATTGCATATAGGCTTTTATCCAGTTCTGTCTGCTTATTTAGTGTGGAGAAAGAATGATCTTCAGAAAAATACCATAATGCAAACAGACCAAGTTGTACATGAAGCTTCATTCTAGCATTTCCCAGATATTGAGAGCCTGACTTTGCAAACTCTGCTTTCTTTTATAGCATGCTACCTAAGCCTTCTCTAGTGCATCATCACACTAATATCCAGGGGGCACTTCCATGCAAAATATTGAAATTATTTATTAATAAAAGGTTTTTAAATTTTTTCCCTAGTGTTATGCTCTGGAAAAGAACTGTCTTGTAGTGAAAGCTTAAGGCAAGGAAATAAATTTAGTTCCACAACTGGTTCTGCCATAAACTTTCTTAGTGACCTTGGGCACTCCTTATCCTTGCTGTCATTCCCTTTAATCATCTTGAGGACTAGCACAAGGTCTGCTTCAGGGTAGTTTTGTGGAATTCAACTCATTATTCTTGGTAGAGGGTCAGATTCTCAGGTGGAGTGTGCTATTGAAGTGTGAAGCATTATGCAATACCGTGCTGCAACAGAAGTGTCAACCAAGTGGTGTTATGAAGCACTAATAATGGTATAAATGTATTAGGAGATAAGTCCTCATAAATTTTTTACTTAAATAAATATACTTACATACATTTAATTGCTGATTTCTCCTTATCCTGACTGTGATGATTAGATACCAAGGCTCTGATGGCTAGTATAAATTGTCCAGCATCACTGCCCAGCTTCAGAGCTGCATTTACCCAGAACACCAAGTAAATACATCCAGCTTGACTTTAACTGGGATGACTCGGAGTCCAAACAGAAGTCACTGTAGTTCTATGTATTTCACACCCTGCTTCTGGCAAATTCTTTAGCTTTTTCATTTACTGCTATAGCCTTAGCTTTGTCAACTTTGTAGGAGTCTTGGCTACAGGAGCCTAGCCCCCACATAGTCCATTTTTTCTATAAGAGTCTAACATTAGTTAATAAATGTAGCTATGTGATTGCCACCTGAGAGACGTTTTTAAGGACATTTGTAGTGGAATGAAGCTGGGTTAATTAGCATTGATAATATACAGCTGTGGGCTGGCTTCAGGGGTGGTGGGTTGGCTGATGTAGACAAGGTGTAGCTGTGGCTGGTGAAGTTAAGTGGTTGAGAGCCAACGAAGAGAGAGCAGCCGATGAAGAAGCAGAGAAGAGGAAGAAGCAAGAGGAGAGAGAACACGTGCCATGGGTGAGGAGAGACAAGGAAAAGGCAGCAGAGGGACTGTATGAAGAGTACGCTGGTATGAGATGGTAAAAGACTTCATTGCAGCTTGATGGTTTGGAGAGTGCTGTGACAGACATTCACCTGGCTTTCCAAGTATGGTTAAGCAGTGCAAGATACCAATAAATAATATTTAAACATGATTGAGAGCAAGCTAAACAAAGCATTTCAGAATTGTCCTTGGGGGTTACTGTCAAATGTAAATATTTCTAATGGGGCTTTACATGGGATGCATGGCTGCAGCACATGCAATGCTCTCCATGATCTATAGCAGATCTATAACACTCCAGGTCTGCAGAGGACAAGGACTGGCAATATGCTTATGATGAGGACTGGGCTGTCATACACAGTGCTCTGAACAATTTAGTTAACTGCACCAAATTATACTTCAATATAGCCCAAAGCAGTCTTACGCACCTTGGAACAATGTACTCAGACTGTGTCTTGGTAAGGGAGATGTGGCCAGGAGGGGATGTGAGGACCACGGCAGGCAAGCAGCTCACCGTGAGAACCCCGCACCACACACAGTGTGCTTGCATGGGGTTGCAACCATCAGAAGTGTGGGAAGATAATGTTGGAGGTGTGGCTGGTGAAGCAGATATTGAAACACCATGTAGAGTCTATGTACACATCTTTAGAAGGCAGGGGATAATGAAAAAAAAAGTGCAAACAAAAGACACAGAAATGAGATATCTGGTAAGGTGCCAGAAATTGCAGTCTTTACTTGGGGTACTTAAAGCTGCTAGAATTTTTAAAAAGAGGTTAAATTACAGTGAATCAGCATCTTTCCGGAGAAATTATGATAGGTAGGATAACTCTTTTCAGTTTGGGAAGGAAAGCTATAAAATACCAGTGCCTAGAATTTTAAACTGGGCAAAATTAATAGGCTAGAAGATAGTATTCTTTTTAGTGGGATAGTAACTAATCATGGGAACATGTCACCACCAAGGATAGTGATGGATTTTTCTGTCCCTTTGGATTCACAGCTTGGATGCCACCTGGAGGATAGGCAGCAGTCCAACACAATATCAATATCATCAGTGATATACAGGACGATCTAATGATCCCTTTTGACCTGATACTGAAGGAACTGAAGTTCATGGGAGTTCTGCCATTGACTTTAACGAAGGCAGGATTTCATCTTCTGTTCCCAAGGCTTTAATAATGGAAAAGGTATTAATTACCTCTGCTCAAATGAATGGAGGCAGAGTGATGTGCAGTACCGTGGAGGAAAGCTGCCAACAGAAAGCAGCAATGATGTAAGTTGAAACCATCTTCTTGTTTTGTGGGTTTTTTTTTAATGAGTATTTTCTGCATTTCAGCTGCATAGTCTTGAGGCACATCTGTGTGGTCAGTTCTAATTATAGAACACTTCTGGGATGCAACCCCACGTACAGCGGGAACCAGGGCTGCATCACAGGCTTTGGAAAGCAGCAGATGAGAGGGGAGATCCTAGTGATTCAGATTTCGCCAAAAGAATGGATGCAATTTTAGTAATTGAAGGTGAGCGATGTTGTCAAAGATGGGGCAAACTGAAGGTCATCTGTGTTCTCAGTGAAGGGAAGCAGGATTAACAGCAGCAGATAATTCTGGACTTTGGAAATGATGCATATTTGTCAATGAGCCAAGAGAAAAGATAGATTCTTCTGCTTCAGCGGGGTTGACTATTTCTTCAACTTCAGAAACTGGCTTATTTGTGTAGCTGCATTTAGATGCTTTGCCAGAAGTGAAGCCGCTGGCTGTGCACTAGTTTCTTTTAATAAAGACATGTTCAAATGTTACAAATCTGCAAGTGTTTCTTTCCTTTCTATCTCTGCAGCATACCCTGCACATAAAAGGCTCATCAGTTATTTTACCCCTTCCCAGTTAAGAAGAGCTGGAATATTTTCTATAATAAAAAATACTGGGTTTAAAGGTCAAGTACCACAAATACTGTGATAATACTGCAGCTATTGAAAGCATACTTTTGATTTTCCCGTTTTCTTATAAATTGGCATTTTGAGGCACCAGATCATGAAATGTAAGTGATCTCTCTAAGATATGGACACAATCCAGTAAAATACGGACGTATATTTGAGATGGATGCATACCCACAGGCAAAACCACGAATGTACAACTGATCAGAAAGTCTTAGAATCATAGACTATGAAGTAGCCCCCAAAAGGATTTCAACATTAAATATTTCAAAGATTTGTGATAGTGAGTATGTACAGTAAGCCATCAGAATAATCAAAGAAAAATGATTCATTTTATTCTGTAGCTCTTTGAAAACAGTGATTCCTCCCATGAGCGTGGAGAGGAAAAATGCATAAATGAGGCTTATATCAGGGACAGTTGATAATCTGGAACCCACTTTCTCATTCAGAAAACCCTTAAATTCCAAACTGAGTTTGTAACAGCCTCACCCTGGAACAAAGATTACATGAATACACCTATATGCTTTAGCCATCCAAATACAGAGCTTGGTCTTTCTTGGGAAGCAGAAGCCATTAGGACCTGGTCCACAGTGACTTAGTTTGGCCTCTGCTGGGGCCTGTCTGGTGCAGCTGAGCAGAGACAGAGCTTAGGAAGACAAGACAGCCAACTTAAGTCACTGCACTGAAGCAATGTGAAAAACCCTCCTCCATCCTCTTATGGGACTGTTGTGTGAAAAAAAGGTCAAAAGAAGGGTAGCCTTCATTAAAAGTGATGTCGTGAAAGAACCAATGGAGGTTGTATCATTGCATGATCTACTGTGAGTCTCTGCTGGGGCTACAGATCCCAGATTGGAACGCCCTCATGCAAAAGAAACAAATTATAAATTCCTTATAAATGGTGAGGCTAAAAATCTATCATCTAATCACAGGAATGTAGATGTCAGGCCATAAATCCAGAAAAGAAATTCTATGACCTATAATGCAAGGACTTAGAACCTCTTTATCCTGCAGTGAACAGCCTAACAAAAAAATGGTATGAATATGCTGAGGTCCAAAGGGAAATGAAGACAACACAGCATTCATATACTGGCATTCACTTTCACCTGTTTGATTTGCATAAAATCACTGTGTTTTTTCATGATAATTAGACCCGGGATGTATGAATTCTGCATTGCTCTTTCTGAAATGACCTATGATCTAAAGGATTCACTTAGTGTCAGTGCTGCTTCATCTCCTTATCCAAAACCATAAAAGGTTTTCCTTCCTGTTGAAATAAGTGCGTTTGTAAGTGCCAAGTATTACAATCCTGTCGTCTGAAGAAGAGCAAACTCATCATTTCAGATGTATGTGGCTGAGGCTGGCCACAATGTTTACTACCCTTAAAGTAATTGCACTTGTAAAGCTTAAAACGTTATTTCTCTGGCTATTTATTGATCAGTTTGATTTTCCAAAGCCAGACACCTCTTCAAGGCTTCTATACACCATACTCAAACCACAAACAATGCCAATTGTGCCATGCCAACTGGGTCACTTCCATGAAAATAATTGTATTTTTAAAGTTCATTGTACCTTGTTTTCCCCTCTTCTGTTTTTCCCTTTTCTGTCAGGTGGCAAGAGAATGACAGCATGTCAGAGAGGTCTGCCTGGTCCAGCCTTACTTCTGCCTCCAGCCTAAATTGGGAAGGAAGAGGATAGTTGAGTAAAAGACCTCTTAAGAAATTCCTATGGTTGTTAGACTATCAGGGGGTAGTTTTACTATCACTGACCAAATTCAGACACTCTTAACAGTGCCATATGCAATCCTATTGCCTGTACTTTTGATATTACAAAAGCCATCAAAATTCTTTATAAGTGCTGCTGTGACGTTACACCTACTCACCTTGAGAAGAAAAGGTCCCAGCAGCACAATGTTGCCATTTGACAGCTTCATCGTATTCAACTCTCTTTCAGTCATCCTGCAGATACTTATGCTATATTCACAGTTGGGGGGGGGTCTCTTTAATTTTTTTGTGTATTTTGTATGTCATTTGTATGTATTTTCTTTCTTTTTTTTTTCCTACTCCCCACCTACATTTATTGCTTTCTTTATATATATATATATACCTTAAACAGTTTAGATAACTACCATTGGTTCATTACATTTGGTTTCTACAGATGCTGGAATACTTGGAAGCAATACCTCTTTCTAAGTATTGTCATTTTCTTAAATCCAACAAAGTCATTTACAGCCTATTAGCAAAGTAATAATCACCAGTGGTGTGGTACTTTCAAATTCTGAGCCTTCAAACCCCTGGCTAGTAAAATTCTGGCTTGTGTAATCTAGAACAATCTTATTATCAATGCGAAACAGCTGATCTTAGTCAAAACATGGGAATGAATCTCCCAGCCCCCTTCTCTGGCTCACAAACATGCAGATGCACACCACCTTCTTCACTCGAGTACTACACCAGAAACCTCACTGATGCTGTCAGGAGATGCCCTGCATTAGTAAACATCAGATGACTGAGACTATAGATATGGATCTGTAGACAATTTTTGAGTCATTTGGCTATTTAAAAAATCAGTTAAGATATCCTCTTCTTTTAAATTCAGTAGAAGTTCCCACAACCCAAACTGACTAACCAGCATTGCAGCCGTTAATTAGGTCAGTAGGAATTATTGGCTCAATATTATGAGTTATTGGAGGAGATTCAGAGGTCTGTTTTATACAAAGACTGCACCGGCTGGTCGTGTGCTGTCAGTAGCTCTGAAAAGATAGCAATGCACTCAATGGGATTCAGTTCCAGGTCAACACACCTGAATTTAAGTGCCTACTGTTGTCGCCACACAGGCATCTAGAGCTTTGTGAACATCCCTTGACTGTCCTGCTGGGCCACGAGCTCCTGCTGCAGAATGGTTTGGGACTCCTGCAGGTCCCACTGTCATATGTGGCAGCTCTGTGTGGAAGAGTGAGATAAGCAAGGGCACCTTGCACAAGGTGCCTGGGCGTGGGCGCTGCATCCCACTCATGCCCTCTTTCAGAGGCGGTGGGAGTTTGGACACTTGGCCCACATGTAGACCTAGATGCAGACATCTATGTGCAGGTGTTTGCATCCTTCACTGTGTGTCATCTAGAAGACAGACTAATTTCAAGAGGTTGTTTAGCAACACCCAAGGTTGGTCCTAGCCTTGATGTGCCCTAAATTTCTCCAGAATTTCTTTGGGAAAACTCAGAGCTGCCCACAAATGCAGTCAGACAGTGCGGCTGAACCCAGAGGGCAGAGAGAAGAGACACAGACCTCTCCCTTGGGACACAGAAGCTCTCCAGGCGGCGCTGAGTTTGTGCACATGCCCTTTCTGGCACTGCTGGCTGCCCCCTGCAGAAGAGCTACTGCTGGGAAGGGAGCCGGTAGGCAGCACGGCTGGCATTGCTTGCCAAGAGATGGGCACACAGACGTGCTGCAGCATTGTCGGGGATGAACGATGCTGTCAAGGCCTCTGTTTAGCTACTCAGTAGTCTTTACATCTGAGTTGTCTTTGCAAAGCCATGGTCACAGCCAGACAGCATCCCCCAAAAGAACACAGCAACCACTGGCCATGGCACTGGCTGGTGCCCATCCTTGAGGATGCATGGGAGTAAGAAGGGGATGACACAGCAACTAATGTCTGTAATGAATACATCATTTGTGTACAAAACCAGATGCTGTAGCACCATGTTTCCTCTTCTCCAGTAAAGTTTCCTAACTCCAAACCCCAAATTAATATATTGTGCTTGGCTGTGAAGGCCAATCTGAAAAGTATTTAGCAACTCCAGAAGCCTTTAGGAGCTCACTGGTAGTGTCCAACAGCTGGTAGAGAAGTGATACATGAATATCCATAGACATATTTATAGATGCATTGCATATCAGTGTAGTTGCTGATCTCATTAAAACACATCTGCATGCTTGCCTTCCTAAAATAATCCTGGGGTGTGTGAACGAGTATCTGGCCGTAGATGGCACCAGACAACCACGAGCAGAGCAATCCCTTCCTGCTGCTGGAGCAGCCTGGCTGAGGCTGCTGGCTTGCTGCTGCACCCCGGGCAGCCCCAGCAACAGACTGTATGCCATGAGAGCCTAGAAATTTCACAACTTCTGCTGCCAAGACACCATCCTGTATATCCCCTCAAAATCATATAGCCTTTCTGAGCTTCACAATCATTTGTTCCTGTTTAATTCCACCACCACCACCCCTCCCCTAGTAGTTTTTTTTCTTTAATTACAGCAGCACAAAAAAAAGCCCTATCACAGTCATGGATGTAGTATGTTGGCACTTTGAAAGAGCACAGGAATGGACCATTGCTGGTCTGAAGACCTAGCAGACTGCTGCATAGGATTGTACGTCATGAAGCCTAATTTTTGCTTTTGTAAGCACTTAGGGGAAGTAATTCTGTTCATAAACTGATGAAGCTCTATCTTAAAATCTAGTTACTGGGTTTTATTCTCACAACAGTTATTGGGGTGGTGTTTTGCTCCTGTGCTTCTCCAAAACTTAGAAAGGTTTTAATTTCCAACCTAGATTAATTCATGGACATATTATCCTATTTCATTCCTGTACCAACACTGTGCTTTAACTTAAACAGCTCTCCTCCCTACCTGGTACCTCCTGCTTCCCGTCAGAGCCATTAGACTCCATGACTCCCAGCCATGGGCTCACTGGCTTGGGAGGAAGACGTGTGCTCTTTTGGCCTTCATCTCTCTACCCTGAAGATATGCCCAGAGCTTTTCCCTCCTTGGCTCAGCTGACACTGGGACTAGAGCATTGCAGGCCGGGTAAAGGGCTTATAAGGACGTCAGCTCGATGAGGGCCGTTCGGAGGGCATGAGCCAGGTGAGAACAGGGGAAAGATGAGTAAGGAGTAAACAAGCAAGGAAAGAAGTGAGGGGATGAGATCTCTGGAGAAGGGGCAATGAGGTTGAGCGCTGGTGCAGAAGGCTTGGGGGAGATTGCGTCTCTCAACTAGCTTTGGAGGCTTCTGTCACTACCTATTATGAGACTACCACAAAGGCTAGAAAACAGGCATTGTGGACCACGTGTGAGGTCAAGGCCCTTCTCAATTCACTTCATGCTATTGCCTGTTGTCCTGGAGTCTTGCCATTAGGGTCATCAGTCTCCTACAGCTTGCTAACCAGATGCTCTCCTGACCCGCTGGCATCCTGCAGCTGTGTGCACCTTGGTGCCCACTCATTCACCAAACTTGACAGTTAAACTGGATCCCCGTGGTGATCCTGCAGCATTTCCCAGAGCACCCTCCTTCAAACCATTTGCTTGCCCTCAAGCACAATGTGCTGTTATTCTCCATCCCTCCTTCTCCTTCCCTCCACCTCAGCTATGGCTGCCTGGAAACTCCCCTCACCATGCCTTCCTTGTACAGTTAAGCTAATATTTTTCCTGTGTGGAGGCCTTAGTAAATACTTTGCAGAGGTCCACGCAGGCGTCCCTCCTCTCTGAAATAGGTAACTTATTTTGGAAAGAGGAAACTGAAAATAAGTAAGATTAACCAACAAACAGGTGTACTGACAACACTGGGTGTTCACTTGCCCAGAGGGGGGCAATTTGTCCCCAGCCATAGCTACTATACTTTGGCCTATCTCTACTACTCTTTTTGCAAACTTAAATGCACGTACTGAAGTGAAGTTTTGTGTATAGTTAAGAACAGGGGCTGGGAAGTTGGCATGTTGCTGGGTCTGAAGGTCTGCTTTCATAATCCTCAGCTCAGATGTGCAGTGTTACCTCTGAGAGGACTCCTTGCCCTTCATTACATTTCCATTTCATTTTAGTCAATGAGCATTGACGGATACTGAGTGACCTTTTCTGGGACTAAAAAGGGGAAAGTGCCACGTGGATATGAAAACAGGATGGGCAAATTTATTTTGCAAACACAAATTTGAATTTTTAAGACTTTGTTCAGCACAGGTCTCTCATTAAACATAGATTATAAGCTCCAGAAATCAAGGATTGTCTTCTGTATTCTGTAGCACAATTTAGCTATGAAAACAATAACAATTCTGTTGGGAGTTTTGCCTCAGTAAAGATTGAACACAAAGTACGGAACTAGAACATAAAAAAGGCTCAACTGGCTCAGCCCAATAATTCATATAGGGTCTTCATCCTAGGAGAAGGCAAAAGGACAGGGGGAATGTAAAGGGATAGTGCTTTACATCTGCAGCTTTCAAGAGTCTGGCTCTTGCTCTGGTTTGTATTCTGCTTGCACTCAACTCGTCTCAACATTGTAGTAAAATGTTTCACGTCCCTGACGTGTTTCTTTCCTTTTGAGCAGGTGGTGGAGGCAAAGCTAATATAGTCTCAAGGCTTCTGATTAACACCAACATTTACTTGAGCAGATGCACAAATTATATGTAAAATAGATAAATTTATATCCAGACTCTGATATCACAGCTTCTTCTCTCACTTAGCACAAAGTAAATTAACCTAAGCATCCCTTTTCTACCGTATTTGCTATTGGTCATACATGATAACTGTGATATGTCCAAATAACAGTTGTAGTCCATATTCACAAGCTTTCTGCAATTCATATTAGTATATTTTCATATTTAAAGTACATTTCTGTCCAACAGAATGAAATGCTGATTTATATCAGCTCACTACAGGAAAACAGAAAGGAGAGATGGTATGACTAGACTGGCCTTTATCTGAGCCAGGTGGAATTAAACCAACATTTTCTATCCTTCTTTCTGTTTGTTTAATAACGTAATAGCAATTTTATTTTATGAATTAAAAACTTTCCCTGAACCTTATCCGTCCTTCCATTCCTTTTAACCTTTCAGTCTTTTTCTTTTTTTCTTCTGATTTGCTTTTCTGTATTACCAATGACCCCTCCTGAATTAATATTCATATAAAAAAAGAATGTTTTCAGCTTCATTTTGAAATTTATTTTCTGTCATCTCCTTCACATAAATTAATTCTAAAGCAGAGTACCACATAAATCCACCTGCCTTCCTGCAGATCCCAGGACACCTAATATCAAACTGATGCATTTTAGATAGGCTGAGTGTTACCCGTTTCCCAGAACCTAGCAGCGCTAGGGGTGGGTTAGTATGATCTCAGGCAGTAAAACCATCTCCATTAGGCACAGGCAGGTAGAAAGTTCCCAAGGTCCCCAGCATGTCTGAGCTCGTGGAAAATGAAAAGAGTCAGGTCCCGGAGAGATTTGGAGCATGTGCTGGTGGTGGCATGGAGGGTGTTTCTTTTTCCTGACCCTGAAGCCTTGAAGCATGAGATTTGATTATAATCATTGTCCTATTGCAGAGCTGCAAAATTTATGAGCATTAAGAACACAGCAGCGAGTTTCCTTTTCTCTATAGAAGATCACCAGTGGGTATATAAAGTAAGCCCCAGATTTCAAATGCACACATGTGCAGACAACACACACAGCTTTCCCTACCATGCCCTCAGGCAGGAGGGAGAGAGCTAATTCACCTGAAAGTACATGAGCAGCATCTATTGCTTTCCTGGGTAAAGTGTTCAGTCATTCACTCCTCTTTCTTTTTAAAATATTTTAATTTCATCTAAGCTCAGCTGATAATTGCTGGACCGCGTTTTGCTCCTGTTTCCAAGGATGAAATGATCCCAGCTTCTCCATATGAGACAAGGTTATCGAGTCACCTCCCAGCTTCTTCTCATGAAAGGATTTTCCTAATCTCTGTGTTATTTCTGGGTCTATCCTCCAGGCCGGTGCAGTGTAGGTGCTCTCCCAGCTGGGTTGCATGGGGGGCAGGTGTACCTCCTCACTCACAGGCCACCTCCCTCCCCAGGCGACCTCTCCTTCCCTGCAGCTGCTTCTAGAAGCAGTGCTGTACCACAATTTGTCTTCTCCCCCACATTTCCCTTTCCCATTTTGTTCTCCTCAGAGCCGCTCATTTCCAGCATATTTTTTCACACTGAGAATGTGTAGAAATACCCTTTTGCCCCCAATAACTGGTTCTTACTTTTGTAGATGTTAGAAGAAACCCTACTGCATCAGGACCATGTACGCATCAGATCCAGAGAACTATGTAGCCAATTCCTAGTACATATTACTGATGCAGTCTTCTGAGATCCAAAATCTTGTCAGCAAAGGCTTTGTGACTCACCCTGTGAATCATCAGCATAAATGCTGAGTAGCCTTGGACTAGAAACTGAACGCTGGGAGACCCAGCAAAACCAGCCTGGTTCATCAGAGGTCTCTGTTCTCATCTAGCTTGAGACCTGTCTGTGAACATCTGGATTTACCACTTGCCTTCTTAATTTCACCAGATAACAGCTTTTAGATCTAAATAAAAATATAAAAATATATTTAAAAAATAACTATATTTCAAATATAAATATGTATTTTTTATATAGAAATGCTCTGTGGAAACCCATGTAGATTGCATTGACACATTGTTGCTATTGCCCAAACTGTAACCGAGTCAAAGACAGTGAAATTTAATTTAAGATCTACCTTCCATGAAACCATGACATTTATTACTTCTGTTTTCAGCCTCTACCTCTTTGCTTCTACAGTCTTACAGAAATCATTCCAGTGTTTTGCCTGTTACCTTCCATATATTTTCCCCTCTTTTTAATATTGCAAATGAATACATTGAAATATTTCAATACCTTGAGATATTACTGTTAGTGGTTATAAGATCTCTTCGTATACTTCCTTTGAAGTCCTTGGTGTGAAATCTCTAGACCTGTGCACTTGAAAATGTTTTAGTAGGTACCACTTTGCGTTCTCCTGTGTTAATTTTATAAAAATAGAAAAGAAAGTTTCTGTGCCAGCTGAAAAAATGTTGCTGTGGTTTGTGTTTTTCTTTTTCACTACATAGGCTGAGCAGAGAGCTGGTTGTTTAATACCCCTGAAGTCTATGGAGCAAATCTGAGTCTCATGTGAGAACTTCACCTGAAAGCTTTTAGGCAGCAGCTTCAGGGAACCCTCCCTCCACTGTGGCAGGGGGTGTTCAGGGCTGCCCACTGCACCACACATCCCTTGGTACCTGCCACGTTCACCAACACGCACAGCACTCATGGCTATTCCATCTTCTGAATTCCCTTTCAGCTACATGATTTGCAGGTTTTGGATTTACATCCTGATCAGCTACAATGTGATTCACCAGATGATTTTTCTAAGCATTCAGAGAGTTACAAAGAAAGCAGCGTTTCTGGTTTTAGTACTCTAACTACAGTTTAATGACATGCTGTGCATTTACTTCCCCCCTGCTCTACAGCTTTTCTCTCCCCAACACTTAATTCTGATCTTCAGGGTGCATTTAAACCCTACAAATTTTAGCAGATTACAAAGCAGTTACCATCTATCTTGCCATGATTGCATTACTAGTCTTATTTTCTCTCCAGAGTTATTACTTATGATACCTATAACAGGCCTTCCCCTACAGACCCTAACTGATATTGATGTTATTGATGACTGTGTTTTGGGAGCTCTGCCTCTCTGTTGAGGCAGGGCATTTTGCTCTCAGATTGCACGAAATACTAATTATCATTTTTAGTATATTGAATTTTACATTACATAAATTGGAGCAGATGATTTAAATCACTTTGCCTTAGGTGTGGAAATAGGCTTCCCATGGCCAGCTTACATCTACCACTGGAGTGGACTTTGGGGACACATCACAGTTTGGCCACAGTAACCCTGACCAAGTGATTGCTGGAGTGGTTTGAGATCACTCTGTGTACTCCAGAGGTTTCCACATGAGCTACAGCCATCTTCAGTTGTTTCTTTCTTGTCACATTGCAGAATGAAAGCCAGTAGTTGGCTGGTTTTTTTCCTCTGGACTATCATTGCTAGTGAAAAATAACAATTAAAAGCTTGCTGTTTCATAGAATCATAGAATGGTTTGGGTTGGAAGGGACCTTTAAAGGCCGTCTAGTCCAACCCCTCTGCAATGAGCAGGGACATTTTCAACTAGATCAGGTTGCTCAGAGCCCCATCCAACCTGACTTTGAATGTTTCCAGGGATGGGACACCTACCACCTGTCTGGGCAACCTGTTCCAGAAGCTTCAGAAAGTTTTGCTTAACCTGAAGGACAAAATTCATGGCATGAGATGAAAGTGCCAGGAACTGGTTTGGTTCTCAGTGTACTATGGATGTGAACCTAAGCACCAGCTGTGTTAACTGAAATATTAATAATAAATACTGATGGCTTTCTGCTGTCAGTTGGTTTTGTGAAACACTTCTGATGCTTTAAGCAAATTGTCCACGAGAGCTAAGCAGGTCGACAAAACCATGTTCAGCTAAGAGAAAGAGATATGCTCGGATATACTTAAATATTGGGTTACATTAATTTGGACATCAATTACCCGACAACATCTTTCTGAGTTAACTTGCCTTTGAAGGCATACATGTGTGAGCTTACTTAATTTTTAATGTGTTAGAGAGTTCATATATGATCTCTCAGTCATGTTAAGTGAGACACATTCTCAAGGAAGTTATATAATACTAAGGGGAAATATTAAACATGAACCTATTTTTTATAATTAATAGCTATGTTGCCAGTACAGGTGAGAAATGCTAAAATATGTTGATTAAATGCTGGCTGATGTTGGGCAAGCATGTGAAACAGCTGAAGATCAATATAATCATAAACATAAAGGTGAAGTCTTCATCCTAAAGGAACCAAGCCAGCCTTTCAAGGAACTGCAAAACGTGGGAACTGTCACTGACATTGGATCCATGCACAGGCTAAGAGTAGTTAGTGGTCCACCAAAGAAGCCTGGCGCTTCTTTCAGCTGAGCTGTGGTTTTGTTAAAATATTAAAGTTGCATAGCATCAAAACCACTAAATATCACAACTAAGCCTTTTTACATCACTCTACTTTTTATACATGACAGTTGCAGGTTCCCTAGACAAGCAGTGATTCCGTGGGTACATTAACACGAGTCACACGTGCATTCACAGGGCAATAAAACTGTTAGTGTATGCCTGGGAAAGCACTGCTTTTATTATAAAGCAAATATGTAAATGCGTTTGCTTTGTGTAGGAGCTCCTCCACTCCTTTTTCCATAAGACACAGAGGGAACAATGAAAATATCAAATGAAACACCATGCAGTTTGAGAAGAGAATATGTATTTCTCTGGCCTCTTGTTAGAAATGCAGTTAGCTTTCCAAACCATCACTTACTTCCTTATGTGGGTAGCATGGAGGATGCAAAAATTTACAGTGCTCAAGTAGAGCTACAGAAGATGGCAAGTGACAGAGAGGTTTTGCTCCCAGATCCTCTTAACAGGGCACGGGACTTCTGCAGTCGGCACAGCACCTCAGCCTGAAACAACAGCAATCCCCAAGAATGCTTTGAGTGACAGATCAGCAAACTCTGAAACCAAAAGCAGTTTCTTTCAGTGAGCTGATCTGAGTACAGGAAGAATAATATCTTTTTTATGATGCTTTCCCAGGGTATACCACACAGGAATTATAGCTATAATATGGTACAACTTATTTAAATGGCAGTGCTTTACTTAAAAGACGTGAGACTAACTCAGGAGTTACTCCTCACTGGTAGTTGGTTCTGAACCAAAGATTTCATTGTAGTAAGTTTAAAAAAAGGATATTACTCTCTAACATGTCTCAGCTAGTAGAGCAGGAAAAGAGAATAAGCATTAAAGTACAACACATGCTCAAATGAAACATTATCATTAACAAGGTTTGTTAGTCAAGTGTCCAGTGTAAGTCAGTCTGTGCTACAACAGGCTGAATGGGCATTTCTGAGGCTTTCTGCATGGCTAAGAAGTCAAAACGATGGATCCTGATTTGTGACATCGCAGAGCTTTTGTTACCTTAGGTGCTCCAATACCCCTGTGAGGCCTGGTCTCCACTGAAGTTAACTAGGGGAGATTTAATCACAGGTCTAAGACCTACATTTTTTTTCTTCTACCTTAGATTTAGTTATTAGGCTTTCATTTTTCAAGTTCTTGTTTATCTTCCTTCATATCATTAAATGTAACAACCAGCAAACTCCGATTTTGAATCTTCAGGGATTGTGACAAATGTGAGATGATGAAAAACTTCAGGATAAAATGCCTGCCAGGGACCCCCAAAGTGAAATTCTCAGGACATTTCTTTATTTTGTGCTGATAAATCTAGCTGAAAGAAAACAGGATCTTTGTTTCTTAAGACTTTGTTTCCTTCCACTATTTCTTTCCTATACTAAGCTGCAGATTGTAATCCTGTTTGTCATCACAGTCTATCGTGGGAATTATGATATTAAGCCATTCTCACTGACGGCAAAACTCCTTTTGACTTAGGAACACAGGCAACCACATTGTGTAATCTTTTTCCTCAGTTTACATGATATAGAGTCAGCCCTAAGTCATCAAATGGGAAAAAAAAGTAAAATACTCCACTCTCAGATAAGAAGAATAAGCAGAATGTTCTAGGTATAAGAAAAATACTCTCAAATTTATCTGTTTCTGTGTCAGGCATTTTTAAAAAGTGTTCAGCATCCCTTACTTACTGAAAGATAGTTTATTCACCAGGCTCAAGGTGTTTGAATATCTTATGTAAGGCTCCTCAGGATTGAGAAACACAATATCAGAGACTATGAACAAAAATTTCATTCTGGGCTCTATGCTTTCTGCATAAGATTGTGCAAACTGTCCTGCAGAAGCATGTGATCTGCAGTGGAGCAGGATCCCCCAGTCAGAGAGGCACCAGCACTGCTCAGCGTAGCACAGCTCATGGCAACGCAGAGAGATGCTCTGGGGACTGAATGAATCCCCAGGACCAGCCTTATGTCATTTGCTTTCTTGTCAGGGTGTGACCCCAGTTTTGATATCATTTCATCACGAAGAAGTCTTGACCTTATTCAGTCCCGATCGCTGTTTTCCCCCACTGCCCTCTTGTTAAATCAATAGGTGCAAAGGCAGTGAAACTTGGCTTATGAATGTTGGCATCTAACCTTGATCTATTAAAAAAATGGAAAGAGAGAAATCAAAACATCAATAACTGTACAGAACTTTTCTTATAGACACAGAGGATATTTAATAGAAAGGAAATGCTGTATGAGTAACAATACACAGGGTACTGGGTGCAACGCAACGATCTGCAGATTTCCCACTATGCTTTTTGTGCACCTGGAGCAAGGAATGTACTTTCAACCTCTTTTTATTTTACATTATGGAAATATGCAGCCTGAGAAGACACAAAAGTAACTAAGAAGTTACACAGAATCTCCGTGTACGTAAAGATCATCCTCTAAAGGACAGCTCACCTTGAGTCTCTCCATAGGTTCTGCCCAAGACAAGCAATTCTCTATACTTGCAAGTGATCATACCTGCAAACTCTGTGCTTTCCTTGCCTCATTTTGTGCATTGTGTCGATTGAAGGTGGAGCCAGATCTGCTCAGAAAATTGCCAAGGTTATCAAAATACACTCTCAAGGTTTACAGTGAAGAAGGAAAAAATTGGAGGTTTCACACTAACAGCTGAGCTAATGAGGGAAGAGATTCAGACAGCACACATTCAGCTTTTCTCCGCTGATCTCTGGGGGAAAGGCAGGTCATTCTCATTCTGAAGAAATGCCGACAGGGAGCGTTAAAATTGGAACTGAGAAACCCTGCGCTGAATGTAGGGGAGGTGAGTGAGCAGGAGAATGAGGTAAAATCAGCGCTGAAAGACACTGTATCAGTGACATAGTTGACAAGGGAGGTCCTCAAGGACGAAAAGAGACGGCGTTGGAAATGCTTCTGCACAAGGAAGCCTTGAAAGCCAAGTAAAAATAGATATATATATATATTTGAGCTACAAAATACATTTTAACTACCTAAGCTGTGCGTGAGGATCTTGAGAATAGTGTGACTTTCCTACTCCCAGGATAATCATGCCAATAGACATAAATTACGTTTAGGCACCTGACAGCAACCTCCTCACGTGGGCTGCAGGCGGAGGTTTCAGCAGTAAGGCACTCACACCCGACAGCTGTGTCCTCCTCCTGCCAGCCCAGTGCCTCTGCTCCCTCTCTGCTGGCTTTTCCCCTGACCCCCCCTTAGGTGCTTTTCCCTGTGTTCCACTCCTTACACCCATGTCCCCAGCTGATGTAGCTGATGTGTTGAGAGGGCTTGGGCTCCTCTTGCCCACTCGTGATTTGTTCGCCTCTGCAGATTCAGGGGATGCTATCATATGTGATTCAGTGAATCCTGAAATATTTTCTGGACAACAGAAAAAATGTCCTCACAAGAGTTAGAAACCTTCTCCCTCCCCCATCAGGATGGCCTGTTGCCTCCTGATTAGGCTATTTTCTGGGAAAGTTGAAGACCTGAGCTTCAATTCTTTCAGCCTGGCATAACAGTTAAACAGATATATCCTGGGGCAGAACTCAGCTGAGATCTCCCGGCTGGTTTACAAGACTCACCAACCCCTCTTCAGCTGACAAATAAGGCAGATAAAATGGACATATCCCACCGCAGTCGATGGTTCACCCTGTCCTATCCCTGAATTTAGGCCTCCAAACACAGCGATTTGTTTTTCTGTTCAGTTCAAGATACACAACTCTGTGGATATGAATAGGAAGTTCCTGTGCACATTACGTCTACGGCATTTCTAATTGTAATATAATTTGGACTTTCAGGAAGGCTGGTCAGATGTGAAAATGTAAAGGGAACTGATCCTGATGATAACGATAAGGACAACTAACTAACAAAGGGGCGTTTGGTGTTTAGCTCATGTTCTCTGAGACAACAGCCTGATAATAAAAGGGAACAAAAGAAATGTGATGAATGAGAGTGGGACTTCTAAGAGGAAACAAAACACAGTTGCAAACAAAGATAGTGAAATAATAGGGATCCTTTAAACCAGCTGGCATTTTCCCGCAGAACCTACAACACACAAAATTCACATAGGCCAGAGAGTCTGATGGCTAAACATGTATGCATGTGTAAACAAGATGTAGTTTGGAGGCAGGAAAAGGGTAAGGTCTAGATGATGTGTTGGCTGAATGGAACATTAATGGGGTCAATTCAGCCTTCAGTGCTCATAAAACTTCAAAGACTTATTTAAATATATTTCTAGCCTGCATTTCAAATGAAAAATAATCTTGGATGCAAGCATTTCCCTATTTTCAGACTTTACAACACAGATTTTGCCACTTAGCAATAGAACACAAAATGGCAAGTACAAAAACTTAGTAAGTCAACCTGTTTTTTCTGCGTCCAGTTTGTATGAAATAGAAATAATAAAGAGTACCATGGCAAGTAACCAGGCCAAGGCCTGATGTCTTCCAGTGCAAATGGATGCAGGTGTTCTTGTTTCCTTTTGCAGAAATACTGACAGTTTAGAAACCCCTTGAGCTTTCTCTTTCTACATAGTATTCAAAAGCATAAGAAACAACAACAAAAATCCCATTTTACCATATTTTCACTGCTGAGATTAAACATGGCTTAATTACAAAGAGAAACAAGATCCAACTTCATTGCTCAGTCTCATTAACTCCAAGTTCAAATTATTGCATTTCTGATGCATCACTGGGCCAGCGCGCAAGGCACAGATCCCCGCAGTGCTCCAAAGCTACCTTACCCAAAACCCCTAGGGAAGCATCACAGATCCTCCAGCAGACCCACAGGACCTCAGCTGTGCTGCCACTGGTAAGCCATTGCTCTATCGCATCGTTGTTTTCAAATCCCCCTTCTTGTGAACGAGTTGAAGAGTTGATGGCTGCAATGCCGTTCCTCTGAGTACGCCCTGAGCAGAGCCCTCCTTTCCCAAGAGACCCATCAGCTCCAAACCTGTGTGATCATATGGCACTTCCACAGCATCAGCATGGGCAATTCCTGCACATGGTTCCCCTGTGCCCCCAACTGCCCACCTCAAACACCAGTCAGCGGTTCAAAAACCAACACAAATAAAGTGAATTCTGAAGAGTGGAGTGTTACACAGCCCCTCAGATGGGGAGGAGGGTCTGCTGGGGCAGTGTGAGCAAGTGATTGGACTGGCACAGAGATGCAATCCCTGTGCTGATAAGGCCACCTGAAATTTCTAGGAAACGCTGCTCTGCTAGTGTTGGCCCCTGTTGGTCAATATACAAACTCATTTATAACGATGCACATGCCTGTGTACGTGTGCCTTTTACATATCTGTGTAAAAGGTAGATTGGGGGGATACAAACTTGGACAAAAGTAACTCGAACTCCTCCAGACTGTGGCAGGGGGTCTGCAAAAAATCCAAGCTACTCCCTGTCATTGGGAAATATCTGCAGACTTAAGTTCTAGTTACTCAGGGAGCTGGGTTTCATTGTGGGTCTTGTTTTGTTTTGTTTTGTTTTGTTTTGTTTTGTTTTGGTATGGTTTGGTTTGGTTTGGTTTTGGTTTGGTTTGGTTTGGTTTGGTTTGGTTTGGTTTGGTTTGGTTTGGTTTGGTTTGGTTTGGTTTGGTTTGGTTTGGTTTAATTATGGGAGGACCATTTAGAAGCTTCTCAGCATAGATCCCCCTCCTTATCCCAAAGAAATGATTTCATGTAGTCACACAAGTCATTCCACTCCACTCCTTCCTAAGTAAGAAGCGTGATCAACACTTGCTAGAAAAACTTGCAGGACCATTTGTAAAAATAGCTGAAGCTGTGTTGTTTGTATTAGCACTCTGAGCTATTCCCAAGCTGAGACCAGATCTTTGTGTTTGCTCAGGCATAATGGGAAGTGTTAATGTTTACTGAGTCAGAACACTGTTGCTTAAGGAGCTTAATTAAATTTATCACTCCTGCCTCATGGTGTCTCAAGACAAGTCACAGAATGCACTGAGCCATCAGAAAAAGGCAGATAAGCACAACCACATTTTCCATGTTTTCTGAGTAACCAACTGCAACGAGGGGAAGTATCAGTCTGAAAATAACTCTATTACTGTTAACATTTTTTCTTACCAAATTCTCGCTATAACAGAAGAATGCGAAGGTGGAAATAATTGAGCTGTGCATTGAGAGGGATATATTTCATATGAATTAAAGATGTTTATCCTCATGGAAATAACCAGACAGGGGGTTGCTGTGCTTCATTCAGTTAAGGAAGACTTGGTATTCATGTTTATTTTCCACTTACAAATGAAAGCCCCTGGGATATGATAACTTAGCTGGAGCTGTTCGTCTGGAAATTATCACTTGGAATCCAGCCCAGTTTGCAATAATCAAAGGTTATTATCTGACGTGTAGAAGTGGAGAAAATAATAACTTGGGTTTTCCTCCAACTTTTAAATTACTTTGGTCAGAATATAATAGCAGCTACCCCTGGCTAGGTAGGGCGCCTGTCCAGGCACGATTCTGACAGTGCATGCTGAAAAGGATGGAATGTATCTGCCTTATCTATGTCTGATACTTTTTAAAACTTCTCTATGCTTTTGGTCTGTATGGCACCTTGTGGCAATGAGTTTCTCAGCTTATTTACACAATGTATGAAAAAGCATATTCTGTTAACTTTAAGCCTGCTATATGCAACTTTATACGATGCTTCTAGATCTTGGGTTATGAGAAATAGCTGTTCACTATCTCTGTATCATTAATAATTTGCAGAGATGCAATATAATTCTTTATGTCACCTTTTTTCTAAGCTGAAGAGTCCTATAATGTTTAGTCCCCTTGCCCCGGCACTGTTTCCAGTCTCTGATTCTAATTGCTGCCTTTCTGTATCTTTTCTAGTTATATTTTATCAGTGGAGCAAAGTCCACGCAATACTCAAGAGACAGTTTCACCAATGGCTCACAGGGTGGTATAATTATGGGTTTTGTTTCATTTTGATATCTTCACTTAATGAGTTGTTGATACCTTAAACAAGGTCTAGTGCATTGGTGAAACGTGACTTCAACCTTTACAAGCCATGCTTACTTCTTCACATATAAAACATTTACCTTTTCTTCATTCTTTTATGACTCTTGTCATTAACATTTGACTAACTTCACCATTTGTAAGCAGCTCCCTCCCTGAACTTGGGATGTTGATGCCTTTTCCATTTTTGCAGGGATACTGGATTTGAGTACCTCGGGCTCGTTGCTACAGAGTTATTCCTCTGTAGTCCTATGTGGAAATAGCTCCTGCAGACTTCTCAGGATTAAACCTAGAGCGGCTTTTCCTCTTGCGGATCAACTGACTAGTTAGGCCAAGAAGTAAAACTGTCTACAACTGTCATGTCCAAATAATACCATGCTCTGAACATTTCCTAATGCCCCTGCAGACAGCTGAAGTCTCCCACTGCACCTACCCAACCTTTGTAGCCTTTAATCTGAGGGTGTTTTGCAGCTGTTGTCACCAGTCAAGTCACTAGCACCACAGCCTTGACCATCAGGTGAATTTACATGCTTAACTTTACCCGCTGAACAGGCAAACATTTTCTGAGAGCTTGCCAGGCAGGCTCCTGAGCTCGTTGTCAGCAGGGAGGGATGGGCACTTGCAAAGGGGGGCTGGTTCCACCTATGTGGAGCCCTGTCTCGGGATGGGGTGGGCTGTCTTCTAGATAGGCTGGTCTGACCTCCGAGTACAGGACAACAGGTGTTTCACTACTGCTCCTTCTTGGATAGGGAATTTCAACCCAAATGGATTTTACAGCATATTTTCGTTGTTACTAATTTGAAACTTAGCTTTCTCTTAACAACTGCTACTGCTCCTCTCTCTAATGGTGTAATCTTCTCTGTTATTCAGATATATTTGTACTCTACTCTATTACAGTATCCCATTGATTATTTTCTAGCAGATGCCTACTATTGCAAACTTTTAAAATTAAATGTTCCAGTTCACTAATCTCCATCCTTAGACTCCCAGCAGTCCCACAGAGTGCTTTTATGTGGTATATTGATCTAATTGCTTTTTGTATGGCCTATTTTCTTTGGATTGTTTGCACTGATCTTGATTGTTTCCTATCTGGATTTTGTCGTCTTCTCTCAGGCACGCAGGGTGTTTTTAATTTCACTCTTTTCATAATGAGTTAGTCCAACTGGCATGCTCTCCTGCACCTGTCGCCTTGTCCTCAGTCCTCCATTTAAAAACGCTCCTACAATATGTTTTTGCATCTTGAGTGTTAGGAGGCTCCTTCCACTCCACCTTGAAAGCTGGGGGCTGTGTTTGCCTTTATTCTGTTTGCCAGAATGCCAGTTTATGTAAACAAAGATAGTACTGGAGATATTCAGGGAACAGAAATCTTAACTGATTATTATGAATGTGTGTAACGTCCTCAAGGGGAAACTTGATCATAGCAGTCCAATTCAACAGAGAGAGCAGAGAGGTGTGATGAGTCTGTCCGTCTTGCTGACAGACTTCCTCGACACAGCTCAGTATGGTTAGGAGGAACTTCAAAACCAAATTTATTAAAAACAGAGATGCATTTTTTAAAATAAACAATATTCAAGTATTTCTCAGCCTGTTCTCAGTCATATGAAAATAAAGGAACACGCACACCTGCGCACACAGAGATTAACCTTTTGGAGTAAATGATTTATTGAAAATTATACCCTCAGTTCCAGTGATCACTGAGGTGTGCTATTAAACTGAGCTAATTTCTTGTGTCTGACTCGGAAAGCCGTGACCCCGACTGTCACTATCGTTTGCACGTGTAGCACAGAGGAGGATGCAAAACCCACATCCTCCTTCTCCAGGGAGCGCTCCCAGAAAGCTTACACTGCTGCTCCTTTCTGTCCTTGACATCTGTCCAGATTTGTCCTGCTGCTTGGCCTGTGATAGGGAATCCCATGTCCAGGTAAAGCCCATGAAATAACAAAGCCTTATGCCATGCGTGCCTCTGCTCTTTCTCCACCATCAGCCTCACACACACACATAAAGGATGTGCTGGGGAGGCTGAGGCTGTTCATCGATACAAGTCTTTGCAGAGCATTCCCAGTGCTTCCTCTCTCATTCCACTATGCCAAGGGCATCTTGGATGCAAGGGAGGTTTAAGCCTGGTCAAGCCAGTACTTCTCAGGCATATTACCTACAGACACCCCACCCCACACCCCCCAAATCTGGAATTCTCCAGAAGATTAAAGCTATTAGCATTTATGATATGATGACTGAGAGCAAGGAGCTGAAAACTCTGTGTGAAACTTCCTATGTGTGTTGTGCATGCAGAAACCCTTGGGTATTTTACACAGAAATGTTGATTATAATTATAGTACTGGAACATCTTTATCTGCCAAAGCGTCTGCCTTGCACCTGCTCTCCTGCCACAGAAAGAGAGCAGTGAGAGAGAACACAGGCTGCAGCAGGAAAGGGAAGAAAAATAGTAACCTCTTTAGAAAAACTCCGTCGGTTTTTCTTCAAACAATTTTTTTCTTGGCCTCAGTGTGGGGAGAAAAAAGCACAGCTCTTCCACTGTTCCCTTGCTCATGTATATAAGCAATCTTGTGAATAGCATCTCAGCTCTACAGTTCTTTGAAGAACTGAAATGAAAGGATGGATCCTCAGAAGATGGTGTTTTCTCTTTGTCTGGTTGAGCAGGCCCAGGTCTTGCAATGTCAAGACATGCTTTCTCTCCCTCCCTCCAGTGGGAAGGTGTTTATTGGCACTGCGGCATCTGCTGAGAATCGATACAACTCCCTTGTGGTTCAAAGTAAAGTCACCGCAGGTTTCAGAAGGAGTCAGGGCAGGCTTTAAAACCGTATTTCCTTTTGAGGCCATTGAATCCCTTCTAGATCGCCAAAGTGCTGCCAGTCAACATGAGGGTTTTTTTCTGAGAAAGGCAAAAAATGCACCAGGAAATGAAGTCCTCAACTATTCTGCAGTTACTACATAGCCCTGGTTTTTATCTGTTACTAATATGGGTCCAAATTAAAAGAAAAAGACTGTTTCAACAAGGCACTTAAGAATGTATATGTATAGAAATTGCTTTAACAGAGCGTTCACTTAGTATTTGTACAAATTATGCCTAGCACTCTCTATTCATGTCCTCTGAATCCTCTCTAAGAAAAACAGTAAATAATTAAACCCACCATCAAATATATATGTTTCAATTTACTTAAAATATTTATTTCAGGCAAAAACCTACTTGGTGCACATGTCAGACAACATTTTATTTTGGAGCATTTGCTGAACACTAATGTCACAGACAATATGAATGATCTCTTGCAGTGCTGAGATAATGAATACCCAAGGCAATCATTTCCATGATGAGCTCTGCATTTCATCTGGAAAACCCTCTGAACATACTTTGCATTTTAAGTCGTTTCTTCTTAGTAGCAGCACTATTTTAAAAAATATATATTTGTCAAAACTTACATACTTAGGAAGAGATATATAACAATGTTTAGATTTGTTATGTGTCAGTTTCCAACTAGGTCATATAAGTTCAGGTAAAAGTTAATTTAGTATGTATTTCATATATATATATATATAAAAATAAACATACCATATATGTATTCACAGTATTTATCTATATAATATATATATACGTGTTATGAGATGGTAAGAATAGATCTATATTATATATATTTTATATAGAATGTATTTTCACAGTATAAATATAAATATAGATATAGATATAAATATATGGTCTTTGAAGGTAAGGAAAACCAAAAGGCAAGAATTTACAATGCCTAGTACAGCCATAAAGTATTTCAATAACAACAACAACAACAAAAAGTGTGTGATATGAACTGATATTTTGGTGAAAGAACCAGTTTAAGAAGACAGGAGGTAAATGTAATGGAAAAAATTCAGACTTTTTTTTTATACTTATGCTCCAGCAATGCCTGGAGGCCAGTGAGATACTTGGCCGACTAACAAAATACTAATTATTTGGAGACTTCTGTTCCACGGAGTAAAGCCACATCAGTAACTTGGAAAATGAGATCTGTGGAGTTCTTAAAGGGCGCTAATGAAGAAAATCCATCAGGAGAAAATTTAAAAAATGAGACAAGAAAATTTCCAATAATGTGATATCACAATGATTTGCTATTCTGTACTTTGTATTGTGAATGCTAGGATGTACAAGAATGCAATGTGTGATAATGAGACTGTGCTGCAGGTCAGAGAGGAAATAAATAAATAAAATGCTGAGTAGAGGAAGCTGATAAAAATATTGAGGATGCAGCTTTAAAAACATTGTGATAGTGGTCTTTGGATTCTTTGGAAATGACAAATTTATGCCCGTCAGAGAAAATTTGCTATTATCTACTTTAGAAATTTTCCCTGTAGTAATTGGTATATACATATATTTATATCAAAACCAAACATTGCACCTCCTAGTTTATCACCCAATATAAAATATATTGAATATTTTCATATATTTTATTGTGGATACTCTAATATCTCGAATATTAAGGTGGGGCATATAAAGACATGCACAGAAGTTTTTGAGGGAAATTAAAAAGGGGAGGATCTGAGGCAAAATCTCCAGATGGAATAAACCACAGACACAATTGTCTCACACTCACAGACAATCATGTGTCAAAACAACATTATTAAGACTGTGATAGTGAGCACCAAGAAGTTAGAAAAATACCAGAATCATCGTTGTCTACACAAATTCAGTTCACGTGCGTATACGCATTAAGGCAGTCAATGGCATCACCATCTTCTGTTTTTCACAAGCTCCTTCCCCCTCGCAGTGCCCAGAATAGGTGATGACAATGTATTGAATTGCTGTTCAATATATCATTTGTTCTCTGTACAGCCTGCACGCTCCAACGGTTTTCTTGCATAGCAAAAACTTACAGACCGGATTTCAAAATGCTGCTCTGATGGGTTTTCTGCAGTGCCAGTAACCATGGTGGCTGCAAGAATAAATGAACAAAGTTCACAGGGCCTTTAAGGATTGGGCGTGCCTTACTACTGCTGCCATTTTATACATAGGTAATTAAGGACACATCCTAATGTTAAAAAGGCTCTTTAAACCTGGCTGGCCAGTTTGAGATAATGATGATCTTGTTTTTCCATAGCCTTGAATTATATAGCACTGCAGTTGAGGCATGATTCTCATTAATTTCAGCTGCTGTCATAAGCCTTAGATCCATAGTGTCCAACCTATTTAGGACACACAAATGCAAGGGGGAATTTGCACTTCAAACCCTGGGAGGGCTGGACGTAAACACTTCTACAAATCGTACTGCAGACTCTTGTATCAGACACACAAATATAGAAACACGTTGGGATTCACATCACCCAGCCTGAGACACCTAAAAGCTATTTTCAAGCTAAACTAGTTCAGCTAAACGTTTCTAAGTTAAAGCAGTCATCTTTTAGAGTCAGTAGAGAGTCATAGACTGTGCCACAGACTTTGTCGTCTTGCCTGCCCTGTACATTTCAGACAGACAACTCATCTTAGGATGAAATCAGTTGTCCTCTGAAGATTCCTATCTAATGGCATCCTGAATTCACTGTCTTAGACTTAGATGTTTTACACTTAGATCTTAGCTGTTAGACGTAATGTTTAACCATTGAACACTTAAATTGGATGAGACATAACTCACATGTGAACCTCACCGATTTTTTTTTTTCCCTCCAAAAGTTTCGGGATTTTTGAGTGATAGACTTTGTGGTGTTAAAAAGTATTCCCCATCACAGTCTGCAGGTGAATTCCTATGTTTATACAAATGCAAACAGAACGACTGAGGGGGCAAAAAATCGTCAGGTAATGCAATAGTAGTACCTAGATAAGAAAATGTCAGGTCTGCGATGCAGGCTCCTGTTACTTGAACTAACAGAGTACCAGCCTGGAGCCTCCCTAGGTGGTGATGGAACCTTGCCAGCAGCTCTCTCAGGCTTTGCTGTGGTAGGGTCTCCCAAGGTCCGTGGAAAGCCCCCAAGGCTTTGGGAAGCACACGGACACTGGGCCCACAACTACTATACCTATTCTTTTCCAGACTTGCTGCTTCTCTCCCTTCCCCTCAAATGTATTAATATTTTAGTCATGTCTCTTCCCAGTTTTAGCTCTTCATCTCACTTCTTACTTACAGGTCCCAGACTCCGCTCTACAGGCCTCTCTCCAGACTGCCTCTGAGACCAAGACATCCAGGCCCGATGTCATTCATTAGGAAGAACCTGTCTCACGCCCTTTGTTTTCCCAGTCTTTTCCCCATTTGTCAGCACTTAGACCTCTTCCTGTCCTCAGTCCTTTACCCCATTCTTCTTATCCTGTTAGTGCTATTTCTCTCTTCCAGTTTCTCTTCCCATCTATCTTTCACTCTTAACACAGAACCTATTCTTCTCTGGCATCACGACATTCCTCTTTTCCAGTCCAAATTGTTCTTCCCATGCTCAGTGCTTTCTTTTTCCAGCTCCTTTTCTAGCCGTTCTTGCTTTGCCTCTGCAGCCTCACTCCTTGGTGACTTGTCCTGCTCCTTCCCTCCTCCTGTTCTCCACTGCCCGTTAGGGAATTGGATCCAGTCTCCTTGTTCAAACACGGTCTGTTCTCCCCACATCTTTCCCCACATCTACTGGAGCAAGCTCCTCCAGGATGCCTCCCCAGGACTTAAGCTCTTTGATCAGCCGGACACAATGTCGCTCGTGAGCTCAAGCCCTAGTCCATTTGTCCCCTGGGCTCAGCACACACGGGTCTCCTTTTCTCCTCACCTCTCTCCACACCCAGCCTGGTTCCAGTTTCAGGGCTCTGGGTGCACCAACAGGCTCTGCCATGCAGGTATGGGAGCATGCTGGAGAGGGAAGGGTGACCCACTTCACATGGAAGAAGTTGCTGTGACCCTGGGGGGTTTGCTCCAGGATCTCACTGTCTCTGTCGGTCTGTCTGTGGGATGGGGGTGGTGTGAGTAGGAGAGGTGAGTTGGCCTTAAAAGAAGCCCACAAGCTCCTTCCAAAATCTGTGAACAGGCTCCCCTGATCAGTAATGATACAGTGTGGGAGGCCATGTCACGGGAAAACGTGGTAGGAAGTCAGGCAGTCAACAGGGCCACAGGTAACACCTTGAAGGTGAAAAATCGAGCTGCCTTGGCAAACAGGTCCACCACTACCAGAATGGTTGTATTCCCCTGTGAGGGGACAGGTGTACTGTGAAACCTCTGGGTGCAAGCTGCCACAGATGGGCAGGAGGGGAGAGGGTCTCCCAGAGCCCCGGGGCCTTTGCAGAGGCCACTGGTGTGGGCATAGGTCTCGCAGGCCAGGATGTAATCAACTACATCAGCCCACACTCTGGGCCACCTGTCTGCCCAAGTGATCAGGTGGTGTCCTCCAGCAGCCACCATGCCTGGCTGCAGGTGCAATGGCTGGGGACTGGTGTCTGCCATGGTTCCTAAGCAATGTATTGCTGCTTGCTTCAAGTAAAAAAAAAAAAAAAAGTCTTTTTCTTGTAAGCAGAGGAATGGAGACAAGAGAGGCTGCAGACCCAGTTCCTCTTCATCTCCTTTTCCAGGCTTAGTCTTCCACTGGGCTAATTAAACCTCCCTACTGCCTCCACTGAACATCATTTCTAGTCCTGATTCTCAGTATCCCACAAACCGCCACCTCAGGCCCACTTCCCAGTGTGTGTGTGCCCCCACAGCACTTGTCCACTTCTTCCCCTCCTCCTCCTCCTCCTCTTCCTTCTCCTCCTCCTCATCTTTCTGTCACCCTCCTCTTTCTGCAGCCCAAGTGTTTGAGCCATGCAAAGGAAGTGGAAGAGAGCAGAAGAAGAGCAAGCGCCTCCCAGTTTGGAGAACTTGCTTCAAAACCTACCCCAGCCTCCAGCAACACAAAACTTATGTTGCAAGGATAGCCTTGGTCAGTTCTGGGTGAAATAAGCCCTAGGCAGATTTAATTCTTCGAGGAATTTAGTAAGTAAACTCTTCAAAGTCATTTCAGTGAGCCACTCAAACTATCATTTTTATAGACCTGGAAACTGGCTGAATATGAGTGGATTTTCAGAGAAAAAAAAAAAAAGGCAAAAACCTGGTGCAATAGCAAACTTCATGGTCCAAAACCATGCAGTGCTCCTGTACTTGTTAAACTCCTCCTCAAAAAAGGCACTGTAAGTTTTTTATGTTGCAAGATGATGTCTCTACCATTTCTCCCTCATTCTTGGAAATGGTTCAATAGTTTGAGCCATCTTATTTAGATCATAGTTTCCCCAAAAACTAAGCCTGAATAAATCTACTATGGGAAAATTTAGTAAAAAAAAAAAAAAAAAAAGAAAAAAATCTGGAAAGCTATAAGCAACGTAAATTGTGATTTTTAAGGGTACTGACAGGCAGCCTTAAAAATAAGCGGCACCAATATTTACCTCTGGTACCCCTGTCATGTATCTGCAGCTTCATTAAGACAGGCAGACTACCAGCCCATACACCAAGCTCCATATTCCCTGTGTTCAATGCTACTGTTAAGGATCACTGGGATGCGAACATGCAATGAAGAAGTACTGAAATTCCATCATAATGGAATTTGCAGCTTCCAAACATCCGTCACCAGAAGCCAGGGAGGAACCACAGGGCTAGGTGGTCTCTGTCAGCGCTTGTCTCCTGGCGCCTGTGTAAGAGCTCTGACATCCCCGCAGTGCAGTACGAGTGTACTGTGTGTACTCCTCAGTGCTGCCACTGCTGTCCTTAGGACTCACGTTGCCTTTCTCAGGTGCTTGTTTGTCAGAGGTACAGCTCGCACATCACTGGTTCTTGGAATTCATTCCCTCCTGCTAGATGTTAAATGCTGCACTATATACATCACCAGCTTAGCGGCGTGCATCCTTTTTGAGACCTGATGCTGTGCTGATGTCTTAGAGACACAGGAGAAATTGAAAAACCACCACTCTGCTTCCATGGCTATCTTTTTAGCCAGGAAAGCAATAAATCTGAAGAAACAGTTAATTGGATGGAACGTTGCAAGAGGAGAGATCACTGCTAAGGGACTGTATTACCAGAGGAGTCGGATCAGGACATTCCAATGACTATCTAATTTCTTCATCTCTCCTGTCAATAGCTGTTGAACAACAGTGACTTCATTTCATTTGGCTGCCTCTCACTTCTTTTTAGAGGCAAGGGGGCAAACCCTGCCAGTGCCACGCTGCAGTGCCACGCGCTCCAACTGCAGCAAACGCTGTGACATTATGCTGCATTATGCTGAGCCAGCCAGACGCTTCTGCTGAGCCCCAGCATTAATGATGTATCAGTGTTTCACTGACTTCCATTCTATTAAAAAGAGTTACAAGATTGGTGTTTAGCACTGATGTCTCCGTTCCTTATCTGCACAGAATTTGAAGTGCCCATAACTCAACAGCAAATTATATTCCTATTTTTTAAAAGATCCCTGTAGCCGGTGGCTGATCCCATTACACATTCTCAGTCCCTTAATGTGTCGCTTCCCCATGTGGATATGTTATCCTTTACCATTTGCCAGCCTGGGCCTGGGAACGGAGTGCAATGGGGGAGGGAAATGCAGAAGCCCAACACCTTGCCACATGGATGTGCAGGGGCCTCGAGCAGGTGTGCATGTACCACGCACACAAACACAAATGTATTGCTTATTCCCCAGCAGATGCCAACGATCACCCCAACATGCTCACGTGACCACAAAGTTTGTAATGACATCAGGGCCGAGATCAGTCTGGGAAAGGTGGAGGTTTTCAGCCTCAGTGACAGAGCGGACTGTAAAGCTGTGCATCTTTGCTGTTGAACCCTCCAACCCTAAGTCACCAGCAACTAGGTTCCCAATAGCACAAAGAGGGCAAAAGGACACGTGCTTTCCTGGAAATGCAGCCCTCCTTTTCAAAGAGTTTTCCTTCCAGTGTTCCTGCAACCCTTCATGTCCACTTGAATACAGGAAAGGGAAGAATAATTTTCTCCATAAAATGAAAGAATGTTGGCTAATACTGTGACAGCCTAGTCAAAATCCAGAGAGATGGTGAGAAGTGGGATGTCTCCACGAAAGAGCATTCCATCCTTAGGACTTCAAACATACTCCTCTGTAGGAAACACCAGGCACTTGGGTTAAGTGGAATTACACTGAATATATGCTGCATTTTTGTATATAGATAAGATGGAAAAAACACACAACAGCAATAGGACAAGCATGGTCTTTATTAGCCAGAGCAGTAGTTTTATAGCCATTGGTAATGTGAATAGACCAATCTGCTGATTAAGCTCTGTTCCTTTTTTTTTTTTTTTCCCCCATAAGGAAAATTAATTTGTATTTATTTTATTTCTTAGGACTTAATTTGGATCACATATTATTTACTGACAAAAAAATTCATGTTGTGGAAACGTTGAGCCAAGCCCACTTTCAGGTACATTGGTGATATTGAAAATACTGTATAAAAAATAAATAATGGTGAGGATGGAGGTTGATAAAACCATCTTTGTTCTTTGTTCTTTACAAACTGATGTTTTACATTCAAATTATAACAGAAAAAAATGCCCTAAATATCATAACACAACTAAAAAATGCTTGATGCCTCATAAAGACATGACTGCAAAGTTTCCAGTAAAGTGATTATAATTGCACACAGATGAACCTCTACCAAAGCTGTGCACATAAATCTCCTATGCAAACTCTGCACTTACTGGCAAAACCCCGACCCATTTATGGGCTAATAAACCAAACATAAATAAGCAACGTACGCATGTACAGTCAGTATCTGTATGGAAAAGCCAGGCATACGCTTAATTTCCAAAACCCAGCCCTAAAGTGTGGCCAAAATTGGAAGCATCAAGATGAAGGTAGGCTAGAAAATACTCAAGATCAAATTTTGTCTGTTAAGCAGTTTCCTCAGTCCAGTCTCAGTAAGCAGAGGCGCAGTTCCACGTCTGACCTTGCCTTTCTCACTAAAACAAAGTCCTAACAAGACCAATCCAGTTCTCTCCCTGTATTAACTCACGCAAATTTTCACAAAATGTCCCTGTTTTACTAATAAGTGAGAGTTGTCACTGCCTTCAGAGAGGCTAATATGAAGCCAGCCGAGTGTCCTCTGTCCAGATATTCCCATGTCCATGTGTGATTAGCACTGTCTTGTCAAATTTAGCTCTAAACCATTTGTGAACACCTTCTTTGTTTATACTAGCACACTCCAATCTGCACAGACTTCTGTGTTTGCTCTTCTGCGTATCCTATTAACAGTGCATCACATTTCGAGTTGTCATACTGCAGAAAGCCACAAAAGCACTTTTAATCAATCTAAATCAAACCAAGTGAAGTACTTTCATTCTGGATAAATACTGCTTGGTATATATTCTGAGAAAACAAAACCGGGTTTTGGTTCTACTGCTGTAAATCCAGAGTGACTGTGCAAGAAATATTTGTAATGCATTTGAAATTTTTCAACTGCAATTATACAAAAATTTCTATAAAAATCAAACTGTGGCTAAACAGAGTTGAACCCTGTAAACTGCCAGCTATGACCTGCTTGGAATGTGGTATAAGGAAATTTAAAAAAAGAATGATCTTGAGAGAAATTTTCAAGAAGCTGAGAATTGATGGAATGCCTAGGTATTTTTATTATTGCGTAAGAGAGCAAATCATATTTCAGTTTAATTTCACTATAATATTTAAAGCACAGTGTATTAGATCTGGAATCCAGCCTTGCTTTACTAAAGGCAGTCTAGTTATTTATGTACAACCAATAACAACCTTCCGCTCAGGAGTTACACTGCTTTTTTAAAAGCTGAAATACAAAAAAAGCAGGAACTGAGGTACAGAAAGGAGAACACCGTTTTAATTAGATGAGTCAAGAATGCATGAGGGAACTGCCTCTATCAGACTTTATGCTGAATTCAGAACTATGCTTTTCACTACTATAGGTAAAAAAACAGTTTTAAGTGTGTTCCATCACTCCTGTTTGACCAAGTATTTGCTCAGCAGCTGTATGTAGCTCCTGCCTACAAAGGTTTTAGCACAATTACACTGTGGCTCGGATGGTAACAGTTAGTGCTACTCTTGCTCTATGCACAAACTGAAAAAGACAAGACAGCCCTACCAAAGAATCGTCTAGCCTTGATCTAACGATTTCTAGCCTATGTTTCAAGGCCAGTGGGAAGATGGCAAAATGTTAGGGATTTTGGGGGGATTTTTATGGCATCAATGATAACAAGTTATTATTGCAAAGACAGACATTTGTATTTCTCTCAATAAACAGAACCGTATTACTAAACTGTAAAGCCAAGAAGAGTCATATAGTGTGAAAATATGCAGGGGAACAACAGCTGTTAGTCATTATTTTCTCCTTATCCTTTCAACACCTCTGTTTCAGTTTGCTCTCTAATGGGTAAATCACACTTTCTCCCTAGGCCATTTTTCTCATTTCAGACAGGTACTGAAAAGAATCCTGAGCTACAGGCACCCCTTCTTTTTTGCTTTTACTGTAGATGTTGAAACTCGGTTTTATGCTTTATCAAACAGATAAAGCTGTTCTGTTCTCTTAGCCCTGTGTAACTACTAATGTGATGGAGGATGTTTCTGCTTTTCTTTTTTAGGTAACAAACCTAGCTTCTATTTTTTTTTTCTACACAGCCTGTGTTATATTTCTCAAAAGAGAAATACCAACTACAAAAATTATTGCTCTCACTTCATTTAGGCAAAAGAAGAATCTACCATCAGACAGCTTTTAAACATCTGTTTTACGCTTTACCTCATCTGACAAGGTTTCACAATAGCCATTTGGAAACAAAGGAAAAAGAGATACAATTTTGCTTATGATAGAACTCAGCTTATTGCACAAGCTACTTGGCTCTATTCTCCATTTCTTAACTGTAAGATGACTATTTACTGGGAGTCTGAGCCTTTTGTTCACCCTGATTTTAATTAATCTAACTGTAGGCCACAGTGAAAATGAGGTAGGAAAAAACCACAAACAGCTACAAGCATCACAGTGTAGTAAAATTACTCTGGAAATCTTACTGTTTTAACCATTTGGCTTAACCCTAATGTCCTACTAAATCAGGCTTTTCACTGTGAAATACATTTTCCTTTAAT
Organism: Falco peregrinus; assembly: GCF_023634155.1. Taxonomy (NCBI): domain Eukaryota; kingdom Metazoa; phylum Chordata; class Aves; order Falconiformes; family Falconidae; genus Falco; species Falco peregrinus. The sequence goes on from NC_073727.1 coordinate 84,757,963, forward strand.
AACTATTAAAGTCCTAATTATCAATTTTTTTCAAGTGATGAAGCGGCAGAAACTTCAAAAATGACAATACATCCACTGACGAAGCTGGAGTGTATGCTTAACAGCGTGTGCAAGCCTAAATGCATGCACTCTTCCACCTATTTCTCTTCCAAAGAAAGAGGTTGCTTTTCTTCAGAAAGGCAAATCAGTCTACATCTGGTTTTGACTTAAAGATCTGAAAAAAAAATGCTATTAATCTAATGCTATTAATCTGATTACATTCCCAAATAGCTTCTAACATGTAAAAATTTTTTTACAACTGGTACTGCTGACACTATTTAGTGAAATGGATTGTGCTGAAGATCCTGTGGAGAAGACACCAGTAACCTATCTGCAGGTGTTCTTGGGCAGTGCTGAGGCAGACACACTCCTTATGGCTATGCTCAAAAAAGGAAAAAAATATTATTTCAAAGAGTACAGTGCCTCAGTCTTCATGGTGCCTCAGTAATATGAGTCTTTAAAGAGACAAAAGATTACGTGGGTTTGAAGCCCTCCTTCAGCATCTAGGGCAGCTCTATCCCACCAACCTCCTAGCCTCCCCAGAGCTGATATTATTACTGTTTTCTACTCTTATATACAATCACTGTTTCCATCCCCATCACATGCATCAGCGACTGCAATCTCCGAAAGAAGAGAGAGAAAAAAACCCGAAACAACCCAAACCAAAAAGAGCTCCCATGGTGCTGGGGAACGTGGAAACGGATGACTTTGGCACGAAACCTTCCACCTGTAGCAACAGCATCTGATGCTGGCAGCACGACTCCTAGGTAAAAATACCTTTAAAAAGAAAACAACAAACAACAAAATAAACAAAAAAACCCCCAACAACCAACCAAAAACACACACAAAAAAAACCCCAAACAAAAACCAGCAAACAAAACCCCAGCCATTATGCTAGGGAAGCAGTCTTATCTCGAGGGGAACACGGCACGGAGAGCGTTGGGAGGTGGCGCGCTCCGAAACGAGCACCCCTCTAAGGAAGGTCGCTATGTCCCCCACCCCAGGGTGACGTGCCCTTGTGCCGCGGGGTCCCTGCCGCCCGCATCCCTACGCCCGCGGGCCGTGCCCGGCGGTGGCTCTGCCTCCCCGCACGCCGTGCCGCCGGAGGGGGCGGCTAACGGGGGTTTAACAACGAAACGCCGCGCTTGGGGCGGCCTGACCCCCGCCGCCGGGGCGGGAGAGCGGCCGGGCACGTCCCCGGGGCTGCCTCCCCTCGCCTCGCCCCGCGCCCCCCGCCCCGTTCCCACAGGGAGCCCCCCGCCCGGCAGCTGCCATGTGTCGGCTCAAGTGCGATTAACACCGACCCGCCACATCCCTCCCCGGCCATTTGGGGCTTGCACGCGTCCGCACCCCGTGTTTACACAGCGGCGCCTTCGCGCGGAGCCTTTTTGCTGATGGCGCTGGCAAATGAGCCGGGGGAGGTGGGCGCCGTGGCGCGCAGCGGCCGCCGCCGGCTATAAAAGCCTGCGGGCCCGGGGCGGGTAGGGCCAGGCGAGCGGTCCGCGACCGGCGGAGGATGGAGGGCGGCAGGACGGGGCGCGGCGGCCCCCGCCCGCCCTCGGCGGCGCTGCCCCCCCGGGGCTGCTCGCCCCTCTCCCGCTCGCCCCGGTGCGGGGCGCGGCCCGGCCCTGCCCTCACGGCCCTGCCCTCGGCCCGCAGGCCCGCGCCCTTCTGGAGACCCTGGGTGGCCGCGCCGGGCGAGGCGGCCCGGCCGAGCGGCCCCGCGGCGGTGAGTGGGGCGGCGCGGCGCAGCGCCTGCCGCCGGCAGTGCCGCCGTAGCGCCCAGGCAGCGCCGGCGGGGCGGCGGCTGCTCGGGTGGGCCCCCCGTGCCGTGTGCCGTGCCCGTGCCGGCGGGCTGACCTCTGCTCTCTCCCCACAGCCCCACAGCCCCCGCGGGCCGGCCGGAGCCCCCCGGAAGCTGGCGCAGTACACGCACCCCGTCAGGTAACGCCGCCGCCGGGCCCCGCGCTCCCCCCCGCCCCGCTTGTTCCCACCCATAACGTGTCTGTAGGTGGGAAAGTGCCTCGGAGTGAGCGCTGCTGAGCTGGCGGGTCCCTGGGCAAACCGGGCCGCGACTTGCGGGTTTACCAGACCTTTGAGACGTTGAAGTGCTTCTGTGGTGTGGGACTTGGGCATATCGCACTGTTAATGTGTTGGGTGGGGTGTTTGTTTGTGGTTTTTTGTTGTTGTTTTGTTTTGTGGTGTGTTGGGTGGGTTTTTTTCTTGTTGTTTTTCTTTGTGTGTGTGTGGTGGCAGTGTTGGCTGGAGCACCTTGCTGCTCATTCCCATGCTCAGAATTAAAAAAGGAAGGGGAGTTTGGGGAGGTTGTGGCTCCTAGGCTGCTTTGCTGTGCGAGCCTCCAGTGTGCTGGTGCAGGGAAGCAGGGGCAGGCATGGAAAAGTGTGGCAGGAGGAGCGGGCATGGGCTGACCAAGCCAGCGTTGCCGAAGAAAATACTGGTGTAGCTACTGTTTTAATGGTGAAACTAATGGTAGTACCTGCACTGTCATTTCTGAAAAGCAAATAAAATAACTATGGTTGCATCTGCAGGAGAGTCTATGTTCAGAAGTACTAGTAGGTGTTGCAAGGCCCTTGAAGTAATTGCATGGGTAGTTGTTCCAGACGGGATGCAGCTTTCCCCCAAATCTAGGCTGATGCACAGACTCCCTCATGCCAAAGCACCAGAGCAGTCAGTGATGTCAGTCTTTACAATTTCTTAGAGAATGTTGCAGGGAACACTGGGAATGGAGACATGTTATAAAGCAAGTGTCAGTTACTTTGTGCTGCAAAAGAAGCAGTGTTCTTTTACAGTACAGTTAAACAGTAGCCTAGGAAGCACTACTTGCAATCTCTAGAAAACAATCTAGTTCTGTTTCTTAATGTATTTCTATTATAAACAATCTGTAATCAGTGTTTTATTATGTTGCAAGTTGTTAGTCTCTTAGCTCTTGGAGCTTCTACTGTCTGTTTCTTCAGCTACTTTCAAAACTGTAAGCAAAAGAGGATGCTAGATGAAAAGGAACGGGAACGGTGGAGTATATTAACAGTAATTACAGTATAATGTGTCACTAGCTGATAGCCCTTGCTGTGTTATTATCAGCAATTTTTTATGTTAATTTCCAGGTACAACACAATCTGTTAGATGATTCTTCTTGGAAAGATGGGTGAAATATCAAGGTCTGATTCCCCCCAGGCCTTAATCATTCCCTTCACTTTGAGATTTGTCTCACGGCACTGTAAACAACTACCTAGGCTGGGGACATTCAGTAACAAAATGAACTCAAAGTATATTGGGGATCCTGTTTGACGCCCATTATATTCCCCAGGAATAGTTCCAATGGGGGCAGTACTTGGATCAGATCCCCACGTAATACTGTTAACAAGGTACCATAGTGGGAAGTTTCAGATTAGAGTAGTTGTGCTGCAAAACTGGCACTTTGTGCATCTTTATATATTCAGAAGAAAATACAGAATTCGGAGAATATTTTCTTTCCTATTTAAATGTAGAAAGTGGTTTAGCAGTTGAGCATGTGAGGAAGAGCTTTGTAGGATGCTTGTCTTAACAGAATTTCACTGCTGTTTCTTGTCTGTCAGCCTCCAAGCAGACTATGTAATAGCAATAAGCAAACCTATTGTGTACTTGTTTCAGACTATTTTGGCCCAAATCAAGGTGCTATGATTATTTATATCAGGAAGCTGAAGCACTTCTGAAGAACTTCCCAGTCCAAGCTACAATCTCCTTTTATGAAGACTCTGATAGCGAAGATGATGAAGATGATCTGGAACAAGATTCAAGAACAGAATCAGATTGCTGATTGCAGCAAAGGGCAATGCAATTTCTAAGACTTAAATTAAACTTATTATAAAAATATATTATAGTATTTTTAAAGATAATTTATTTGTATGTAAATTATTCTTAATAAAACTGAAATGTCTTGTAATTTCATCTGAGCCTTTTCCCTTTGTTCTTTTCCTGTCCTGCTATAGGCAGGGACAGTATTCATTGGTATTTTTTAACTTCAGGTCTTATTATATATATTTATATATAAAATATAAATTCTAGGAGCAGAGCATGGATGCCTTGTTTTAAAGGGCTCTGTGGTTATGTGACTTTCTCAAAGGTTGGAGGACACAAGGAAAGCATTTTTACTGTGATTTGGTAGGCTCCCTCTGGAAGCGTATCAAGGAATCATCAGACTAAGTACCCCAATGTTATGCCAGCTATTACAACAGTTTCAAACATGGAAAGAGAAATGATACAGCTGTCTTCCGGATGGAGAGAAGGGTCCAAGTTTTACTCTGGTTTTTGCTTTTAAAGAAGGGGTTTCACTTGTGTCACTCAGGTGCTCTGATGTACATGAGCTACACTGTTATATATAAATACAGTGTGGAACCTGTCAGTTTTGCTTGTACAGTAGACATGAGGAAAAAGGTCTAACATGAGTCAGTTTGATGGTGCGTTTAGTTTTGATAACTGAAGTTTGGTATGAATCATCATGCAGGCCAAACCCTCTAAAGATAAAAACAAACAACAAAAAAAAAAATGCAAAACGTTAATTCAAACGCCAGGGCTTCTGCCCGGGGCAGCCCTGGCCGATGCTGGGGGGTGTGCGCTGCTCGGGCGGGGCTGGCTCCGTGCCCGCAGCCCCCGGCGCGGCTGCCCCCACGCCCGCTCCCGGGGGACGCGGCAGGAGGCGCGGGCCCCGCTCGCCGCCGCTCTTCCCTGGCAGCGCGGGTGGCAGCGGCCGGCTGTGCCCGCCGGGATAACGCTGGAGCACCGTGCCTGGCGCTGGGACACCTGCAGGTAAACCCGGCCTTAGTGCCAGGGAAGACAGCTCCCCGGGGAGGCCGGGCGCGGGGCGCGGCGCGCTCTCCTCAACGCCCGCCCGCGCTGCCCCGGGGCAGCCCGCCCCCGCCCCGCGCCGGGACCCCCAGGCCCCGAGGTGTGCCAGCAGGGACGCCTAGTCCCGGGGGGTTCCACCGAGACCCCCCCGCCAGGCGACGCGGCCGGGCCGCTAGCCGTAGGCCGGCAACGGTAGGCCCCTACCGCACCGCGCCCCGGCCCGGGCCCGCCCCCGCCGCGCCTGCGCCCTGTGCCGGAGCGCTCCGCCCGCCCGCCGGGGCGCAGGCCGCGGCCCGGGCCGGCAGGATGCTGAACGTGCCGCCGCAGGCCTTCCCCGCGCCCGGCTCCCAGCAGCGGGTGGCTGCGGGCGGCCGCGTCAAGGTAGGGCCGGCTCGGCCGCCGCCGCGGGGTCCGGGCCTTCCCCGGCGCCGCGGCTCGGAGCGCGGCGGGGCTGCCGGTGGCTGCGGCTTGGGGGGGTGGAGAGCGCGAGTGAGGCCGGGGCCCCGGCCCGCGGGGGTCAGCGTTTTCGCCGCTTCTTTCCGGCCGGCTGCGTGGCCTGGCTTGCTGTCGGCGGAGCTGCCGCGGCTTGCCGGCGGTTCCCGGCCGCGGCTGGGGCAGGGGCCAGGGGCAAGGGTGCTTCTGGCCCCTTCCTTCGGAAGGTCCCAGGCTCCAGCAACCGCGGAGGGGCCGCGGCGGCTGCGGCAGGGCCGCCGGGCGAGGGGCTGACTTCGCTGCGTCGCTCAAAAATGCTTCGTGCTTCTCCTTTTAGGTGGTGGTGGCGGTGGCGCTTCCTGCGCTGCCCTCCTGGGCTGTCTCGGGTTCCTCCTGTGCAGGGACGGAGACTTTCAGCCTGAAAATTGTTGCATGCAGTTTATGTTTTACGTGTTGGGGTTTCGTCTTTGGAGTGGTTTGGGGGGCATTTGGTGTCTGCAGACCTCACTCGGAAAGCAAAGGCCTACTTAGGCTAAAGTGGCATCACACAATATGGTTCGATGTGCTCTTTAGATGTCTTGCTTCTGGTTTTGCTGCGATTTTGTAGGACTGCGATTCTTTAACCCTCTTCCCTGGTGTTAGAGTTTGGGTCACAGGGATTCCCAGCCTGTGGTGATGTTGAAAAGAAAGGTACTAGACACCCTGAAGATCTCGCTTTGGCTATGGCTAATACATCCCTGGTAAGCTGGAAGACGTCAGTCCCAGCTTTCTCTGGATGAGATTTCCAGTTGCTGTAGGGCTTGCAGAAAGTCTTTATGGGTGCTGCGAAGGTGAACTTCCCTACCTTGTCCTAGCTGGCCACGATTTTCAAATCTCTCTTCTGTGTTGCTTACAGGTTTCTAGGCTGTATCTCAAATGATGCTGACAAAAACTCTTTACCACCACAGGAGCACTTGGTATCTGCAGTTTGCTTTGGGAAGAGTCATCTAAATGTTTGTTGATGTTCATTAATACCCTTGTCTGGGTTACTAGATAGGACGCTTCCTTAAGCACCCTTACTGCTGAGTAAAGCTCCCAAATATCAGCAAAGAATACAGGTTGTGTTATTTCTTCTTTTGTCTGAGTCCTTCTAGGGAGTTTGGAGAAGTGTATTGAAGCGCTCTTTTCTTCCTTTAGTGTTTAATAATGTTTGTACATTTGTTATTTTTCAGGTACCTTTAAAACCAGGAAGGAGTCTTATGGATTGGATTCGACTAACTAAAAGTGGGAAGGACTTGACTGGTTTAAAAGGGAGGCTAATTGAAGTGACCGAAGATGAGCTTGCTAAACACAACAAAAAGGAGGACTGCTGGATATGTATAAGAGGTTGGTTGCTGTGATATTGCTTCTAGCCTCGCTTCTCTCTTCTGTACTGAAAGGAGAAGCAACAAAAACCTACCAACAACAACAACAACAAAACCCACATGCCAGAGCAAACTATGCGCCTTCTGTGTTTAGGGCAGGTGTAATATAACTGGACACAACTTTGTTCTTAAAGATTTTGTCACCAATATTTTTTCTACTTTCAAGCCTTTCTTAAGAAGTCTTCCAAGTGGGCATATTTTACTCATATGTTATTATTTCTATATGCAGATGTAAAGTAGAAGATTGTAGGTGATGCCTCAGATAACAAGGGCTTAGCAAGAATAAGGCATTAAAAATGTTGTCATGTACTTACACTCCTCAGTCTTGGAGAGTTTATTATCCTTAGCAGTTGACCATTTTTAGTGATTGCTGTAAAGCTTCCAGAGACACAAAAATATTAAAAATGTTACTTAACCTGTAGAATGGTCTTTGGGAAATAAGTGTGCAAGCCCACATATTACTTCATAAAACTGAGGCAAGTGGCAGTGGCCGCATAGAACAGTTGTAATCCCGATCTAGCATAAAAAATATCTGTGGTAACTAAGCTATTCTATGTATGGTATTAATGGAACTTTAGCTCAGTAGTTGGAAGTATCATATGTTATAAGTTTACAATGTGTGAGAGGTGGTTTGGAGCAGTAGCCATGGCTAGAAGAGTATTTGCAGTGCTGAAAATGAAGTTTGTTGTTGTCCTGCAGAAAGCAGTAAAATATTCGCTCTCTAGTTTGATCATTCAGAAACTAAAATACATTAATATTGCCTTAAATTTGCTGTGAGGTAACGTCACTTCTATGAAGCAGACTAAGAAGATCAGAGGAGCTATTGTGACATTTCTCTAGGAAGAGTGGTTCATTTAGTGGCAACTGATCTGTTAAGGAGCAGCATTAATATTTGACGTAATGTCATCTCTGAACTCCAGCAAAATAAAGTTAAGAATTTCTCTGTGAGGGTGACTGCGTTTTTATTGGGTGTTGAAGGGGATGAGGGTGAAAGTAAGGGTAAAATGTTATTCAGTACTGGCTTTTGAAGAAGATAATAGGATTGTTAATGCTCTGTGCGCTGCTTTTGCACATGCTAGCAAAACTATAGTGGGAGGAAAGCTAAAGCAAGCTTTTTACTGTGGAGGTCTGTTCTTTTCTCTCTCTCAAAAAGGGACATTACTACTGCAGACAGAATCACTGCTTAAAAATGTTTCTGTTTTGTTTTTAATCTCTTACTCCCCTTGACTGCATCTCTGAGGTTGGTTTTTACAAGAATTCCATCATGCTGTGTCTGTATCTGTCTTTACATTTTTCCATCTCTTTCCTTTTTTCTTGGACTACTGATGAAAAAAAACAGCATAACTGAGAATACTGTTAAGAGTATCTGTAGACCTGATACGTGGACAGGCAGTAAAATAACACCACTGTGGAAAAGCTAAATGAGGTCTCTGTGTTGGTAGTTAGACTGTGTCACTATAAGAAAGAGCAGAAATTGGTGAGAGGAGTGTGAAGTAAAGGAGGAACAAAAGCAAACTTTGTTCAAAACCCCAGTATGATGATCACCAATGTTGTCGTAGGCCACAAATTTATATATAAGTGGACTGTCAAGGGAGTTTAAAAAAGTGTGAAGGGTATATAAATGAAATTACTCTTGCCTCTGCAAGTTTGATGGTAAATTGAACATATGACTAATATTTAGGAGGTCCTAACTATGTAGATACTTGTATTTTACTGTGTGCAGTAATCAGTGCTGCACACAAGATGGCATAGTGAATGCATCCATCAGATGATCAGGTCAGTAAGATATGCAAAGATCCTTCCTTTGTTGTCTGGGATGGTTGTTCTGACCAGCTAGGATTGTCCCAGGTATGTCTCACCCCCCACCTCCCCGCCCCACCCCGGCTCAGTGCTGAATGCCTACCTCTCCTTGTGAAGTAATTAACATACACTTAATGTGTTAGAAGCTGCTTATGAAAACACTGGCCCATTTCCACTTGTGGTAGCTTCTTATTTTGATAATGTTATATATCTTCAAATGTTGTGCTAGGTAGGTCTGCAGTAGTCCTGTTAAATTTGTTTATAGCTGCATTCTCCAGGCTCTAATTGCTCTGGTTGCATAGCAACAATAATTAGACTTTATCAGTTTCAGACCTGTTAAGAATCATTGTTTTATCTCCCTGGAAATACTAAGAGTAGTACTTATGTAGAAAGAATGCTGAGCCCTTTTACTGGGACAAATTTGGTACCAGCATTGCGAACCTCTAACGAGCATAGGCTATATAAAGTCTTTTATATTGCTGAATCTGAAGTACGGAAGGTTTTTTTGCTTGTGGCAGCAGTTTTTCCTTATGGGAGACAGTTCATTCCCATAGGCATTTTATTCTGTAGGTGATGGGTGGTAACTTAGTTAAAGAGAGAGTGAAAACAATTCTGTGCACTAACTGGCTCAATTTTTTGTTTCCTTTTAAACCAGTCTCTGGTTCTTTTACCTCCTAGCTAGGGTACATCGTGTTTGTCTTCAGGCTTGAAGTTTTAACCTCTTAACCCTGTAGGTTTCCTCAGATGTTCGCTGGGACAAGTGGTGTGGCATTGTAGGATTGGCATCTCCATGTGATGTGTCTTGTGCTCTATACAATTGTATAACTGATGTTTCTGGTTTTCTGAAGTCATACTGTTTGTTTCAATGATACCTACTGTTTGCCATTGCACCATTTAATATAAGCCAAACTTTCTGATGGTTTTGGAGATAGGGGCAGTTGTAGTGGTTATATAAATGCTGCTCATATGTTTTTATATTTAATTTTCTACAGGATTTGTATATAATGTCACACCGTACATGGAATATCATCCCGGTGGTGAGGATGAACTAATGAAGGCAGCAGGAACTGATGGTACAGATCTCTTTGACCAGGTGAGAACAGCTAGCTATGAACGACACTTGCTTACTGAAAGGTATTTTGAAAAATGTATGTTTTCTGATTATTTTTAGAGCATTCCAGTGGAAACAGTCATTTGAACTTTTCCAGGTCTAAGGAAAGGCAATGAGTTACTTTTTAGAATGGCATGTGCTGAAAGAGGCATGTGGTTTAAACTTTGTACCAAAAGACAATAATGAAAATTTCCCTTTGTGTTGTTGTAATGATGCTTCAATTGAACTATTTTACTATTTTTTTAGCAGAAATAGCAATAAAGCTGGCAACAACTTGAGATACTGCCCTCTTAATAAATTACTATGAGGACTAATTGCTGCCATTTGAGAGGCATTTTCTTCTCAGAACTTTCACTTTTTGAAAAGTGCTTGTAGTAGTAACTTGGCCGCTGCGTTATCGGTGAACAAAGTACTAAGAAAAAATGCTGGAGCTGCCGTTAACTGGTTGTGAACAAATCACAAGATGACGATTGGTCTTTTCTTGGTTTACCATTTTTTTTAAACATTTTGAAAAGACTCGAAAAGTAAAGGGTCTGCTTTCTGTAAGGAATCACTTGCAAGCCTAATGCTGCAAAAGATGATTCACTGAGTTGGTGGTTTTTAGCAAGAGACATTGCTTTAGTCTCCTTGGCTCATCTGAGAAATGGAGAAAGAGCAGAAAAGAAACCTCCTCTGTTTCTGAAAGGAAATCTGTTACTTCTTTACCGTTTGTGGATCACAGTATGTTATGCCTTTAATCGCAAAAAATGTTTTTAGCAAGGTAAATAAAGATGTGGTGAAGTTTTAGCTTTAAGTTTGTCTTTGGTTAATCCTTTCACAAATGGAGTGCTGGATTTGGGCATAATTCTTTGGTTTCAAGGAATTTGGGGTTTCTCTCCTGAAAGTTCATCCAGCATCAACTTCTGGCCTGGAATTCTGTGGCTGCATCATTGTATATTGTACTCTGAAACAGGAGTCTTGACACCAGGAGTATTTGGGGAAGCCCGTCAAGTTGGTAATAAGTTGAGATACATACTTGCTACATTTTATTCTATTTTTTGTTTGTTTTGTCATGGGAATGGAAAGCAGTGTTCAGATCTTTAAAATACTCTTGTTCACATGCCTTTCCTGTTCTGTAGACATTTCTCTTGTTATCCCCTCTGCTTTAGCACTCTGTGTCTGTTGGATATTGATCTCTTTAAGAGTTTGGTACGTTGTTAGTGTTTGTCAAATTTCTGGGAAAATTAACTGTCATTCAAAATTTCTTCATTTCTTTGTTATCTCTGTTGAGGAAACTACAACTTGTGGATGGGATTCTTTATCTCCTATCCTTGGATTGTCCAGTTTAAGTTTTTTATTTTAAAATCTCTAGATAGCATTCAAATTTGTTGTGCAGCACTTTGATTCCTTTTCTCTTCTTGTGATGTTATCGTGGATGCCGTATCAGAATTGGCTTTTCTGCTATCCATTTTCTCTGCAAGTTTTCCAGCTCTGATCTGTAAAGCTGTTGCTTTTTTCATCACTTTGTTTGACTTTCAATAATCGAAAATTTCCAAATAATTCACTGATACTAAGACAGAAACAGAAATATGCCATCTTGGTAGGACGCGTTTGTGTGTCTAAACCACTGTTCTTTTATCTTTGTTTCCTTTATCCCTTCAGTTGCATCTAAACAAGACTAATTACCCTTGTGGTAAAGACAAGGTCTTTATTCTGCTAATTGTGTAGCACACGTCATAAAAATGCTTTTCTGAAATATTTTCCGTAGCTCAAGGTTATGATGTTCAGATACTGCAAAGCATAGAGTGAATAAATAAAACTGTTATCACTTTTTCACTTAATTATGTGCCATCTGGAATAGAAGTAAAAATGAGTACTGAACAATGTAACAGCGACTGTTTAAAAAAAAATCTGCTAAATTAATTACATTAGCCACTGTACAAAAATGAACTTTTCTGTTGTAGTTCATAGGACAACACAGTAAGAATTACAGATTTTGTGAAAACATATTTTGTTAATATAGGTTCATCGTTGGGTCAATTATGAATCAATGCTGAAGGAATGTCTTGTTGGGAGAATGGCTGTCAAGTCTGTTGCTGCTCCAAAAGGTGAGGTTTTTAAGAATGAAAAAAATTCTATTGTGCTTTACTCCAAAGTTATCTGGAAATTATGAGAAATCCTAAATTATCCTATTTATGAGGAGAGTCTCTGTTCTTGCATAGAGATGAAGGCTGTTGCATATATTCAGTCTTTTTACAGGAGACACCTGAAGATGAAACTATTTTATGCATTAAGACTTGTATAAGTAATGTACTGCTACATTTCTTTTGTTCTTAGTCATCAGAAAACAGACATGTCTGTGTTATGCGTGTATATATATCTATAAATAAATTTATTCTTTTTCCCCCAAGATACCTCTTTCTTCTTCTGATCCCAGGGGACAAACTGTCGTAGGCAGCTCTCAGATCTTGAAATAAAAGTCAGTATTTTCAGTCTGGTGATTTCAGCACCAGACATGGGTTTGGCAGGTCGCATATGTGTTAAGCTATTTGAATACATTTTATGAGCAGTTATCCTTTCTGAACACTTTGTTGGGTCCATTAGTTTGAATTTACTTAGAAAAAATTTTGCTGATACAAGACTCCTCCCAGTCAGAATAGCAAGAGACGTAGTTTATTGTCTTAAAATACCGGCAGTAGTTTCCAGAGACTTTAACCTTCGGTATTTGTTTTGGTTTGTAGGACACAGCAAAAATTTCCTATACCTAGGAAGCAGATGCTGTTACTGAATATTGACCCTTAGCAAAACTGAATTGAAAAAATGAAAGAATTAATGGCTGCAACTATTATTCTCAAATTCTGTGGCATCCTTTAGTTCACAAATTCAGCCACGTCTTGTAGCTTTTCAGCTTCTGACAAGGTGCACTGCATGCTTGCTTAGTGCTTAGATCACATTGCCTAACAGTTGAGTTTGGCCTATACATGAAGGGGAATAGTATTTTACACCTCCGTGTTGCTAGGTAGCTAATTCCAGTATGGAGCTTTTAAGGTAAATGCTGCAAAGTATGAAGAAACCTTGACAGCGTATCTGCTTCATGGAGTTGAGGTATTACAGATAAGTTACAGCTACTCTGTCAGCTGAGTTAGCAATTTAAAAGTAACCCTGACTTTTGCTGATTTCTTTAATCTAACTTTTCTGCAACTGGAGGGAATTTTTGTGACAGCCAGTCAGTAAAAAATAAATATCTTTGCCCCTGCCAGCTATGACAGTCCATTTTCTGCTGTTCGCTTTTTCTGCTTCTCTCTATTAAAGGACTGTTCTGTCTATCTTGCTGTAGTAATATTTGCAGGATGACGTTTGTTGGCTTTATAAAACCAGTTCTGTTGCCTTTGTGTCTTTTAGCCATTTCAGGCTTGGAAAAAAATGTAATTTCATTAATTAAGCACCAAACCGATGGGACTGGATTTGCTGAAATTCTTCACTGTAGAGTTGTTAGTTTACTTTGATTCTTGATAGGTTTATGTATCCTCCTTTTCTGAATTATCCAAAAAAGTGATTGACTTCACTGTCAGCCAGCCATAATTCTAGTCTTCCATCCTTCCAGAAGACCATATTAAGCAAAGTTTGCATTTGAAAAATAGAAGAATAAAATACTAAGTTAAGGTGCATGGTTTTAAATACAGGATTAAATGGGCCCATAAGTATAGAGGAAAGACAGGACTTCGAATTATGGAATACATGGGTTTCTCTTTGTGGCAGAGGGTGAGTGTTTGGCAGTAGGGCAAGCATCAGTCCTTGATGCTACAGGCTCAGTACAGGGCAGGTAAGGCAGATGTAGGTTTGTTGGGGCATTGCTGGAAGATTTGTGGTTGTTTATCTTAGCTTTTGTTTCCTGTGTTCTGGTGGTTTTTTGGAAAATGGTACAATTATTTGCTTACTGAACTGTTTAAGGAATCTGAAGCTTGTCCTTGAATGCTCTAGGGTGGTGGTTTTTTTTAAGAATAGTCTTTTGAAAACACTGGTGATAGTTAATGTTTTGTCATCTTGTCTTTTGGGAATGCTGCTTGATGGCATGGTGTTCACTAATGGGAAATTCTGAAGTGTCCCTTCAGTGGTGTTACAGTGGAGCTGTGTGTTGAAAAATGTGTAGTGTTTGTACTTGCTGAGAAGGCCAGTGCAGTAACTGCAGCAGTACCCAGGCATGTAAGAGATGGTTTCAGTATCTCCCTCAACAAACCCGTACAGCATTAAACTGCTTGCCTTCCTGTCAGGGTACGCAGCTGTGAACACTAATACGGGCACTAGTTTGCCATCTACCATCTTTTAATACTGCTAATGTTTCTCATAGACACGTGTTAGTATATGTCCTGTGTTACCTCAGTGGTAACATAACTTGGGAGTCAGAACACATGCTGCACTACTGTTAATTCAGTGAGATTAGACTGAGAGCTATGGTGTCATCTGAGGAAGAGAGGTAGGGCTGTGTCTTGAAAATGCCTCAAGCTATCCTTAAAATTGCAATGCCAATTTCAGCGTGTGAGCTAAAGTGTAGTGAAATGAGTGTAGCCTTTTGAACACAAAAAATTGCCTGTAATAAGAAACAAGTTTTTGTGAATGACTTGCCTGTCCTGGCAGAAAGCTTGAAGTGGTGTGAATTGGTGGCAGTACTGTCTGCTTGGTGCTTTGTTCCGGTAGCCTTTCTTCAGTTCTCTCACAATGGCATTTTCCCCCTCTAACACTGGCTGCTGTGATGTATAGCACTAGGAGGGATTTAGAACGGGGGAAAAACGTTCACGTTTTAGTTTTCGTAAAAGGGAGCAGGAAGAACAAACTGGTCTCTCTCACTTCCCCAAACCTGGCTCTCATAAAAGAGAGTATAAAATGGGCCTTCATATTGAGACATTCTGAGATGTGCAATGTAGAGAAGGCAGAAAGGGGCCTGCGTGCATCCAGAGGACTGGTTTTCCCTCAGATTTGCTATGAGCAGAAGTATTTGTGGCTGAGAGGTGCAGTGCCTTTCCCCTGGAGTTGAGCATGTTACATATGAATCCACGCTAGGTAATTCACCTGCTTGGTCTTTATCTTCTTTGTTTTTTCCTGGTAGTATTTGTTTGTGTGGAATACTTGCAGCTTACTGTAGATTTAAGGAAAAACTCAAGACAATAACTTGTCAAAATAAAATCATTTGACAGAAGGAGCTTATAGAAAGATTTTCTTTTTCCTGGGTTTCTGCCAAGGAGTGAGTTTAGACTTCCAAGGATTGTGTTGGTCAGATTCAGTGCCCGCTATATGTTGTCATGAGGCAAGTGTCATTGGAAGTCTGACAGATCTAATGAGCTTCTTAGCCATGAAGTTTGTAATTGCACAAGATAATGTGACGTTTGAAGTGCCAGAGTTCTTACGTTTCCTATCCTTTAGTGCTGTGCAACTTTTGGCATTTTTAACGTAGTGTTTCTTTAATGATACCTAATCTTTTGGAGTGGTAATCAGTGCTGCATTTATTTGTGACCTCTTGATACCTGAAGCATCCTGGTCAATCTATTAGTGTTATGGAAGTTTTATTTGGAGATCCTTACTTTGGCTTATTTATTTAGTATGATTCATGCAAGTACTTTGCTGTAACTTCTTACTGTCATGCTTGTTGCTTTTTCTTAATGCTTGTAGAGTTTTCCTCTACTCTGTCTGAAGAGAAGAAACAGCTTAATGGTAAGTATTTACCTGGAGTGAGGTGAATCTTACACTTATTTGAATATTATCAAGTTAATATTTTTTATACAGACATCTGATGTTCAGGCTCTAGTGATCCGTGGAAATTACAGAAGGCAAAATCCTAATCAGGCTTTGTGAATTCAGTGTTTAAAAGTGTTATAAGACTGCAGTATAGATAAAGTGGGCATGAGGTGAACAAGATTTCTGCTCAAGTCAGACAAGATAGGTCACAAAATACTCTGTGCTATGAAATCTGTCACTACAAAATTGCCAGTCTTTTTGATCCTTCTCTGTATCAGAAAAGCTACGTTGCCATGGGACTGGAGTAGCAGAGACAAGACAAAATTTTGGGGAACACTTAGAATTAGTAAGTCACTACTAAAAGCTTTACTAAAAAAGTCCTGTGAGTGTACTGGGAGGTAGTCCTTGTAGAGATGGGGAAGCATTCAAGCCTTCACTGAACCCTTCCTTGAGTACTGGAGGTAGATTTCATTGCTAGTGATCAAGAACTGTGCATTTGATTTTGATGATTTTAGGGAGATATTAGAGACTGATTAGTCTTATTAGTATAAGAGGTTTCCTGAAAGAATATGGCTTATGAAGTCCCATCAACTGGCATTTGATGGCAGAGTGTTGGTGGAGCAAATATGATGAACATCTGTGGAGGGAAATAATACAATTTGAATTCGAAGGCTGACCTGTTGGCATGAAAGGGAACAGGTGCAAATTGGTCATGGAAAGGTCTGGGCTGAAACTTTGGAAAAGGAGTCTAGAGCAGTCAAATTTTGGAGTGGCAGGAAGAGTAGAAACCTAGGTATGTCTTAAGGTGAAGCCAGAGAATTCTCAGGGTGATGTCCCAGCAAGTCCAGGCACAGTGAGGGGGAGATAAATTGATCATGCTTTCTCTGGCGAATTTGAGTTCCCATTTGTTTTCTTTTTTCTCATACCTCTTGCTTGCACTCTCATTGTGTTCTGTGAATGTTGTATTTGACTTCTAAAAGGCAGTTTACCTTTTAGTGTGCTACAAGTATTGGGCTACACAAAAAGTTGAACATACATCATATAAGCAAGACTGATTTTATTTGTTCCTGTTTTACTCTATAGCCTTGTAAGATGTTAAACTAAACTTTGAGAGGGTCTGCTGCCTGACTACCTTTTTCTCTTCAGCAACGATCAAGTTGCTGCAACCTGTTAATCTGGCTTTGAAGAACTGGGGGGATTAGAAAATAAACTCCGCTTTACTCTATTGGAATGATATCGGTAGCAGCTAGTACACATTAATACATGATAAATATTTTGTATTCAAGTAACTGATTTTACCATCTATTTCAATGTTCTTCTCTTGGTTACTTTGGTTCACCAGTTCTTTAGGTTTTGTGCTTGTCTAGCTGTCGCAGAGCTTTCCTATGCATCTTTCATATTCACAGTGAATCCAGGTAAACAGAAATAAGTGACGTTCCGTTTCTCTTCCATCTTGCTTTCTCCCCGCTCTTACCAACAGCATTTCTTGTCCAGATGTGTCAGGAGACATAGGGTATGATTCTGATGGTAGTTTCCAGTGAAATTGCCAAATACTGATGCTTGCTTGTTGTATTTACTTTACCTATTTGGCAAGACTTTCTCCAAAATTGGAGAGATCATTTCCTGAGGTTACCTTCCATGAGGTGTTTCATATTCAGTTGTTGTGTCTCTGTGCTTAGCTCTTGTAAATTTAAGTCAGAATAATTACTTTAGAAGTAAGCACCACTGAAAGTGGGCAAGAAAACCAGAGCCCATGCCATAGGCTTCTTTGGAAGTTGTTGGCACTAGTGAAGATGTGTTTGTCTTACCAATCTAAAATGAATAAATAATAATTATATTTGGAGCGTGCTCAGATCATCAACTTAAATGTATCCTTGATTTTTGTGCGCATCGGTTGTAGGTAATGTTAGTGGCAGTTAAAGCTGAAGTTTTCAGAATATATTGCTAGTGATAGCAGTGTGGGTGTAGCCTAATGTGCTCTTCAACATCTGTTCATACTTGAGTTTCAAACTAAAGACATAAACATTTCAAAACGCTGCCATTACCAAAGCATGCCTAAAAACTTCATATTTGTTTGAGAATAGATGTGTATCAAAGATATATTTTAAAAATTACTTTTTCAGCTTTGCACTTTTGAGCTAAAGTTAATTTTTCTTTTGTCCAAACTACTATGATGATGATTTTTGTAATAGTAGTATTAACTAAAAAAAAAAATTAGTTGGGGAGTTCCACCATCTGAAAACAAGCTGCTGTTCGAGCATATGCACATCAGACCTTGAAAAATCTTACAGTCTGGAAAAGGATGATCAGAGGGGAGTTTGAGCTAGAGTTTCAAGTACAGAAAGCTGAACTTTGAGGTTGAACCAGCTGGAATTCTTTAGCATAAGTAATATAGGTGTTCCTATTTTTCTTAGCAATATTTGGACTTTACATACGGGTCATGCTCGTTCTGGGCCTTGTATGAACAAAGAAAACAATAGGTACAGAAAGCCTTCAGAGCATCCTAAAATAGTTTAGAATGGAAGGAACATCTGGAGCTTGTTCAGCCCAGTCTCCTGCTCAAAGCAGGGTAAAGTTCAATACTAGATCAGAGTGCTCATGAGCACACACACACACCCCCCCCCATGGGAAGCAAAGAGGTATGGTGTTTTGTTTTTTCTTCCCCACCATATACATAAGCAGAATTTTTGCTGTTACTTGTCTTAGCCAGGGTATCTCAGAGAAGGACAGTCTTCTCTATATTTCCTTCTCTCCCACCCCCTTCTCTGTAGGTAGTTGGAAGAGTGCAGTTGGATTTTCCCCCTTAGCCTTTTTTTCTGCAGGCTGAGCACACACAGTTCCCTCAGCTTCCTTTTTCATATATCCTGTGGTCCAGCTGCTGGCCATTTTGGTGGTCTTTCCCTGGACTCGATCTGGTGTATCAACGTCTGTCCAGCACTGGAGAGCCAAAACTGGACAGAGTACTCCAGATGTGGTCTCGCAAATGCTGAACAGAGATGAAGACTTGCTTCCCTTGAACTCATTACTGTGCTCTTGCCCAGGATAAAGTTGGCCTTCATCACCACAAAGATGAAGTATCTACCCAAGTTAGGCTTGTCTACTAAGCCCTTGGAAGGTCTTCTGCAAAGCTCCTTTCTATCCAGTCAGGCCTCCCACTTGTTTCGTTGTATCAGATATTATTTATTTTTTTCCTCAAGTGCAGAATTTTGCATTTGCTTTTGAGCTTTGTGGAGCTTTTGTCAGCCCATTTCTTCAGTCTCTCTGGGTCTCTTTGAATGGTAGCCATAACCTTTTGGGTTTCAACTGCTTCCCATGATTTGTTACTGCTCACATACTTCCTGACAGTGAGACAGTGTGTGCCCTTCAGGCTGCTAATGACAGTGTCAAATGGTATCGGAATTCCCTGTTCCCTAGGGAATACCAGCTGTAACTAGCCACCAGTTGGACATCGTACTGCTGATCATGCATTTTGTGACTAGCAGGTCTATTAATTTTCTATCCAGATTATAATCCACCTGTCAAATCCAGGTTTCTCCGATGTGCGTACAAGGATAACATGAGAAATTCTATCACTAGCTTTGTTATTCCATGGGATTCAGCAAAGCAGTTCCCAGACCAAGCTGAAGTTTGCTCTCATGAGATTCAGAGTTGTAATTCTGCTGTTCTTCCTGGTCACCTTAAACTCCTTAATTTCATGTCTGCCATCAGCCTTTGTCATCACCATCAGCTTTTTTTTGTTTGTGAACACCATGACAGGTAGAGCACTTTAATTGGTTCATTGATCACCTGAATCATTGTCATCTTATTGCAGTGTGGCTTCTTGTTTTCACATAGCATCTTACAGTATTTCAGAATAATTCATAAATAACTTGGTTTGCCAGAACATTCTATTTTATTGTGGCTGTTCATGTATTTCTGTTGACCTGCAAAAGCAAACAGGAGCATGTATGACCATGAATTCCTCTTATCCACGGAGGCCAACCTAAGCATATGATATATGTCCTCAAGAAAGGCTTAGCCTTTGAGAAGGCTTTTTATTGTTAGGCAGTTGGTTTTCTTTTGCTATGACCTGAAGGCTCTGCCATTTAGCTTCCTTGGCAGCTGCAGATGGTATGTACTTAAGGGTAATTAAGGATCAAAGAATAAGTAATTCCAACGAGTTTTAATTGCTTTGGGTTAATTCCCCCATCTGGATGATCAAATAGTTTTGACAGATTGGATTAGACCAGAGCCGTGCTGTCTTGTTTTTTATCTGCTTTCTACACTGTGGACCCTCTCAATTACAGTGTTTAACGTTGTAGTCAAGCTACAAAACTTACTGGCATTTAGAAGGTAGTCATCTAGGTAACTGAGAATTTGTATGTTAATTATTTCATGCAAAGCCATTTCAAATTTGCAAGGTTTGCCTTTGAATGAGCTTGAAAGCAGCAGTCACCAACTGCTGTCTTAGACCTCTGCCTAACCACGGTCCAGGAAAAATCCTGCTGTTCATGTGCTGTTACAAGTGCTACTATATTTCAGTCTGTTCAGCTTCCTCCATGGTGATTCTGTGTAACTTTGGTGTTAAAATGGATGAAGGATTGCCATTGCTTTTATCTGTCATCTCTGCTCAAGTTTTTGCCAAGTATGTTCAGTCTGGATTAGGTCAGAGATTAGTACAGTTGACATTTTCAAAGACTGACCAAGTATTACCTTCCAGCAAAGGCTTTTTCAGACTGTTCAATATTGTTTAATAATTAAAGTGACTAGCTGAATTCTATGAAAATTCCTAGCAAAGTAGAGAGATTAAGACTGGTATTTTCACCTGACTGATGTGAAATTTTACTTGTGAATTAGGTTACACCACGTGTCCTCAGTTTAATTTGTTCATCTGGATGTATAAACAAATAGTTCTGTTAAAGGACATTAATTCAGATACCCTTTTTTCTGTGCTTCACTATCAAAAAATATGAAAACACAAGCTAATAACAGGTGAAAATCAGACCAAGCTACATGTACCAGAAGGGCAGCACACACAGGTTCTGTGGCGTATGGAACTCTTTATTTCTGAAGCAGAACTTCATGTTCTAGGAGCTTGCCCTCCAAGAGAAAGTGCTGAGTAAAAACAAATGAAAAAAGTACATGGATACTTCTGGCTGCCTGTGGAAATAAATATTGTGGAGGGAGTGTTTAGAACATTCAATTTAAAACCACTAAAACATCTCTGATTACGTTTTGTATTAAGCAAGCATCACAGCAAATAATTTAATGACTCTCTGCTCTTCGTAGGCATGCTTCCTGAGAGGAAAGTACTGGGTGCTTCTGCTAAAGATTTAACTCCAAGGTAAACCTTTGTCTTTCATTCTCTGTTGTACATACTATTTAATAGTTCTCTGCAGTTCGTAGTAAATGCAGGCAACTTCTTCCATGGGTTTGTTCTTGATGCTTCAGCCAAATGAGTATGTACCATCCTCTTGTAAATAGAACAGTTGAGGTTCAGGTTTAAACAACTTGCCAAATGTCATATTGTCTGTACAGGCAGATGATGATGCAAGGTTTCTGGCTTGCTCTGTTGGTTTCTAACACTTGCACTGCCTTGCCTCGTATATAAACATATGGCTTATATTTGCAGGCTCCTCAGCCTTGCTTCCTGAGAAAGTCCTGCAAAGTGATTGCAACCAAGCTGATTACTTTTTTGACTTCAGTTACTTTGTCCGTAAACAGCTGAGTTGGCATGCCTTGGAAGAGTACTTCAAGCTGGAATAGATTAAGATGTCACAGCTGTATTCAGGTTTCTACAATATGCAAAGTAAAGCAGGTCCTAAACCCCCACTGTGATATGCCTGCTGTTGTCACTGAGGTATCATTTTACTCCATGGTGCCTTGAGTTGCCACGGTTTGGTTTCTCACTTGGCATTAAAATGTCCTGTGAATGTGTAATCTTTGGGCCAGTTACACGCAGTCATATGAAATATTGTGGCCTATGAGCAACTGGAACGTGGCTTATCTTCTGGAGTGCTCCCCAAACTGTGCTGCCTTTCTTCCTGTGTGTCTTTCATGTTCTGGTGTATGTTGTGACTGGATGGTGTGCAGAGCATCCTCCCCCTCTGCCTGCTTTTTCTGGTCCAGGAGTCCAAAAAGTGGACAGAAGTGGTTAGGACATTGGGGAAGGCAAAAGACAGCAGTAGCCTAGATGTGAGGTGTTAGCTTTGTTGTGCGGACAGAATTAGCTTTCACTGGCTGGGATTGCAACCCAGCTGGAAGTGAGGACTAAGGTGTCTATGGTGGAGAGCCAGGCACGAGATTGTGAAAACAGGTAGAGAAAGGAATAGCTTTTCTGGGATAGGGTGGGCAAGTTGCTTCTTGGAAGTGTAAGGCCATACAGACAATTAGCATTTGAAGGCTTTCTGTTTCTTACCTTACCCTGTATTTATTGCGAGGTCTTGGCAGCTTGGGAACACAGGAATATAAAATCTTGATTTGGGGAGGTGAAAGGGAGCTGTGGTTTTGTGGTTTGTTCATGTAATTTATAACTCTTGGAAACCACTACTTTTGTCTGGAGTCGAGATTTTAATCATCTTGTTAGGAAGGTTCATGTCCTGCAAAGAGGATACACATGCTTTTTAAGGAAAACCAATGCCATATAATTTTAGCTACAATGTGCTGGCTATCAGAATGCATAATTAGACTGGTTCTATTTTAATAGTATTTTCAAATTTATTTGGTCTGGACTTCTTTCTTCAAAAAATAGTAATAATGTATTTGGCTTGTAAATTCATGAAGTAAGCTCTGTTTCAAAACTGCTGGTTACATATATTTTGGTATGCCAAAAGAAAGTGTATATATTTTTTTTCTTTACTGTATTTTTTTGTTTTACAGTTATGACTGGTTTCAAACAGATAGTTCGATCACCATTGTCCTATATACTAAGCAGAAGGTAAGCGTATTTTATGAAAGGAAGAATTACAAGATGCAGTTGTAATCCAGCTTGAATTCTGGGCGAAGTTAATTAATTATTTTTTTTCCTTGCCTATGAGAGAATATGAATGCAGAGTTGGTGATAGTTGACTGTCAAGAAAAACGATTAAGGGGAGAGATCATCGTGGATGAACACTCATATCTTGTAGAAGTTGGTAGGTACTGTAATTTTGCAGTTGAAAGTACTGAATTTTAGTTCTACTTTATTGAAACCCTCTCATCAGACCATATGTATTTTACATATAGCAATTAATATTTTATTACTCTTTCATTAGAGATGATTACTTTAATGTACCTTGATGTAAAGGAGTTACATTGTTTATCAATTCAAATCGTCATTTGTTTAGTATGCACTTAATTTTTTATATGTGGAATAAGTGTAGTAAGAAATTGATGTAAAACTTGTGTAAAATTTTTCAAGTATGTTTTTGATGGTTATTAAAATGCCCTTATTCAAAAAGGGCAAGTGGAATAGTTTACATAAATGCAGATCGGTAGCTTTACATGAGTCCTTGTTAAAAGTAATGGGGAAGATGATGCCTTTCTTAATGCTGTGTTAGGCCTGCAGAAGTCACGAGTGAAATTTCAGGGCCAGGTAAAAGATGTGTGGGGTTCCAAGCTCATTGGTTCACTCGGTATTCCTAGCTTTACTGTATGTATATGACAATGAGAACGTAATTTTGTTTTTGCTTAACATGGAGTTTGTTTCTCTTCATTTCAGACTTGGATCATGCAGTTCAAGAAGACATGGCTGGTAAATTCTGCCTTTTGCAGCACTTCTGTATTCCTTTAATATCAGAATGTGGAACTTCAATTTATTTTTCTCACTCATCAGATACTTTACGGTTTTGCTTACCACCAGGTTTTGATGCAGTCAAATCAAACCATAACACTGAATAATAATTATTTTTTAATTGTGGCATTTGGGCCTGTGAAAGTGATAAATTGATGGTTCTGTAATTCCTCTGAGCATGACTAAATGTTAAAATAATTAGAAGTTAGTTCTGTTACATATTTGTAAACTGTTCTTTGCTTAGAGTGGGATTTTCTTGGATTTAATTATTCATTCAAATGTCCTTGAAAAGAAAGGAAGTAGTAAATAGCAGTGGTTACCAGTTTCCAGTAAATGAGGACTCTGAATTCATGAGTACTTTTTTTTTGACCAGGTGGTGGGCTGTGAAGTGTTTCACAATGTATTTAGTAAGTAAGATACTATTATGCATAGTGAGTTAGTGCTTGTTCTTTTAAATGTGATGTAAAACATTACAAAGAGATAGCTAGAAGTACATTTAATTTGGTATTTTAATTAAAATAGATTAATTCCATGTGTTTTGAGAAATTACTAATTCTAAAAATTCATTATAATGGAGTAGCAAAATATGGGGGTTTTAAACGAAATTTAACTAAAAGTAACAGTGTGAAACCTTTTCCCTTTTAGTAAATATTTCTGAGAAAGTTGGGAAAGTAGAGATTACCTTAAAAAAAAAGGATAAGATTAACTGGAAAACACTGGGACGGCCCTTGGAGAGTCATAATACATTTGTCAAACACTCGGACAGAGGTAAGCAGTTTCGTGGCCATGCCATCTGTTTTGAAACTTTTTTGAGCTTCTTAGTCATATGTGTTTTCTTCCAGGATTTTCTTCTTCCGTAGTTATACCTTCATTTGTTTCAGGAATGTTTTCTGGTCTTGTTGAAAGCTGCTCGGGAATTCCCCTTGAGAGGGTTCAGCTTAGAGGTGTGGTTTTGTTTTGTCCAGCAATGGAACCGGAGGTCTTCCAGGCTTGCAGAAAGACTGGAACTACCTAATAGGAGAAGGTGAAGACTGCTGGAGTGTTGTTCCGTCTCATGGCTACCTGTGTGCTTAACATGGTTTCTGTCCATATGAAAAACTCAGTAGACCCTGAGGAGATAGTGCATGGATTGTGTCAGTCATTATAGGGGTACCTGTAGTGAAGAAACAAACCCCTCCACTTCCAACTGTTACTGTAGATGCAGTAACATCTTTCAACACTGTAATGTTGTTCCAGCCCACTGCATCCTTGTAACCTGAACTGTGATTAAATAAGTGTCTTCAAGCCATGCGTAGGTATCGAAGCCAGCTCTAAGCAAGTCGATGTGTCCGCAAAAAGCAGTAGATTCTATAGAGGTGTTCATTTTGTGGTAACAGAATAGTATGAACTCGATGCAGCACCTAACTTTACCCTGATCAGTGTGGTTTTTATTTAGACGTTAAAAACCAAAAATTTCTGCACAATTACATTATATAATATAAGCACGTTCTTGATGTTATTGCAGCTGTCCAGTTTCGCAAAAGCCCTCTTGGCCCTTTAGTAATGCTCAAAAATTGGCTGTTTGATGTTAGTCTGCCTTATGCGTGAAAGCAAAGCTGTACACTTTTAAGAGCTAATTAAATGTTGATCACTATGTTGTATACCTCTTATTGGCTCTCAGTTATGCCACTTGGGCCTTTAAAAGTTGAGACATTACTGTGGCACAAAAAGGAAGACCGACAGCATAAAAGCACGTCTCTTTAGCTGCCTTTAGGTAATGTAGAATGTAGTTCTCCTTATGAGAGTTTCAGAAACTGTTGAGTCATCCACTGTAATACTAGATATTTTTCAATATAATCCTCTATATTGAATGGGATACGCCTCGACTGATATGTTGTCCACAGTCTATTGCTCATTTCCTCCCTCCTTATCACTTTTCATGATTACAGAGAACAAAATGAGAAAATAACCTGAAAGAATAAAGTGCAGAATATACTTGCTTTGTAGGTCCTTTGCAAATGTGGAAGGCAAGGATGACAGATGCGCTTGGCAAAAATCCAGATTGAGTATTAGAGTTGAGCATTCATCAGTGCTTCCTAGATGATTATTCTGCGGGTTTTTTCTAAGAAGTTGTTCTTCATAGTATTTGTCTTTTATGCAGAGAATTGTTACAGGTCTTGGACAAGTTTATTACGTATCACTGACTGAGTTCAGATCAGTTTAGATTGAATCTCCAGAAAACTTAAGTTAAAGGACTTGCTGAGCGCAAGTTTCTTCGGTTCCCTGATTACAAAGATGATGAATCTAGCAAATATATTGATACCTATGGCTTTTAAATCTCTACTCCAGAAACTTCTGTTCTGCAGGTTTTTTAATTTTTATTTTTAATTTTAATTTAAAATTGAACATGCCAGAAGGTTTATAGAGGAAGAATGTTCAGGCTAGATGTCTTTCCTTTATTCCAACCCTGTGCTTTGAGCTCGGCCATAAAATCTACGTGCTGGAGGCTTCTGTTGCCTCAGTTTAGTCTTAGGTAGCCACCCTGTTTTCTGCTTGGGATTGTGCTCCCTTACTGTAAATTGCAGTGTTGTCAATTTTGCTTCCAGTTCTGTAGGAGCAAAATAATGTTACGGGTGAAGAAACTGGTACCTTGCATAGTGTAAACACAGAAACAGTAATTCACAACTCTGGGTAATTTCCTCGTCTTTGGGCGTGCAGTTAGTTTTGTATGCAAAACTACTTTTTCTGAAGCAGTATCACTTTATTCCAGAAATAAAATAATCAAGACTTCCAGCCTGCTAAGTAATTCTGACCTCATAAATGAATTGATGCACTTCATATATGAAGTTAAATAGGTCTTTGAAGAGAATATTAGATTGTTCTTTGATAAACTGCAGAAATGCATACTATGAAGTATGTTGCAGATAGAGAGGCTCTCCATAATGCAAATTAAGCTTTAGTTTAATTTGCATGGTGGGGCAGTAGTAGTATTATCAAGGTTGTATGCATGTGGTTTGCCTATTTACTTGTGCCCACAGTAGGAGCTCTCCTAGTGTGCCACCACACTCCTCCAAGCCTCTATACTTTTTGTTTAATTTTTATTTTTACAACAGCCAATTCTGAATTTTACAAAAAAGTGATGAAACTCTTTCTTCAGAGACAATGATATAATGCAGATATGATACTGGAAGCCTATGGTAGCTTTGTTATGAAGAAATAATTAACGTAAGCCCTTAGTTTTTTCCCCTTAAGCTGGGAAAGTCATACTCCCAGATAAATTGCCTGTGGACTCTCAAATTGCTGCTGAGTTTAGTCTAACGTTTTGCCCAGTGTATCTGTTAGTTAATTTGGAAGAAAGAACAAGAACAAAATCATGGAATTTCTTCTAAATTGAGGGGGATATTTTAAAAAAATCACTGTAATTTCAGGGTTCTACACCGTATCTTAGGATGGATCAGTAGATTCAGAAGAATATTCAATATTGCTTCTGCTCTTAAAAAGGATTGAGTGCTTAGTTTCCTGGAGGAATAATTATTTATACCCAACAGTATTGCATAGGAAGCACGATTCGATATAATTAGTTTGTTAGTGTAGGGAAGTTGGTGACATTACTCTTAAGTAGCTATTATGAAACTGGTCACTAGAAAGCAAAACCAAAAACTAATGGTTGTAGTGTCAGCATCCTGTGAAATTTAAATGCAGTATTAAAAAAAAGGTAGAAGTTTCTCAACAAAAGAACCCAAACCCCACCCAACCAACCAAACAAAAACCACATAAAAAAACCCCAAACCACACAACACAGTGATAGAGTGCAGTTTTTCTCGTAGGTGTTAAGACTTGATTTTCTTGTAGGTGCCTTTTCTGGGAATTAAGATATGGAAACCCACTCATGAGGGGATAGGTTGTGATCACCACTGCGTATCATGCTTCTATATCAAGGTGAAATTGCAGCCAAGTCTTGGAGGTGACAGGCAAGCACTATAATAATGTTACATAGACCTGCAGTTTATCGAAGATTGTTTAAAAAGACACCAACAGAAAAATGTTTTAAAATCAGTTTTTGTTGTGGAACTATTTTTTTTTTTTAAATGAACTTGAATTTCAGCCAGATTTGTTCATCTTAGCTGAAAAAACAGATCTTTTGACTTCAGTTTGTCTGTATTAGTGTGGTAGTTGTTTTTGTAGAAAAACTGCATTCTACCAAATCTAAAAAAAAAAATCAAGACCTTCATCACTGACTGCTTAAATAAAACTTCATTGTTGAGTACAAATCTGTTCATGATGCGCCTTCAAAAGACTTTTTGTTCTGAATGAGGTAAGAAAACATTGCATGTGCACAAAGGAGTATTTCTGTGTATCTAAGGCTTTTGTTTTTCACTTGTGGTTAGCTGCACAACTGTAGTTGTGGTCAACAGAAAGTGAAACTTGGACTTATTTGAATGAATCACAATTTTTTGTATGTCTTGTGGTTTCTTAGCAGCTTTAGCCAATAGAATAAGCAACTGATGTTGGGACTGTATGTGATAATACGAAATCTCTTTGATCAGTTTTTCCTTTAAATTTCACTTTTACTGTGTAGAAACAAATTTCTAAGTACTTTGTATGCCAGTTACGAAAATGGTTTGGAATGACTATGTGTATAAAAGCAGTAACCATATGCAACTGAAAAATGACATAAGTAGGGATGACTTATGGGGCGGGGTGTGTGTGTATTTTTTTCCCCATGGAGAATAAGCATCTTCCTTCTGAAAATGATTTTGAACTTCTACTCAGATCCCTGTTTTGGAAAGTAACCTATTCACCAACTTCTGCTCTTCCTAAAGAGTGTGAAACTATTGGCAGTTGTGTGCAACTACTGGCAGATGCTTAGAGGGTTCAGTAAAGAATCAAGTTGTTGTTGCCTGTGAGTACTGAAATGGGATGTAATTTTACAGTTTTGTGCAGTGCTTTTAGTACGCATTAAGTGGAAGATCATGCACTTTCTTTGTTGGAAGTAATAGAACAGAATGCTGACACAGCACTTAAGGTGTGTAGGCCAGGACTGTGCTGCAACAGGCTGCTATTTGCTGCATAACCAGGGAATGTACAGAAGGCATTGATTCAACGGAAACTTTGTTTTGGGAAGAGAGGGAGACCATCTGGGAAGAGCATGGCTGACGTCTTTGGTTAATAGGAGCAAGTTTGTGAAATCTAGGAATTAACTGGAAGCATTTGAGGGTACTGGTAAGTTGGTGGTCAGCATTAAGGGTTTGTGGTTGTCTTAACTCCAAGACTGGGATGCTGCTGGGAATGATAGGCAGCCACTTTCCTTCAGCTGTGTAGTCTAATCTCCATTTTGTTAGCACTGACAGTACGTGAGGCTCCATAATCAAGTAACCTGAAAAAAAAAAAAAAAAAGGTTAACTTTCAGCTGCCTGACAGACACTGCTGGGTGGTACATGCTTGCTGAGGGTTGGGTGGAACTCCTCTACCAGAGATGGAGGGGCAGTAGAATGATGTGGCTTTTATAGTTTGAAGCTCTGTATCCCAAGCAAACAGGCTAACGTTGCTGCCGTAGCATTACTAGGATTATGACTAACAAGTAAGAAGAAATAAGAATTGTCACTGAAGTCTTATCATTGAAGAAAAGCAAGAAACATCCATCATTCAAAGAAAAAATCTTAAATTAAAATCCCTTTCATAATGAGGAAGAACAGTAGGGAAAAGGAAGATACTCTCTAAAAGGCATTATTTGTGCAGCAGCTTAGTTAGTAAAACTCACTTCATATGCATATGAATCAAGGTGCTGTAGTTCTTAATTCCAGCAGAAGAAGTTGAGTTCAGTGAGCGACGTTTCTAGCCTGTGATTGTGTTGGGTTTACGTGGCACAGTTTTGGTAGCAGGGAGGCTGCAGGGGTGGCTTCTCAGAGAAGAGATCAGGAACTGTGATGCTGACACTTGATGTCTGCAGAAAGTTTGATCAAACCTAACCTCATCACAAAGTACTTCCTTTACTTTGAAAATTAGGATTTGCAGCTGGGCACTTGCACCACGCTCCAAAATTGAGAGAGCAGTGCCTTTTGCTTATGTATAATAGCAAATCATGTGTCTTTGGCATCTGACAGTTAACTTGGCTTCATGGGCTGCTGAAAGCAACTGTTCTCCTTCAGCTTGCTAGTGGAGGCTGGTGTTCTTTTGTTGAAAGGCTTTTCTACGTTGCCAATTGGTTTTGCCCGTGGGACCACTGACAATGAAATCATTTTAGTTAATATAGCAAGATGACAATTGAAACTAGGGGTTTGTTTAGACCTAGAGAGGTCTCTGTTTTCAAAAATTGGATGAACTGGGACAAAAGTTCCATATGGCAAATCAAAACGAAAAAGGAGGGCAGAGGTTAGTATGTTACATGTGGAAAAGGTTGGAAGTTGTTCAGGTTGGAAAGGTCAGAAAATTGTCAGGAAACAGCGAATCAGTTTTTTAAACTTCTCTCTCCACTCCCAAATATCTGGAAGAGTATTAGCTGATCAGTGTTGTGGACTATATTACTGACCTCCTATATCCTTTCAAATAATTCTTAAGTCTGCAGAATTGACAGCAATCTTAGTTTATTTATATACTGTACTTTGCAATCTTAGCATGTATTATTTTTCAAAAGAATGGTAGAAAAACAAATTACAACAAACTCACTTTTATAGAAAGCTTTTTTATATATAATCATTTAGGTTGGAAAAGACCTTTCGGATTGTCAAGTCCAACCATTATTAGCCCAGGACTGCCAGGTCTACCACAAAACCATGGCCCTGAGCACCATGGTGATTCTACCACCTCCCTGGGCAGCCTGTTCCAATGCTTGATAACCCTCTCAGTGAAGAAATTTTTCCTAATATCCAATCTAAACCTCCCGAGGCTGTTTCCTCTTGTCCTGTGGCTTGTTGTCTGGGAAAACTGACCCACCCCACCTGCCTACAACCTCCTTTCAGGCAGCTGTAGAGAGCGATAAGGTCTCCCCTCAGCCTCCTTCCCTCCAGGCTAAACAGCCCCAGTTCCCTCAGCTGCTGCTCATCAGACTTGTGCTCCAGCCCCTTCCCCAGCTCCGCTGCCCTGCTCTGGACACGCTCCAGCACCTCAGCGTCTGTCTGGCAGTGAGGGGCCCAAACCTGAACCCAGGGTTCGAGGGGCGGCCTCACCAGTGCCCAGTACAGGGGGACAGTCACTGCCCTGGTCTCGCTGGCCACACTGTGTCTGACACAAGCCAGGATGCTGTCGGCCCCCTCGGCCACCTGGGCACACTGCTGGCTCATGTTCAGCCGGCTGTTGACCAGCACCCCCAGGTCCTTTCCCACCAGGCAGTTCCCAGCCACCCTTCCCCAGGCCTGTAGCGCTGCCTGGGGCTGGTGTGACCCAAGGGCAGGACCCAGCACTGAGCCTTGTTGAACTTCGTACAGCTGGCCCTGGCCTGTCTGTCCAGCCTGTCCAGACCCCCCTGCAGAGCCTTCCTGCCCTCCAGCAGATCAACACTCCCCTTCAACTTGTTGTCATTTGCAAACTTACTGAGGGTGCACTCGATCCCCTCATTCAGATGATTGATAAAGACATGAAACAGGACTGAGCCCTGGGTAACACCACTTGTGACCAGCTGCCAGCTGGAGTTAACTCCGTTTGCCACCACTCTTTGGGCTCGGCCATCCAGTCAGCTTTCAACCTAGCGTAGAGTGCACCCATCCAAGCTGTGAGCAGCCAGTTTCTCTGGGAGCATGCTGTGGGAAACAGTGTCAAAGGATTTACTAAAGTCTAGGTAAAGAAAACATCCACAGACTTTCCCTCATCCAGTTGCTGGGTCAACTTGTCACAGGAGGAGATCAGGTTTGCCAAGCAGGATCTGCCTTTCATAAACCCCTGCTGACTGGGCCTGATCCCCTGCTTGTCCTGCATGATGGCACTCAGGATTATCTGCTCCACAATGTTCCCCAGCACCGAGGTCAGGCTGACAGGCCTGTAGCTCCCTGAACCCTCCTTCCTGCCTTTCCTGTGGGTGGCTGTCACATTGGCTAACTGCCAGTCTGCTGGGGCCTCTCCAGTTTGCCAGGACCGTTTGATGAATTACCGAGAGCTGCTTGGCAAGCTCTTGCACCTTCTCCATCGGTGCCCTTGGGTGGATCCCATCCTGCCCCACAGACTTGTGCAGGTTTAAGTGGAGTAGCAGGTCACTGACCATTTCCTCCTGGACTGTGGGGACTTTATTCTGCTCCTCCTATCCCATAGAGCTGGACGCTTGCTGATATGCTTTAATTCTAGATTAGTATGAAATGGAATTATTACCTTTCATTTTTCAGGGCTGTAGGCATTCTTTTGGTATATCTGAGATGTTTGCTCATTCAAAATGAGCAGTTTGTAGGATGTTAGATGGAACATTTGAGAAAATTATTAATAAAGATTTATTCCATGTCAGAGGCTTTACATCATGTCTCTGCAGGCATTTGTAGTGGATAACTCACTAGTAGGTATTTTAATAATTTAAGAAATCGAGTATATGCAGAAAAATACTATGACCACCTACTGTGGCAATGTAATGAATTTGATCCTAATTTAGTCCATGCATAAATTGCATATGCAGTTGAGATTTAGTAACCTGAATGTATATTTCCAGACATTACTACGTGTATTTAGATGCTTGATCATTCTAGCAGGGTTTATTTATACCCTTGGAAATAAAGCCAATTAGAAAGAAGGGTGGCTGAGCTGGACCATCTCATTTAAACCTTTAACTTTTAGGCATTTTGTGGATAATTACTGGTTGTTTGAAAGCTTTTCTGTGTTTAAAATTCTTTTGTTTCTGTTGTGGTTGAATTGACAGATTGTGCTCCTGTACTTACTGAAGAAGAGAATGTTAATAGTGAAGGCTGTTCCTTCAGGCAGCAATTGAGGGCATTGTGTCAGAGCACTCTGTAACTAGTCTCCAGCTGTCTTTAGCTTTTTGACTGTATCCAGAATATCTGGGAATAACAAAATGTTTGGGCTAATAACGCTGCAATGAGGAAACTGCAGTACAGATAAGTTACTTAGTTAATTATTAGTTACTTAATTATTATAAGATAATTAGATAAAATTACTGAAACACTCAAAGTGGTCTTTAAGTGACTCTTGGAGAACACTGGGGAAGGAGAGTGGGCCAGCTAGCTTACTGAGACCCTCTCAAGCTTTGTTCTGTTTAAGTCCAGCAATTGGTGCCTGTTCTCGAACTGTAGCCCTAGTTAAGGATAAAGTTAACTGCAGTGGCAGTGCTCACTTGAGCTGCAGCAATGCTTAAATTTCCTTGACGTTCTCTCTTGCATTTGATGAAGACTTCACTGGAAACTTGCAAAAACCCTCTGTCAGGCAGGACTCTCTTAAGAGGAGTTGTTGTGTTGACTCAAGAAGGAATTTTGGCTGACTTGGGTATTTAGGCCACGTACAAGTGATGTACACTTATTACACATTTTCTTGTAGTCCATTCCTATTCAAAAGAATCACCAAGTGATAAAAGTCAGGAAGTAAAGAAGTGTCTGCTGGTGCAGTGGCAAAATACAAAAAATCAAGGTGCTTCTACTTTAAGACCTAAAGAAATAGTAGAATCGTAGAGTAACTTAGCTGAAAGGGAACTCTGGAAGACATGTGGTCCAACCTCCTGCTCAAAGCTCTCCAGTCAACATTTCAGTATCTCCAAGGACAGAGACTCTCTGAGTAGCCTGCCCCAGTGTCTGACCAGACCATCTCATGGTGATGTCTAGCTGGAATTTCCTAAGTTGCAGCTTATGTCCTTTGCATCTCATTCTGTTTCAAGAGTAGCTCAACTATTTATGCTAGTGACTTGAGTATTTTTCAATAACATGAAAAAAAGAGGGGAGAAGAAATGTTGCTTCACTGAAATTGCTTCAGCGCAGAAAGTGTTGTTAGAAGGATGTCATGCTCAAGTATTCTCATATATGAACCTGTCAAATTTTGAGAGGCTTTACATGAAAAAATTCACTGGGACTGGTTACAAACCTGGAATGGTGAAATGATTGTAGGGAAGAGGCTTCTTCTGTTTGCTTTTTTTTTTCTTTTGGCTCGTTTTGGAAGTTTAGGTACTCCTGCTCATGGGATTTTATAGCTTGCTGCTTTTTTTTTTTTCTCTGCTGGGCTGAGCTTCCAATATCTTATATCCCATGAAACTTCCCTTGAGTTACAGACTTGTTTAGGCAGTATGATACTACAGTCATGCTGATGTTTCAGGTTAGAGCTTAAATACTGCAGTGCTGAAACAAAGGCGTAGCTGAAAAATGCTCTTCTCTAGATAGAAAAGGAAAAATTATTCCTGGTCATCTTCAATTAATAACTCCAGTTTTGTGTCTAGATTTGTACAGTATGCTGTCACTTATCTTGTACAGCAATTATCCCAGCTTTCCTAAAATACTGATGGGAATAACATTTATAGAATCATAGAATGATTTGGGTTGGAAGGGACCTTAAAGATCACCCAGTTCCAACCCCCTGCCATGGGCAGGGACACCTTCCACCAGACCAGGTTGCTCCAAGCCCCGTCCAGCCTGGCCCTGAGCACTCCCAGGGATGGGGCAGCCACAGCTTCTCTGGGCAGCCTGTGCCAGTGCCTCAGCACCCTCGTAGTGAAGAATTCCTTTCATCTCATCTAAACCTACCCTCTTCCAGTTTAAAGCCATTCCCCCTTGTCTTATCACTACACACCCTTGTAAAAAGTCCCTCTCCAGCTTTCTTACAAGCCCCCTTCAGGTACTAGAAAGCTCCTTTCAGGTCCCTGCACAGCCTTCTCTTCTCCAGGCTGAGCAACCCCAACTCTAAGCCTGTGTTCATAGGAGAGGTGCTTCAGCCCTCTGATCATCTTCACGGGCCTTGTCTGGACTCACTCCAACAGGTCCATGTCCTTCTTATGCTGGGGGCCCCAGCGCTGGATGCACTACTCCAGGTGGGGTCTTGCGAGAGTGGAGCAGAGTGGGAGAATTGGTTCCCTCAGCCTGCTGGCCGTGCTTCTTTTGATGCAGCCGGGGAGATGGTTGGCTTTCTGGGCCACGCTGAGTTTCTCATCAACTGACACCCCCAAGTCTTTCTCCTCAGGGCAACAGTCAATCCATTCTTTGCCCAGCCTGTATTTGTGCTTGGGATTGCCCTGACCCACATGCAGGACCTGGCACGTGGCCTTGTTGAACTTCATGAGGTTCACGTGGGCCTACCTCTCAAACCTGCCAAGATCCCTCTGGGTGGCATTCACTGCACCACACTGCTTGGTGTTGTTGAGAGTCTTGCTGAGGGTGCATTCAATCCCGGTGTCCATGTTGCTGACAAAGACATTAAACAGTGCTGGTCCCAGTACCAACCCCTGAGGAATGCCACTCATCACCGGTATCCACTTGGACATCAAGCTGTTGAGTGCAACTCTTTGAGAGTGACCATCCAGCCAATTCCTGATCTACTGAGTAGCCTGTCCATCCATCAAATCCATGTGTCTCCAATTTAGAATGTGCAGGACAGTGTCAAATGCTTTGCACTAGCCCAGGTAGATGACATCAGTTGCTCTTCCCTTATTTACCAATGCCGTAACCCCGTTGTTGAAGGCCACCAAATTGGTCAGGCACAGTTTGGCCTTAGTGAAGCCATGTTGGTTGTCACCAATCACCTGTCATGGATAGAGAGACAGACTTCACTTGTAAAAGAGGAGCAGCAATATGTTTATTGGTATAAACCAGCAGTTTACCAAAGTTTGATAGTAAATGTGACAGTAGTATGGCAAGATTTAGTGGCAAGGTATGCTTGAGTATTTACTGCACAGAGGACGTGGTCAGACAAAACTGTCAGGGAGACCCTCCTGTTGAGTCATGAGGTTCAGAAAGGACCCCCTCGCATTCTAAACTCTTCCTCAGAGGGTAGTTTAGGTGCAACTAGATCAGACTTAGTCTCAGACTTGGTCAGTGGTTTGTATCAAAGGATTACATTGCACAATCAAGCCTTTCTACCACTTAGCTAAGATTTCAAAGTTTAGCATGCTGTTAATCACTCTACTGAGATTCTGTTGTGGTAAGGGATCTCAGCCTCGAAGTGTAACCTTGAGATGCAGCCCTGCTCAAGGGGAGATTCTGTTATGCCGCTTGTTGCTGTGCAGGAGAAACTAACAGGCTCTGGACTATCCATATTTATGAAGTAAGATAATTAACTCATAGTCATATGTGCATACCAACTACAGAAGTTACTTTCAGACTTGGCTTGAGTTGGACCTTGACCAGCACTCTTGGGTGGCCGCATTGTTCAAGTTAGCCCTTTGCTGTCCTGTCATTGTCTGCCTCCCCCAAATCCACTTTGAGTTGGATACACCCATCTCACCCAGCCACATGAATTACAACCACTGTTGGTGGTTATCACTTGATCATTGTTAAGAAGATCAGCATGGGTTTGGGGGAAGAGCATGCTGCCACATCGCCTCCTTATTTTCCATGTGCCTTTAGCATAGTTTGCAGGAGGATCTGCTCCCTGATCTTGCTGGGCACAGAAGTGAGACTGACTGGCCTGTAGTTCATTGGGTCTCCCTGTTTCCCCTTTTCCAGTTGGTGGGAACTTCACTGAACTGCCACAACTTCTCAGATTTGATGGATAGAGGTTTAGCCACTTCATCTGCCAGTCCCTCAGGACCTGTGGATGCATCTCATCAGGTCCCATGGACTTGTGCACCTTCAGGTCCTTGAAATGGTCTTGAACCTAATCTTCTCCTACAGTGGGCAGTTCTTCGTTCCCCCAGTCCCTGCCTTTGCTTTCTGCATCTTGGGTGGTGTGGCTGGAGCACTTGCTGGTGAAGGCTGAGGCAAAAAACTACTATTTGTTCCCAAGTAGGCAAGCACTAACCTGTTGTGGCAATGGCAACAGGCCTATGTCAGTTAATAGAGTATTATAGCTGAGAGTTGAGGAACACCTTCCAATATTTGGCATTTGTTGTTAAATTAACCTTTGTAAGCATTTTTCTTTCCAGAGAGAAAGCTACTAAATGGTCAGGTTTGCATCTATGCCCTTTGTTCTTTGAAGTACTTCAGTGCTGCTTTATCCCTACTTATGATCCCCCGCCTCTGGCTGTAATCAGCAGGGCATAGGCCTCCACTGTGTTTTCAAATCCTCTTTTAGACTGTGAAGCGTTGTAATGATGCAGATTACATAGCTCAGCATGGCTGCTTAGTTAAAACAGGTCCACATCTTGCCAGCCTTACACCGAGTGCTTTGCCACAGAGATAGTTTCCAGCGTAAGTGACGGGTTATTGCTCCTTTCATAGAGGTAGAGTGAATGGCTTATCTGGCTTTGAGCCTGTTGTGGGTATAGGGAAAACACAGTACTTTAAGTTTCTATAAGGTGTTGGTGAAATATTTTTTTGCTTTTGTTCTGAACAAAGCTAAGTATACCAGGGTGTTCCTTCCCTTTTTCCCCACTGTCCTTGTTTTTGGCTTTTTAATCCCCATTGCTAATAAGAATGTAGAAGGGATTATAGTTATTTTGATTAGCCATGTGTTTTCCCTGATTTCTTTCTCAGTTTCTTGAAAAACATTGGTGGAAATGCAGGCCTTGCATAGTGATTTTTTC
Organism: Falco peregrinus; assembly: GCF_023634155.1. Lineage (NCBI taxonomy): Eukaryota > Metazoa > Chordata > Aves > Falconiformes > Falconidae > Falco > Falco peregrinus. The sequence continues at coordinate 84,794,616 of NC_073727.1, forward strand.
TTTTCTTTTAATGCTTTCTTTTTTGCAGTTACCTTTTGCCCAGCATTTAGTTGATGCACAAGTTGAAAAGCACTGTACTTGAAATCTGTGTCCTCACCTCCAAAACAGCCGTTTCAACAAAAATTTGTGCTGTACATATGACCTTGTAGTTGTTTTAAGTAAGCATGTGAATGTACAAGTGGAGTTCCTAATTTCTAGTTAGCCAAAAAGCACCCATTCATGTCTAAAATATTTACGGATAATGCTGAAGTGTGTGCTGCCTGCGTAGGCACCGATGTTAAATTTAATTTTGTTGTGTGTAAGCATTTAAGTATCAGTGTTGTGTACCTGAAAAATTCTGCAAAGCTTTATCAAATTCTCATTGTGCTAATAGCAGTGAAAGTGCAGCAATGTGGGGCGGTGTCCTGGTTTCAGCTGGGATGGAGTTAACTTTCTTCTTGGTCGTTAGTCCAGTGCTGTGTTTGGCTCTGATATGAGAACAATGTGATAACCACCGATGTTTTTAGTTGTTACTGGGTAATGTTTATACTAAGTCAAGGACTTCATTTCTTGGGCCCTGCCAGCCAGAATGCTGGAGGGGCACGGGAGACTGGGAGGGGACATGGCCAGGACAGCTGGGCTGAACCAGTCAAAGAGGTATTCCAGACCATGGGACGTCATGCTTGGCCTATAAACTTGGGGGGTTAGCCGGGGGGTGGGAAGCGCTGCTGCAGGACTGGCTGGGCAGTGGTCAGAGGGTGGTAAGCAGTTGTATGGTGCATCACTTGTTTTCCTTTCCCCCTTTTCCTTTGGATTTTATCCTGTTCCCCACCTTTCCATTATAACTGTTGGTGTTCGTGGAGGTGGCGTTCTTACCTCTTTATTCTGTTTAAGTTATTAAATTGTTCTTATCTCAACCCTCTTCCTTTCCAATTCTCCTCCCCACCCCTCTGGGTGTGTGTGGGGGTGAGCGAGCGGCTGTGGGGTGCTTGGTTGCAGGCCAGCGTTGAACCACCACATGCGGTCAGGCCAGTAAATACCTGGGTTGCTGGGTGGGTGTAGATAATCTGAGTAACTGTAACTGAGTAACTGAGGACTGCGGTGCTGTGCCTAGCTTCGGTTTCATTTGCATCACCCAAGCTGGTTTTAGTCTGCATACGTATATTTGTGCTGTATTTGTACGGTGAATTCATTGCTCATGCAGTGTGGTACAAGGGCTATTGTCTTCTGCTGGTGTTTGGTGGGTTTTACTTTTTCCCAGTCAATGCTGGTAACACAGATTCAGTCTGTTGTAAGCTTAGTGTAAGGCTATAAATGAGTCCTTAGTCTGAAATTAGAGAAATAATTGTAAGTATGTAAGAAGTATCTGTTCATAGTCTTTTTATAACTGTATATAGTGAAATACATACCTTTCTTCTATCTCTTATTTAAATATGTATAAGAATAGAAAGACAGATTGAGACTTAAGTAACAAGTAAAACCATGATTTTAGGACTGTTCTACAGAAAGTGCAAGTTGGTTTCTAAGATGGAAGTTACCCACGACACCAAGCTGTTCTGCTTAATGTTGCCTAAGAGCACACGTCTCCACGTTCCCACTGGACAACATGTTTACCTCAAGCAAATCATTGCAGGTAAGAAAAATTGAAAATGCGGCCATGGATATATTAACATAAATCCCTTTTCATAGTCCTGGGAGAATGCCAAGTCCATGGTCACTAATTCCCTGGTTGTAGTTAGAAGGTCTCTGCTTCCAGCATAGCAATCAGTGCTTAATAATGAACTGACTGGATTAATATTGCTGGAAAGCTAACTCTCAAGGTGGCTGGCATTCACTAGTGACCTTAATGCCTCTTCTTTCTACTCTTCCTTTAAAACATTCTACTGAAGTGGTGTTTGTTTACTTTGTAGGAGGGGGGGAAGCCCATTGTATGTGTGTTATGTATGATTAGTCAGTTCCTTTTAGTTTGCAGCTTTTTGGCATGTGAAGGGTTGTGTTTGAATTTTGCCTTGGTTTTTTTTTCCCTCTTCTGAGGGATTTATAGTAGTCATGGTAACACTACTTTACACTCCAGTTGCAAGATGTTAATGGATAACATGAGATTGTGAGAGGAATGCATCTTGAAAAGCAGTGTTTAAGCGCTATTCTTCAAAATTTTGTAAAAGGTGAACCTAAAAAAAATAAAATGGGAAGTCAAAGAAACAGCTGGTTTATTCTTTTTTAAGGGTACTTTTAAAAATTTGCATATTAATGCTTATGATGGTCATTTTACTTGCGCTGAACTAAGCATGGTAGAGATTTCTCAGAAGAATTTTTAAATATCCTTTAATTGCAAACTGTTTTGTCCTCCCTTTTCCTCCCTACCTAATTTTTTTGCTGGTGTCGAAGTCTTGCAATCTTTCTATCATTATACAGTAGCTTTTTGAAGTTATAATGGAAGAAGATATGATCAGTACTAAAGCAGTACTAAAAATCTGATATTCCAATTTAGAAAAAAACAAACTGCGGTACTTGAAATGAAATAAAAATGTTCAGATTTTCATATTCTTTGGGGATGACTCTAGATCTTTTCTTCCAATGTTTTGAATTGCTAAGTAGTGTAGAAATAACATACGATACAGTGGCCTGAAGGTTTTCATTGGAAGTGGAAGGCTACTGTAATAAGAACTGGTGCAGTGGAAAGTAACATGCTTGTGTAAAAGCATGTGATCGTGTTATTTTTATGGGATAAACAGATTATTTGTTTACTGTTTGTTTATTTTGGCATTTGTGGTAAATTTGTTGGATGTAGAGTACTTTCCATATTAAGCTATCTTTTTGTCTTCTGTCTAGGGACAGAAGTAGTAAAACCATACACACCTGTATTGCCTTTTTTGCCACTGGATTTCAAAGAGCCATCTCACCGTGATGGTGAACATATATATTTAATGATTAAAATTTATTCTTGTGGGCTGTTCACACAGGCACTTGACCACCTACAAATTGGTAAGTGTATGCTGGGGATTTTTGTGTTTGGTTTTGTAGTGATTGCTTTGTTCTTTCAGATTTACTGTCTGGGTATTGTAATGTGCTTATCTACTTATACGTTGGGGCATAACTTTTTTTTTTTTTTTCTCAATTTTATTCTCCATGTCCTGAATGTACAGGCTTATCCTCACTGCAACTGGGAGTTGCCCATTATATAAAGTTCTTCTGACTGATCTTCCAAATCAGTCCTGTTTAACTGTTCAGATGTGTCAACTGTATTACAATTACAGTTGACCACTTTGATTGTATAGACTCTTAGAGCCACTCTTTGTACTTTCAGATAAAGAAAGCTAGGTCTGTTTTATGAGACTTAAGGTGCACTTCCTTTTCTGTTTCAGATATGGAGGCAGATCTTTTAACACTGACTTCAAAAATGCTTGTGTACTCATATAGTGTAAAATCTATCAAGGCAAGATATTTAACTTGAACATCTGTGCTTTTAACGAATGATCCTTGTGTGAAATGCATAGTACCTTTCTGAAAGGAACCATAATACTGCAAAGATGAAGGCAAGATGAAGGGGCCTTTAAAAAAATCAGAATACTAATTAGCATGTCTTCATCTCATTAACATTTACCATTGTTTGTTGTTTGTTTGGGGTTTTTTTCCCTACAAAGGAGACTATATTTCTGTCAGCAGTCCTGAAGGTAACTTCAAGAAGTCACAGGTTCAGACTTCAGAAGATCTCTTTCTACTGGCAGCAGGCACAGGCTTCACACCAATGGTTAAACTGTTGAATTTTGCTCTGACCGAAGTTAGTTGTGTCCGGTATGTATGCTTCTTATGATTTAACCCCAAGCTAGAGAAATACATAGGAAGAATGAAATGTAATCGGCAGGCCTCAGTGTTAATAAAAAAAAAAATAACAAAAAAAGGCACAAAAGTATTTTTCTTCAACTTATACCAAAAGCTGGCATTCGTTAGGGAAGAGTCTGTCAGACTCTTAGGCGACTCACACACATTTGGGTATTGGCTACCATCAACAAAATGGACTGATTTGCATCTTGGATTTTAGTTATGATACAAGTGAGCTCACCAAATAGAAACTTGTGAGGGGGGCAGGATTGGTGTTGCGCTTTTTTTTTTTTGTGAGTGTTTTGTTTTGTTTGTTTTAAACTAGCTTTGCATTTGAGTACCTTTTTTAGTATTGAAATATTTCAATGTAGATACTTTTTTTTGGACCGAGGAGGCTTAGAACTGTTTAGTTATGGCTTCTCTTTAATATACTGGAGTAGGTAGCATACTTATATATTGTTTTCACCTGCTAAGCAACAGTAGCACATTTTTACTAGATGAGTTCCAGTTTTCACAAAATTGCAACTTATGTAAGCATAGTATTATGTATATTCAAATGGATAAAAAGCTGTGTATTGCTTGTGCATTCTGTACTCTGACTGTAAAATTTACAGAAGGAAGCATTACTTGTTCTTGGTCAAGTGAACAGGGTGTTTTGGCTCCTTAGGTCCTTCAGAACCCCAGAACTAGTAGTTATGCTTGATCTGACTGTACATTTACAATTGTAAGGGAGTATACAATAGCTCAACTTCAAAAGGAAATGCAAAGAGTTACTGTAGGGGCATACTTTGATAGAGATGAGGTGTGCTTGCCTTGCTTTTAGAAAAAATATTCCTCTAGAATCACATCTTGCAGAATTCCTTAGCAGGTTAGATTTTTGTCAAACTATTGAATTCGGGAGAGTATAAAAATGAAAAATATACCTGAACTGTATTTTCTTTAAAGCTGTTGCAGAGAACAGTTCAACAAACATGCTATTGTTTTCCTGTACCATTTCAATTTGAACTCTTGTAATAGGGATTTATTTCGAATACTGAGCTTTATGCAATATAAGCACGGGATGTTTTGGTTCATTATGTCTTTATGAAGCACATTTTGAAACAACATAGAGAGATTAATTGGACACTAGTCTCCATAGTAGAGCTAAAAAGGATGACACGTACTGCAGAAATCTGTTTCTAGAAAAAAAAAAAATCTAAATCCAGACATCATTCTTATCTTGTTTATTGTTCAGCAATTACGTATAATCCTGTTTTGTGAGCAGAGAGACTGTGTGCTGTTTGGCTGTTCCAAAGCATCCTGTATTGTTAGTAGCAAATAACAGGTGGCTGGATAGCTTTGTGAATCTAAAAAATAAACCTATCAACTGACACAGTGCTGGGGAAGCACTACTAAGTGAATTTGGAATACTTTTTTTTTCTTCTTCTGAACGGGAAAACTAGTATTGTCAGGTCGAGGTAGTTGTGATAATATGAAAGTAAAACTAGGGAGGGCATAGTAAAAGTTGCAAATCTTGACATTTTGTTCATATCCAGAATAAGCTGAGTAGATAACGTGTGAAAGACTACCGTTACACAAATGGTGTTTATATATACTCTGTCCTTCAGAGTGGCTCATTTTAACTCTCTTCAGCAGAATTTCTTAGGGGAATTGAATGCTCACAGTTAGCTTAGGATGGAGCAACATCTCTTTTCTTACTAGTCAAAGTAAATGAATTCTGGCTGTGGAGGCTTGTTAGGTGCTGAAGCGACTTGATCTGGTACAGGTTCTGTTTATATGCAGACTCTTAAAGCTTAGATTTTCTGACTGCTCTAGGCAACTTGGTTTCTTGGCCTTAGATTTGCTCTTTAACCCTCACTTTCTCTTCGGGATCTCCAGAGGTCCCTTCTAACCCTGACCGTTTTGTGATTCTGTCAAAATACTACAAATGTCTTTAATATGTGTGTGTATATATGTATTTATATATACTATTTATGTACATGAGACTATATGTATATATAAACAATATAAATTTGCATTAAATTATCTTACCGTGAAAAGTAAAATTGCTGTAAACTTGGATTGCACATGCTAGAATGTGAATTGCAGAAAGTTGAGGAAGGATTTGAATGACTGCCTTGGCACCTGAGGGTGCAGAAGCAGCTGGTGTCTGCAGCGCTGGGCAAGTGCTGCTGAACCTCTGGGGCTGCACTGTGAACGCTGGAGTATCTGCAGCTTCCCTAGGCAGCATTTGCTGTGATGTAGCAGGCTTGGATCATTAGATTGCCATTCTTGCTGTCTAGCCAAAGTCTCCCTATTATCTTTTAAGTCTGTTATTTCTTGCCTGTGGTAAATGTGAAAAAAAAAAAAAAGTTTCCTGTCTGCAGTATCCTTTTGTGCATGAAGTCATAATGCTCTTCCTTTCAGCCTTGTTTCTCTCTTATAGTCCAAAATGTATTTGACCAAAGTAGTAATTAAAAAAGAATATTGGTCTTCTGTGCTGTTTTTTCCTTTTCAAGATGAGATATTTTTGCTCCTTTTTACTGGTGGTGTATAACTGCAATCAGGTGGATATGTTTCTTAAAGAAGACTGAGGCATAAAGGCACTAAACACTAGGTAGAGGGCTAACGCTTTTCCCAAGTAAGTACGGGATCTTGCAGTCTATTCTTGATTCTCCATGGTAGTTGTATCTTGTTGTGTCTCCAGCTTCTCATTCCTAAGTAACCACTCTGTTCTTATATTCAGTTTCAATATAGTGTCCCACTTTCCTCATCATTCTTGTTTTGAAGGTGATTTTATAACTTTTTCTACCTGTTTCCTCTGTGTTAAACTCCTTTAAGGATCTCGTTAACTCCTGTCTCTGTACAGCTTTCTATAAGACCTTGCATACCCGTTTTTTTGAGTTTATCAAAATCTACATCCCTTGAAGTAGTTTCCAGTATGTTAGATTCTCCCTATTTCCTTCCAAAGGGCTGATGAAGTTTCTCATACGTTACCTAAACTTTGGTTATCATTCTGTCAACCAACTCTTCTGTACTGGTGGGGAGCGTATCTAAATCTCCACCCCTTCCTTTTAGCTGTTTTCTCCCTCATCTCTCACAAAACTGTTACCAGTTCATTTCAAGCTTTGAGGGTTTGTTTTCTTTTTGTTCTCTTATAGTGCTGAGTACTGAGCAGTACTGCAGCAGATACATTTATCTACACTGGGGAGTATCAGCGAGGGATGTCTCAAAGCATTATTCTCCAAATAACCAATTTCTACCTCTGTGCCCAATGAACAAAACATATAGCTTTCCTATTGACTTTTTAATTGACCGTTTTTCCCCCATCTGAGTAACACTTGATGCTGTGGTGCACCATGCCAGCTTTGACAGCACTACATTCTTCAAGTGAGCTTTATTTTCCATGTTTTCAGGGAAGTGGGCCCTGGGAAGCATGTAAGCAACCTAAATTTTTGGCACATGCTGGCTTCTGAATAAGATGATTTTAGTATTTATAGATGCAGCATAGCTGATTTGGAGGCTGTTTTGTCCTATACCAGGCAAGTTTTCCAAAGCTTGTATGTTGTAACTTATTTTGAGCTGTACTGCATCTGGAACTTCTTTCTCTCAATAATGCTGCTGATGATGTGTATTATATACAGCGGTCATGCCTCAGTTTTATTTTTTGGCAGCGAGAAATGAACGTGCTTCTCATAAGTAGATGATGATCTCTTATCTTTGGCATCTGATGTAGCTTGTAAGAGGTTTCCTGATACCTTGAAGTGCTACTAAACTGCAGAAGGGGAAAAGGTTATGTCCTGGTTTCGGCTGGGATAGAGTTGATTTTCTTTTTAGTAGCTGGTGCAGTGCTGGGTTTTGGATTTAGTGTGAGACCAGTGCTGACAGCACACAGATGGTTTTAGTTGTTGCAGGGTCATGTTTATACTAAGTCAAGGGTTTTTCAGCTTCTCAGGTCCTGCCAGAGGGAGGGCTGGAGGGGCACAAGAAACTGAGAGGGGACACAGCCAGGACAGCTGTGCTGGCCAGAAGTAGCCAGAGGGATATTCCATACCATAGAAAGTCATGCTCGGTATATAAACTGGGGGGAGCTGGCCAGGGCCTGCAGATCACTGCTGGAGGACTGGCTGGGCATCGGTCAGTGGGTGGCGAGCAGTTGTATTTTGCATCACTTGTTTTTCCTCCCTTCCCTTTGGATTTTATTCCTTTCGCCTTCTCCCTCCTTTTCATTATAATTTATATTATTGTTATGGTTTGGGGGTTTTATCCTCCTATTTTATTTTAATTATTAAATTGTCCTTATCTCAATGCTCAAGTTATACATTCCTTTCTGATTTTCTTCCCCGTCCCTTGGGGGGGGAGGGATTGAGCAAGTGAGCAGCTGTGTGGTACTTAGTTTCTGGTTGACCATGACAGATCAGAAGTCAGAAAAAATGTGGTATCTTCAGACTGGGAGAATATAGCCTTTTAAATTGCAGTTGAAGAACAGGTGGAGATCACAAACTCCCTGCAGAAACCCTAGCGTATCTGAGAAGCATGCGTGAAAGGTGGCTCTCTGCAGGGTACAGAGGAGGTGGAGGTGGGAATTAATCGTTTGAGCAGCGTCATATAAACTGTGTGTAGCACCTTGGAAGCAGAGTCAGCCATGTGTAAAAGGGACGCTGGGCCGTGGAGTGCCATGTTACGGAACTGGAATTGCAGGGCTGTGTGGCGTACAGGACCAGCAGGCTTAGCTGACGGGTACCCATCCGGCTCTGCACGTGCTTCTGTGCGCGGTATCCCAGTGCTCCGGCTCCCTGCAAGCAGGGCACTGAGCTTACTGCTTCTGGCACCGCAGCAACCACAGCTCTCTCCGCTCGGAGCTGTGCTTGAGTAGAAAAGACCCAACCGTCACTTAAGGCCCTGTGGGGTGTAGTTCAGGAACCGCTTGCATTTAACAGCACATCATCTGCCTTATATCACCTGTCCCCAGGATATTAGTCTGTCGTTAGTTATAAAGGAGAAGTTAGGTTTGTGCGACTTCATCAAATGGTAAATTCTGTTTTCTAAAGTCGGTCTTTTTGTGTTTTACCTCTACTGTAGCGTAAAAATCTGAAGAGATAATAGCACTGACCGTAATGACAGAGCATTTATTTTTTTATGTTAACTATCTGGCAAATATAATGCTTGCAAATAGTAGCTTTCCAGGTAGATTTTCTAAACCAACAAGTAAAGTAGGAATAAGATAACCTGGTACAGAGCTGTAGTTTGCTCTTCAAGATACGAGGTAATTTTATCTTACTTCTATGTGTTTAGATTCCATCTTTATGAAATTAATATTGACATAACCTTCCTGAAATTCTAGTTTCACCTATATTAAACAAGTGTACTGAGTCTATATATCAGCTATTAATTGTAGTGCTCAAACAATATTGAGAAACCACTAGATAAAACTTGGCAAGCTATATTGTAATTTCAGTCATGTCTTAGTAACTTCAAGAGACTTTATTTTTTCTTAGGACAGCAGTTCCTGAGCTAGGGCTTACAGCCACAGACAGGGTTATGACATTTAGGAGAGAGGTCACAAATCCAACTGAATTTCAGGTACAGCAAGAAAGAAACTATACTGGGTTAGTGGCAAAAAGATTTGAGGATTGCAGAGTTGTAAAAAAAACCCAAGCAAAAAATGTGAAATGTTTCTGTATAATGCAGTAAGTTCTGGTTCTTTAATATTTTTTTCAAATAAAGAAACAATCTGCAGTTAATTTTTTATTCTTTTTTAAGGACAGTGAAGCTGATCTTCTTCAACAAAACAGAAGATGATATACTTTGGAGAAACCAACTAGAGCAATTAGCTCTTAAAGATGAAAGGTATTCAAAAGTCTTGTAGAGAACAGCTCGTACCATCCCAGTGTATAGGAGAACAAGGCTTGGGGCTTAGACAGATCCTGATTCTGGAAACTCTTAGCTAAGAATTTAATGAGACTTAGGGAGTGGAAGGAGATGTGCTTTTATTGGTCGCAGCTGCATAGCAGCAGGCTATGCCGTTTGTTCTGTAGGTCCCATAGGAAGCCCACGATTTGATTTGACAGCGTTTAATAGGAGTTTATTGGAGACAGTATGTTAGATGAGATGATCTTTAAGACTGTCTGAGAAGCTTTCTGGAAGTAAAGAAAATTAGCCTTAGTAATAGAAAGTACAGATATGCAAAGAGAAGCAAAGAAGTGATAGAGAAAGGATAGTGTACCCTGGAAGCAACGTTCTGAATTTAAGTCTTGAAAAGTCTCTTTGGTGTTACTTAGTTGAGAAAATACTTAATCAGAAATTCGAAGTTTAAATTAAGCCTGTTACTTTCATTTTTACTTACGGTCTAATTGTTGCATTGTTTTCCTCAATTACAATATTGCAGGTTAAAATGTGCAAGTGCACATGTAATGTCAGCTTTGTTTAGCAGGCTGTAGTTCAGTCAGGAGACACAGGAATATCAGGTTGCCTTTTAATTTTATTACCCTTGCTTTTATCACTAAAGAAATTGTCACTGCCTAGGTTTTACACAATAGAAGTACATTTTGTTTATGCTTACCTAATTCTTAGTTGAAATTGTGTGAACAAATTAATTTCACTTGTTCCTTCACAATATTGAAGTGAAAAATCAATATTATTTGATTACCTGGTGATGTCTGGCACATTCAAAGCTTGATAGTCTAGACATTGTGTAAACTTACAATAAAAACCTTTTGTCCCTTTCAAGAGGAGCTTCAGATACACAAGAGTGTTTGTTTTTTATTCAGTAACTACTCTGTTAATGGGTTTTTTAAAGCCAGTTACAGTATTTTCTCATTAAAGAAGTTGCACTGACATTCTTGCAGGTTTGGCTAAGCATTCTTATTTTACTACTTACGTATTGAGCTACACCAACATTTGTATGAGTGAATAACAGAACAGTAAAATCTGTGCTTTAGTATCTTCATTGGTACCAGATGTTTTTCTTTGTAAGGTGAAATATACAGCTAAAATTAAGATTGTAAGATTGGGTTAAATAATCAAATACACAATACTGGAGGTGATTTGATTGACTTGGTAGGAACAATTAAATGTCTGTGACATCTGCTATTGTGCAGTGGGAGCTGAACAGAACAGGAAAGTAATCCTAGGATTTGGTCACTAGCATTTAGTGTAGCAGATTTCTGATCAGAGGCAATATTTATGAAATATTCTTCTGCTTACCAGGTTTGAGGTTCAATTCATTCTTTCACAACCAACAAAGGACTGGGTGGGTAAACAGGGGAAGATTTCTCCGTCTCTTCTCTCTGAGTTTGTGAAAAGAAACAGAAAGGACTCCAAAGTGCTTATCTGCATCTGTGGTCCAACACCTTTTACAGAACAAGGAGTAGAGTGAGTATTTTAAATCATGAACTAGAGAACAAGGAATTTTAAAGTTTGATCATATAACCAGCTACAGTGTTTCTGACTTGGTAGTCTTTCAAAAACAACTTTACATTTTCTGCCTTGCAAGAAAACTTTTAAATAATAATACAAAAACCCAAACAAACAAACAACCCCCCCCCCCCAACAATTGAAGAGTATATTTAGTGTGTAGCTAAGTATCAGCAATATGTAAAATTCATGTGTTCCAGTAAGTTGTCCAAAACTTTCCAAGACTGTCTCTTTAACAATGACTTTTTTTCTCCAAGATTGTAAATGCTGCTTTTAATTTGATGTTCATAGATAAGGTTCTTTAATAGGAAATAAGTTTTCTATGTTGATGTTAGCTTGACAAATCAAGTTGTAAAATTCAAAGCCGTTCTTCCATCATAAGTGTATATCTTGATTTTATTTTTTTAATTAGTGCATTCATTTATTTTTGTCTGTACCTAATACTTTCCTTATTTTATATGCCATATATTTAAAGATAAAAGGCCCTCTCACTTCCTTTTGCCCAGCTTCAAAATATTGAACCAATATAGATGACACTTGCATTTCTGCAGCCCTGCTGAAGTCAGGTGCATGGATCTAATGGAGGATGGAATTGGCCAATAATTATGCTACCTTTTGAGAAATCTGAGACAATTCAAATGATATCTGTATTTATTTTTACAAATCTTTTCAATATCCTAAAAGATCATGTAGTACATATGAGCTCCTAGGCATGAATTGTTTTCTGAATGTATTTGCAAAGGTAAACTTTGCTGTGCATGTCTGAATAAAAACAAGATAGTGGTGCTGAAGTGATGCCTCAGCTGTGTCTGTGGTGGATTTGGGGTTCTGAATAATAATATTACTGACTTGATTTCTGACTTTCAGATACCTGAAGGATCTCGGATACTCTCAAGAAGAGATACACGCTTTTACTGCATAAACCCATATGAGGATATCAGTGTTTGTATATTTCAATCTTATTTATTTACCTTCATGAATTTAAATAAGTGAGAAGCAATTTTGTAAGACTTGAAATTTCACTCTTGGTACCAAACTGTTTCTTGGAAGAAATGTATCTTTGAAAAAATTTTATACTGTGTTTTATCTTCTTTTTGTAAATATTTTTACTAATACTTAAGTTATCCAGGGTATTAATTTATTGCAGAAGCAAGCAAAAATGTAGAGTATACATCATGTAAGATGCTTGGTGGTGTTGGTTCATGAGAGTTCTTAAATTTATGACAAGCACTGATTTAGGTTTTGACTTGAAAACGCTTATTGTTTCTTACTGTAAGAAGTCTTAAGAGCAATACTGTCTGAAATTAAATATTGCACTGTAACTCAGGTAACTGGTCATTAAAAAAATGTTCTTTTTCATCTGATATTTCTTTCTGACTTACTAGTGATCCAGATACATTTTTGGCTTTGTAAACAAAAAACAAAAGTACCTTTGGTAAAATACAAAATTTTATTCAAATAAAAATAATAATAAATAATTTTACATTACTTTATGCATTTTTGTAAATTATTTGTATTTTCGGTTGATAATGTCACACAGAAAGGTTTGCACAAGCTTAGGGCACTAGCTGGGAATTCAGAACAGAGGCACAGAGTCTTGGTCTCCCACAAAACTGTGGCCTCACTGATACCAGGCACCCCTTGTTACAAGACCTTCTGAGGTAAAAACCTTGCAGCTTACGGCCTGCAGATACCAGGGTGAGGACCATAGAAGCACCTAAAACTATTTGATAGGTTGTGGTAGTATTAATGAGGTTATTTGAATCAGATTCTTTTTTTTTTTTTTTACTCCTTTATTAAAAGTATGTTATCATGAGGCAGTGATTTGTTGTCTAATAGTAGCTTGGAGAAAAAACCAAAGCCTTCTGTGTGTTGTCAGTAATATGTGTAGGCATTGTCTCATATGACAACTAGTGCTTTTTATAGCCTCGTGTTGTGTTGAATGGGTGTTTCTTCATCCGAAGCAGCCGGGCTTGCAGTTGTGGCATTAATACTTAAGCATTCATGAAACATATTTTAATAATACAATTTTAAAAGGTTAAATGCTATCTGACAGGGACTGGCTATGCTAAACTGAGCTGTCATCTCTTCAGTGCCCTCTCATTTATTTGACTTGAAGTTAGAAAAGGATCTGGTTGTCAGTCATTGCCCATAGGTCACAAGTTATTTCAGAAAAGACTGTGATGGTGTCATCACTTTGTCATCTAGAAGGATCTAAATGTTTTCAGTTATAATTTTGCAGTGATTTATTTGTGGAGATTTGTACGAAAAAGCTCTGAACAGGTTTGTCTTCTGTAAGCAGAAGCATCAGTGCTATGCTGGAAAAACAAAACAGTCACTGAATTTTATTATTTTTTCCGTCACAAACACAAGATTACTGTGGTGACTTGAAAGGCATTTTGGTGTTAATGACAAACTTTCATCTTCCATAGGATGCTGAGGAATTCCTCTTTTTCCCATCAACCAGGATCTGATGGGATGATCTCCTGTGTATGAGAACTTCATTAATTGCCTCCATCTCAGGCTTTTTGGTTTTAACAGGTTACTTTGCCAGTATTCCGGCCATTGTGCTTTGATTGTCCTTATCTGCCTTTAATGAGAGGGACAAAAGAAACTGTTTTGGGTAAGTAGCTTTTCTGACAGTACGTCAGTGATTTTACCCTTTGCCTTAGGTAGGCCACATTTGTCAAGAGATGATGAAAGCTTAGTGTGGTCCAGGTGGTGATCGTGGGTGTGGAACTACTTCAGAGTAGCTCTAGAAGCTTGTGGAGTCTGCAGTTAATACACAACCCCTTTGTCTTCTGAAAGTTTGTTTCCAGTCTGGTGTACTGTTGGTATCTGCTGTTCACAGTTGCAGCTTGAAGGAAGTTGCGCTCTTGGAGACTTTAGCACTGTCATCCTGAAGTAAGGAAGACCCTGACACGATCAGTTATGTTTAGTATCGTAAGGCATATGGATCCTAAATACATTAAATATCATAGAATCATTTAGGTTGGAAAAGACCTTTCGGATTGTCAAGTCCAACCGTTAACCCAGGACTGCCAAGTCCACCACTAAACCATGGCCCTAAGCACCACATCTACGTGTTTTTTAAATATCTGTAGGAATGGAGATTCTACCACCTCCCTGGGCAGCCTGTTCCAATGCTTGATAACCCTCTCAGTGAAGAAATTTTTCCTAATATCCAATCTAAACTTCCCCAGTGTAACTTGAGGCTGTTTCCTCTTGTCCCATGACTTGTTACCGGGGAGAAGAGACCCACCCCCACCTGCCTACAACCTCCTTTCAGGCAGCTGTAGAGAGCGATAAGGTCTCCCCTCAGCCTCCTTCCCTCCAGGCTAAACACCCCCAGTTCCCTCAGCTGCTGCTCATCAGACTTGTGCTCCAGCCCCTTCCCCAGCTCCGCTGCCCTGCTCTGGACACGCTCCAGCACCTCAGTGTCTGTCTGGCAGTGAGGGGCCCAAACCTGAACCCAGGGTTCGAGGGGCGGCCTCACCAGTG